>NW_027395714.1:600000-1062693 GCF_047715665.1 Aspergillus karnatakaensis | reverse complement strand
GGGGGTGAGATGGTAAGATGAGGGATTTTCAAACCATGTTCGCTTTATCATGGACTGCCGTTTGTCTCGAAGGTCGCCTTTGTGTGCACCTTTGCGTGGAAGTTAGATGGGAAGGTATAACAAACCTCCAGCTTCTTCGACTATGAACAGCCGTACTAAAGACCATCCTGGCCACAGCCCGAGATGCGTCTATTTATCAACATTTGATATGTATTTACCAGCAGTGTCAATACAATTCTCCACTCCCAATCTAGTGTCCTAACACCGAGCTCACGTCCTACATACATAGACTGCTACGAACCCTCCTGCTGTGACTCCCTACGTACAGAGTGGCTGAAAGCAGATGAGACACCATGAACTCCCCGTTCAATCACCCGGGCAAAGAATACCTTCGTTGGTGGGAGACAGCAAACAATAAACACAACCCACATCTCCGTCCTGTAAGCAGGCTCATCAGCACACAAGAACATAGCATCATGTGACACCGCGAGTGAACCTACTGATTCCACACTATTACATTTCCCAGCTGATCTGTAAAGACTGTCATCAGCTTTCCTCATTGCCAGGCTACAAAAAGAAAAGGGAGTCATACGCGTTGCATCTGTAAACGTAGTCAATCGACCCAGCTTCACCGTCTTAACAATCGCACAGGCACCGGCCCTAAATTCTGATATCAGCTTGCATGCCATATTAACCTAAGAATAGGGGGGTTGTTGGCTGCTTGAGAGTGAGTGGGCGAGGAAATGAGATTATGGCTTACGCTATCCCACTACCCATCAGCAGACTCAGACCAATGCGCGTTGGGACTGAAATGACTCGGATTCGAGCGAAGAGAAGGATTGGGAAGAGGGCGAGGGCGAAGTCGCAGAATGCGGACCAGGTTACTCTCAGAGTCAGAGCCATCAGTATCCTATTGTATTATTCTGCTGATAACGAGGCACGGATCATATAAACTGTACTTACTCCCTTGGACGTACCCAAAAACCTGAATCCTTTTTCGGCCCTCGCACTCACCTGGTATACTATCAATCCAGAGCTTCTGAAAAGGGTCGCACTGCACAAGCAGTAGCACCGCCGCAATACAATTCACGACAAAGTTGCTCCCAGCCAAAAACCAGAGCAGGACCGTTCGAAAGAGCGTATGGTAACCTTGAATTTGCTGGAGGAAAGCCGCAATGGTAAGCTTTCCAAGCCCAATAGCTATCAGCGCTAGGAACTGGTTTAGCCACCCATATAGCAGGGCGTAATGGCCTTCGGTGCTATTAAGGACTGTTTCGCGGACGCCGAGGCCTGCTTCTGCGGCTAGGGTGAGCATTACCATGCTGGCGGCACCGAAGGTCTAGTAGTTGTGAGAACTTCGCGGAGATGAGTAGCAAGTCGGCATACTTACAAATGTCAGCATTGCTAATGGTAGGTCTTGTGCAATATATTTCACGATTCGGAGTGATGTGTAGCATCTGGCGGCTAGTAGCAAGATGGCGATGACAAACTCGACCCATGTAACGATAAAATATGGCTTGTGAAAGCCAGTATGTAGAGGCTCACTCATCTAGGGGCGCTCTTAAGCTGACTGACGCAGAAATATGTGTAATCATTCACGAGAGAGATGATTGAGAGTGGTTGACTTAAAACATGGCATAGAATCTGACAGTATACCGTGCACCCCACTGAGGACATGACTGTGGACTGAGACTCTCCACCATCAGTGGGCTGCTCACACGCTATCCAAGAGAATCTCACCCAGGTCAAATGATCGGATGATAAAAGGAACTGGCTTCAAAGTCAATGTTACCTCCAAGAACGGTCGATATCTGGATAGAGTCATGTGATGAGGATGTATGCCGTCATGATTTTAGTCAGCATTCTTGAAGCTCCGGTGTAACGATACTTAGGTATATACCTAGGTACACAGCTTATCCGAAGAGAAAGAATGTACCTAGGTAGTAGGTAGACTCGAATGAACTTGGGGCGACCTAGCGACGGGAATCTCCATGGCTCTTACCTTCACCGAGTAATAGAGAAAAAGGGAAGGAGCGACTCGCCCTAGGGGTATCTGGGCAGGGAAGGAACGAAGGGACAATAAGCTTCATCGTACCTACTTCAAAGGTGGTTGCAACCAAGGAGTCCCTCTCCCACTATCGTATAGAGTCTTCAAGCACCTTACTGGCCACGAATATTCGAGCTAGCCCTTATTTCACAGGTGGCAGAGGCTACTTAGGTAAATTCATGTCGCATCGTCAGCCCCCAATCCCTTCCATAGCCTAAATTGATAAATACATGTTTTGCGATTATTCTCGAGGCTGAAGAGCCCGTAAAGCGAACAAGCGGATCCCCAATCCATACCACGGTCGCCCGACAACCATACGACTAGCCCGCGGTAGTATCAAGGCTGGGGGCTGTATTCGAGAACAGTGTTCATTCCAGAAGAAGCCAGTCATTTGCGCCCTGAGTCTCGATTGCGGGTATTACTCGCCACGAGGAATGGACCTATACCTTCTGTACTCCAGAGTTGGTCTCCTCCAAGCGCAAGTCTGAGTTGCTCAATATAAGGCGGGAAATTTGGCGAGTAATTGGGGGTGTACACTGTGGATACCCTTCTTGCTGAACATATAGTGTATACCCGTTGAGAGTACTTGCATTTTGGCCCCATTTGTGAGCATAAGTGTGATGTTGTTCAGGGCAACAATGCGCTTCGCTGAACCAGCTGGCTCCTCCTGATGGTTAATAAAATGTGTGATCAAGAGGATAGATGTCCAGGCGCTCTATTTCCGCGAGCCGCCTGAAGATGTAGACTGGGACCCCAGGCCAAGGATCCCTGCGACTGCTTTTCTTCAATATTGGAGGTAGACAAGTGCCTTGGTTGAGTTGTCTCATCAACTGCAGCCGAGACTCTGTTTCTCAGAGATTCAGTAGACCGCAGCCCCGGAAGAAATGTAAACCTTCAGACTCAGATTGCTCACCGCTAGTACTGGGGTTCAATATCCTCGGGCCGGACCGCCAAACGTCGAGTAATTCGTGACTGTGAAACTGTGAAACTGCAGCTGGTTGGTGACGCAAATCCCGGCAACAGTACAGATTGGCCTGCCCCTGGCATCCACGTATCTGCCGACATATGATGTTTATTCAGGAAATCCGTACCCAACGGAGCTCGGGCGCATAATCGAAATGATGGGAGTTTTGTGACAAGGCTACGAGGAGTTAGAACGCCTGAAGCCCTGAAGCCGATCGGCCCCGCGAGCGGAAGGATCAAGAAAGCGGCACAGAGTTGACCCAGACATGCTGACATGCTGCTCAACTCTCAGCTCCAAGTTTTGTGACCGAGCTAGTATTTTGATAGTCGAGATCCGAGGTAGGACCGGCCACTGGTAAAACAAGAAACGGCTTCACAGGATGTTGGAGGGGAATATTCGCGAACGCTCTACTTACCTCTTATCCGAGCTGCGTTGTTGAGAGGCATGTCCGTCTGAATGCTCGACTATAGAAAAGCCGGAGCGACGAAGGTACACACATCAAAAGCAGCCTCACTACTGACGTGGAGAAACGTCTCAGATGTTTGCGAATCCGAAACAACCAAGACAATTGAGATGAAAGTACGGAGTAGCGATGGTGTGATCATTGATGGCTGCCTCGTGGGTACAAAGCTCGACTAGTTAGCGGCAGTGCTGAGAAGCTCGGGATACGAGAACACCAATTCCGAAACAATATTACCCAGTACGGAGAAGTAGTAAAAGACAGAGAGCCAGAGCTCAAACCATCTCAGCCTCTCAGGTACCGACCCGATACGAATCGCTAATCTGACCCACGCGTCGATGAGTCCCAGACTCCCAGACTGGACTCCCTGACCTCCCTGGCCTGCCACCTGCACCGCCAGGGACTAGATAGTACGGATAGATAGCCCCATGTCAGGCCTACCGTTAGACTTGAGTGGACTGCGGCTTCCAGCTTAGCAGGCCAGTTATGGAGCCCGGCTGGAGCCCGGATGACCAAGCCCCGAAGCGCCAGCGACCCGCCGAGTTGTAGCAGACCCTCCACGTATCATGAGCTCGCATGCCCGCCACCAACCCTGTCTGATGGCCATGGGCTGTGAATTGTCTTGCTCTCATAACACGAGGGAAAGCACCAAGAGGCTGGCCATATGACTCGCTCTTCCCGAGTCATCACGAGCACAAATCATCTCGAGTCCGGACCCATGTTTTGAAGCCGCCGTCATCAACAACATTATTACGAAGCTTTTCGGGGAAAGCGATGCCATCAAGTCATTAAGCAACCCAGTCTATATTCGTAACGATGTTGCAGAGGCCAAGGCGCTGTCAGGGCGGATCCAAACAGGATTGAGGATGCCGTTGTAAAACAACTGGATCATCCTTCCGGGCCGTGGCTATTGGTGGTGGTATGCAAGGGTTTCTGGGAGCATCTGATAGTAACATAGGGGATATGGGAAGGATTTTGCTTGAATCGTCTCGTCATAATGACATTGTTGTATATGTCTCTCCCTCACACTTGAAGAATGTGGCTCTTCCGCGTCCAAATTGTCGTTCGTGACAGGTAAGTACGTAGTACGTAGATGGCAGCTCTTAGGCATGGCTCCTGCAGTGCAAATGCTCGACCTCGCACTTTGTGGCTGTTTTGTTTGTTCCATTGCCGGCGGCTGCTCCGTATTCCAAATTTTCACCCATCACAGTGTAGTACTACGTACGTAGGTACGCAGATTGATTGCCTTTCAACATCTCAGGGCGAACTGAAGAGGAAAAAGATCGACACATCAATTGTATCTACTACTCGGGCCTCCGGACCCCGGAGGAAATACCGGTATGGACTTTGCCAGTCACGACCAACAAGCCTGAGGAGGTGTTGACATTGTAATGATTAGTTCGCATCGTACCGATTCATGATATGACAGGTCGAGTGCGAACTGTGGAGGGTCTGAGGGAGAAGGCTCAACAAACAACAAACTTCGGTCCCTTTCGATCCCCGTATTGTTTGGTTTGAAGAGACAAACAAGTAGAAGATCCCCATCGACCTCCCCAAAACGGAGAAATTGTGTCCGTACATACTACGCAGAGCTCTGCAGTTCGGAGTCTTCTACCGACAGCCGAGAACACAATGGGGGCGACTCCAGTACTTGACCCTTGGCTATCCACCCTTGTTCCAGGAGTCAAGCAACAAGTCCAGCAGGATCGATTAAAGTGCCACAGCACGTGGAGCCTAAGCAGATCGTTGAATCCTGGCTCGCGTGGCCAATGATTGGGTAGCGAATCAATATTGATTTTACTCAGGAGTCAGGAGAACAAGGCGTCGATGAGCATGAAGCGAGGCCACATGGTGATTGGGCTTGATCCTCCTCAAACCTCGCTGACAAGGTCAGGTCACCCTTTCTGTCATCACCTCTGGCGAGTGCGATTGGCAAATATCGCCTAGGGAGCATGCGTGCGTGGCTTGACGCGAAACCGGACCTTCCACGCCTGTCCCGTATTTCTCCCTCGGATCAATGAGGATAGACGAAAAGCGAGTGGATAATCAAGGCCATAGGCCCCTTCGGATAGGCTTCGCCGAGAAACGGCCCCAATGGTTGGTTCCGTCACTGACGACAATGGCGCGGATGGGGGTCGATGGAGTCATGGACGGCTTTTGGAGGCTATGGAGAATGGAGATGAAAGCGAGACTGCCCACACTAATCGGGACGAGACAAAAAGGGCCGATAAGCTCGACTAGTGCAGTTTTGGAACACTACTCCGTACATGTGGAGGAACTTGTAACCACTTCGTATCTGCGTGCTCGTAATTTACTCGGGGAGGGCAGTCAATCTAATTTACTTTCCTTGAAGCGGTGTTGTTGATTGGTTGGTTGCCATTGGGAATTTCGCAACGTCTTATTCGTAGGTAGCAGTAGCCTCTTGAAACTTGGAGTGCTTGTTGCAACTTGGAGAGACAAAGACTTACCAAGTTGACGGGTTTCCGGAGTTTCAACTTTCAGGTTTCGAGTCTTTCGAGTTTCGTAATTCGCATACGCTGGACAGTGGTGCCTTTCCTGGCCGTTAGGTTCTTGATCCTGGTTGATCCCTACTGTCGCTGAAGTAACCAATGACCAGGTACCACTCTTCCGGCAAGTTATCACCACTTTGGAGATATTTTGCGCTGAGCCTGTGAACAAATAATCTTTGCCTGTCAGCCTCGCCTCGGCGCTTCGACAAGAAGACCCTGGCCAGTGTTTCAGGAATGTATTGGTGTTGTCAGTAGCTCCTGCAGTGCTGGCCATGTGATATCGTATTCGTGCACGGAGCAGTTCTCACATCACCAATCTGTGATTCACCCGGTCAACGCTTCGAATACAAGCCCGGATTTGTCATCTGAATAGCCGCCCAATTTCGAGAGGGCGTCAAGCAAAGCGCACCGCAAATCAGCCATTCGGCCTCTGCAGGATAATTGAGGAAAATTCAGAAAAACCGTTAACTCCCCCTCCCTTTCCGTTTCGCTTCATCAGGAGCGAAAGCAGAAATGATAAACAAATCAGCTGCCGGGTCAGCGTTGAGCTATTCCGGAGTTGTCAGTGTGGCTGGCTAGCACTAATTTTGGGGGCCAAACGCCGGAGCCAGAGGTTCCCATGCAGCTAGGGGATATCTGAGCCAGTCTCACGGCCGCCCAGCCTTAAGCCCCAACAGTCTCACTGTCAGATTCCAGCCGTTGATTAGCGGAGCCGTCAGTCAAGGCAAGAAGTGTCGACGCCTTATAGCTCTCCCCGCCAGTATCCTAGGCGCTTCCCGGCAATTTGAGGGTAGTCAAACCAATCCATTCCTTGACCGAGGACTGTGGCCACCGCTTCAGCCGTCCGTTGCTTATCGCCATGTGGTCCAGATCTCACACTGCATTTCCGTAACACGGCGATCTTGTACAACTCCGCGAGCCGTTCAAGGCTTCAAGCAGACATCGTTTCGGCCAGGTAACTCGTGAAGTATCCGCTATGTCTCTGGGTAGAAGTCTATAATCATTAGTCAGATTTGACGCAATCGCAAACAAGTTAAGGAACAATGGGAGAATCCTGTTTAGATGAAGAAAAGGGCGAGGAAAAGGGAGAGACAACAAGTGGAATAAAAAGCAAAAAAAAGCAAGGGGAAAATAAAATAAATTTGTTGGCACAGAAATTCAACGGCTGCGAAAAGAAAAGGGTGAAAAGCAGCGACCAGTGGTGGGGACCGTCTAATATCATCTTGGGGCTGAAAGAAAAGGAAATCCCGTGCTTCGCAAACTTTCCCTGATCCATCAGAAAATTGAAGTTGATGATGATGGTGATGATAATAATAATGGGGTGAGATTTGGCACCATTCACACATTGACCAGGCCAAGGGGCTCATTTCCCCGGGTCTTTCCAGAATCCAAGCTCTTGCATAGCCTTGTCCCCGTTTGCTGGATTTCCTTAGTTAGTGTTCTTCTCCCAGGACCCAGTCACCCAGCAGTACTCCGTACTAACTATCACTTCCCAGCCGGGTGGGGACTACTACTGGGTCTGGGAGGCAATGGTTGACGGCAGCTCCGTACCGTCTCTGACAAGACAGCGGGAGTCTTGAAGGTGTTGACAGCCGTGCTATTTCCGGTCCCCAGCTTTCCTGGATCAGCTTTCATAACGAATGTTGGGCAAAATATGTCGAGTGGATGGACGGACGCCGTTCGGTCTCGCAAGTTTTCTTGGCCAGTCAGTATGACTTGGAAAGGAGAGATGAGAAGGTCTTAGAACCCGTGGGGATGGGAAATCGCGCGATAGACAAGAATAGGGGAGAACTTCGAGTAGTAGTAGTGTCGAAGAAGGAAACTCTGTTATCGCCGATGATGAGGTTGTTGAGGTACACACCACGGCGGGATGTTGTATGTATGTATGTACGTATGTATCGTAAGTATCTTTTGTTGGAGTACCGGCCGTAAAAAAGTGTTGGAGCCAAGAAGACAGTAATCTCGATTTTCAACCCAACTGAGCACAGAGAATTATAATTAAAACATGGAGAGAGCAGCATCGACCATAGAGAGAGTAAGCTGAGCAGCAGCCTGAGCCTGAGAGAGCGATGCCAATCCCAGCACACTAACACCGTCCAGGCGAACTAAGTCGGGACGGCACCGGTCCACGCTTATTCGTTTCTTGTTCATCCTGCATTGATTTATTTCTGATTATTATTATTATTATTATTATTATTATTATTTCGATTTCCCGACTCGTGGGACGTTTAAATACCCTCCCCCGACCAGTCTGGGGATGGCATCAACCTCCCCTGTGTCAGGTTTCTCGGTCTTTGTGCTATTGCCACGAATCAGCTGTACTTATCAGTTACTCATTGATATTGTAGGTTCAGATCTCATGTCTATTTGCCCGTCTCACCACATACCTCGTTGACAGGTTGTGCTTGTCTTTCTCCCTGACACTCTGTTTGTGCGCTGCATCCCCAGATTTGGGGCATATCTGATCCACCCCGGGCCCCCGTTTCGCTCTTCTTGTGACTGGAAGTCCGGTGCTTTTTGCCTTCACCAGACATGATTTTATTAGACCCTATTGTCCCGCTATCATTCCATGCCCCCTCCTGAGTACGAGAGAGCTTATGATCAGACTGTTGTCGACGGGTCTGCGAGCTGACAGCCTTGACTTTGGCAGTGATAAACCAACATCTCCATTACTATCTACATCTACGCCTTCTAATACAAGCACTGGGACTAGTCAAAAAGGCAGCTTGCGACTCTTGATTCTCTCGATACCGGGTATCCAGAGGTGTTGGCGCGGTCACTAGTATTTTATCCCCAGGTGGAATCGGTCAAAACCAACTCGGCATTACCCAGGCTGCAGTTCCTTTTGGCAATTCGAACGGTGGCTGTAGCCAAGCTATTCGCACAGGCCATCTATTCATCAGGACATATCTACTCGCAAACAAAGAGTATGTGTTGGGTTTGCCAGCAACCGACTGAACTCCGCTAAGCGTTAAAAAGGAACGAGGTACAGACGCATTCGGCAGTAATCCCAGACGCCTTCATTGGAATATGGCGCACAACTCTCCCAGTATGGTGGAATGCAGGCTTTCCGTCGCTACTCACGTCGACACCCGACTAACGTGGCGCAGATTACGGCTGGCAACATCGAGCACCACAGCCTCTTCACCCATCATCCATGGCGATGGAACAACAAAACTTTCCACAGGCTCACGCCCTCCCGTCACATCCGGGATATCAAATAGGATATCCCTCACACCACCACTCTGGAACACAGAGCTATTACCCGAACGGACCCTCCTCTTCTCAGTACCTATACTCCCAGCACTCAAACACATCACAGAACCGCCATCATCCTAGAAGGTAAACATAACATCGGTCTAGGAACCTGAACCAGAACGCTGCGACTAACGTGTTTGACTGAGCAGTGCCTCCATTCCTTACTCATTCCCCAGTGGCTCAGTTCCCACCAGCTCTCCACCAATGCAAGAACACCTTTTTACTTCTTCGTGAGTTCGAGTTAGATTTGATACAGGACAAAGCCTCTAATGCAAAGTCTATCAGCCCCCCGTCATACATGGTCAATCAGTCAGAGTACTACCTTGCCCAAGGCTCGTCGATCTCGTAAGTGCCGTGGCCAAACCCCTTACTTCTGCACTGCGCGCTAACATGGCTTCAACAAATAGCTCAAATACCGGATCACTAGCCGCTAGTCCTCAGCCACAGCCTTTGATGTCCTCAGGAACAGTCTACTCTTCACCAGACCCGCCGGCAACCTCTACAGACCCAGAACAACAGGTTCGAGTAATCAGCTTTCGACCAAAACCACAATGTTGGGATCACGGATGCAACGGCCGCGAGTTCTCAACCTTCAGCAATCTTTTACGACACCAAAGGGAAAAGTCGGGGGTTGTGGCCAAGGCAGAGTGCCCTAGCTGTGGCGCTGTTTTCACACGCACTACAGCGAGGAATATTCATGTCGCTCAAGGGAAATGCAAAGGTATTGGACGAGAGGCATCTAGCCGTTGAAATCCAAAGCCGCTTAGAGACCTAAGAATGGGGTCTATCACCCTAAGTTTCTTTTTTGCGTGGATCGCGGCTCCTATGAGTTCGCCTCTAGCTTCATGATCCACCCGTCGAACCCCTACGATCCAGGGATCCGCTACCTGTGTATACCACCGAATGCGGTACGACTCAGTGTGGGATTTATGGGCTCGTACAAAATCTTCTTTTGGAGGCACTCTTTTTTTTTTTTTTTTTGAAGGCACTTTTATACACATTGGACCAGATGGTATGGCGCAGGTTTTGATCATAGATGCATTGGTGTTATGGGAGTTCATGGCCAAGCTAGAGTATATCGAGAGCTGCCGGAACAGGATCTTTGCGGTTGAATTATCACACATTTGGGCTTAGTTTAACATTAATCTCGCATCTCGCCTGAACACAGCAGGTGGTGCTCAGACCAAAAGCAAACTTGAAGTCATTGCTCCATAATAAGGGCTCGCGGGTCCTGAAAGAGTCTCCGGTCAAACTTATCAAATGTTAGGTTGTGGTAACTATGAAGTGGGGGGTTTTCAAAACGTCCAGGGTACCCCTGCACTGCAGTACTAATATTCCTCCCGATCCCACGTGGGTTAGTTAGTTATGCTTACACCTCTGACCGAGTCACCTGACCATGTCGTGTCATCGAACAACGACTAAGCATCTTCCATCGAACTGAGCTCAATCATCAATTGTGACTCATCTTCGCCATGCTGTCTTTTATTCGATCTTGAACTCTCCAGAGAACCTGCTGAACTCTCCCTGAGCCTGTTCTTTTGGATACATTCACAATTCCTTCTACATCCCCACCGCGACCTCAATTGTTTGCCTGCCAACCGCTCTCAAGATGACTGTATTATCCCAAATACACAACATATGTGAAAAAACCAGTTACAACAGACATACATTTCGGCTACGATTAATATCTGGCGGTGCTCGAATATTTGTTCAATCTCAATAAATCATACAGCAGCTTCAACTGCTTCGATCCATACAATTCTTTCTCCACACAACTGTGCTACTTCAGGGACGATAGACTGAGCCTCGAAAGGATATGGCCTCTATATTCACGTATGACCCTGACCCTCCAAGGGTCTCTTCACCCTGGTCAACTTCAGGGTCCTCTACCCCGCAAGTGTCTGTTGTTACAAACCGAAACACGGCCACTCGTACACGCTCCAATATCAACTTGGAGAGTGCGGGGCACGACTTTCTCTCCGACTACGGGATCTCGAAGCTAGAGCCCGAGCCGCAAGAAGGGCCTACTGAGTATAAGTTGCACCTTCTATTGCGTCCCCGGCGTCCTTATACTTCGATATCCACGGGCCATCTCGTGGGTGGGTCGTACCATTCCCGCGCAAGCTTGTCCACGTCTAGCCCCGCAGCCGCAGCATCTTCAGTCGAGGAGCCAAGTTTGAGGCTACCACAAGCCCGGTCAACGGAAAGCCGCCAGCAGCGCCTACAGCAATTGACCACCCAACTACTATGGCGGCTGCAACAGTCTTCACCTTTCCATTCTTCGACGACGGCTAATCTTGTTCTTCCGGTACTTCCTGAAGCAACTCCCAGACTAGGCGCTACTCCAAAACCATCGCGCCTTCTCCCCGGCCTGGAGGAGAGTCAAGGTGCCCTGTACGAAATTGGCGTTGCTGATGATGGGACTTTTGTGGGACTAATTCATGACGAGTTGGAGGAGAGTCTATCCAATCTACAGGCCATGGCTGCAAGCCTAGGTTGCAAAGTAGAAGTCCTACGCAGGGTGGTCGTCGGAAACTGCGAGTGGGTGGAAGACCCGGGAGCTGAGGGACCCAATCCGGGTAAAGTCCATGCCGAAGACCTGTGGGTTGCGGAAGCCCTGGTGAGCCCAGATTGGGACTACTACCGTGTGGAATCGCCTAAGGCGGGCTCGCTCGAGAATATGTCGACCTTAAATGCCGCGCCCGGCACCATACCAGAAGGCAATATATCCGCCACAGAACAGATCAGAATATCTCTTGCAGGGCCAAATGGGGTTGGCAAATCTTCTCTTCTAGGGACGTTGACATCGTCTATCCTCGACAACGGTAGGGGTACGAGCAGGTTGAGCCTACTAAAGCATAGGCATGAAATCTCATCGGGGGTAACTAGTTCTGTCGCTCACGAACTCATCGGCTACTCTTCAGATGAGCACTCTACAGCACGTTCTGATGTGGTTAACAACGTTTCCGCGAACGTTGCAGCTTGGGATGATATCCATGCAGCATCACAGGGCGGCCGTCTGGCCTTCGTCTCCGACCTTCCAGGTTCTGTGCGCTATTTGAAATCCACGTTGCGGGGGCTGATCAGCTGGGCCCCTCATTATGTGTTCCTGTGCATTCCTGCCACTGGTGAGGAGGATGTGTCTCTGGGGACTGACTCCGGTGATTCTTCAGACCCACCGCTGGACATCAACTTAGCTTTGTCGTATCTGTCGCTCTGCATAAAGTTGGAAATCCCTGTCGTTGTGGTTATCACGAAAATGGATCGTGCATCCCGCGCTGGATTGAGAAACAATCTTTCCAAAGTGCTATCTGCATTAAAAGTGTCTGGGAAAAAGCCGGCCATGCTTCCTGTTCAGTCAAATCTGTCGGAAAAGGGTGTAGACCTTCAGTGCATAAAGACGACAGACGCGGGGGACGTTAGAAAACTGATATCCACAACCACGGACTGGGCAGCCACAGTCCCCATCGTCCTTACAAGTGCAGTCGATGGCTCAGGTATAGGCAAGCTCCACGCTTTGTTTCGTTATTTGCCCATTCCTTCCAGGCCACCTCTTAGAACCATCAATCTACCAGAGGTCGTTTTCCCCATGCACCCACCAACTAGCATCTTTGACGTCGACGAGGTATTTGCAATTCCTCCTTCCAAGGTATACTCCGAGCAGCGACAGCAAAACCAGGGTGTGGTTCTGTGCGGTCTTGTCCGTTACGGCTCTATTTCTGTGGGCGATGAGTTGGTGGTTGGCCCTGTCATATTCCACGCTCCGTCAGAAAATGGCAATAACCCAGGGGCTCAGAGGCTTCGACCTGATAGGCGATCAGAACAGTCTTTGCAGCCCGGCTCTTTTCGCAGCCGACCAACGTCTGGGGACTTTTCGAGCTCATTTTCCCATAGCTCCTATCCAGGGAAAACTTGTTCAGCGGTCCAGGCGCATTGGCAGCGCGTCCGGGTTGTTAGCGTACGAAACCTGCGGCTCCCAGTGCAAAAGTTGACTGAGGACCAGGTTGGCACAATCGGCATTGAGCCTTTATGTGTCAGTGATGACGAGCGATTTTCGCGCCTCGGCAAAATACGAAAAGGCACGATACTAGCTAGCCCGTCAATATCAGCTTCCGTTTCGCGGCCATTATCGTCACTTGCTGGCTTCATAGCCAGTTTCGCATCCAGCGAGTTCTCGTCTTCCCTATCCCCGCCGGTTCTGCTAGGAGGCAATGCCATCGTGTACATCGCGAATATCCGAACAACAGTGAAGTTAACATGCATGGCCCTTGCAGAGGATGAGATCATCTCTTCACCACCATCGCCAACTGAACCGGAGTTCTTCAGCTTTGATGCGGATTCTCCGGGACATGACAGCTCTCGTAAGCCTGAAGTGAACAAGGTGGTGGGTGGTTCCGATACTGCGGCACATGGCAGTATTGATATTACCTTTTCGTTCGTTACGTCTGTCGAGTGGGTGGAGGTTGGCTCGCGGGTACTCCTGATGCCGGGAGCATCTGCTGCGCTGGCTTCCGTAGAAGGCTCCAGCTCGCCGTCGGGTCTTGAAGGATTTGTCGGACATGTTCGTCAGATACTCTATGCCGAAGAGGGTGGGAGCTCGTAAGTTTGTCTCTGTTTGTACTGTGGATTCGAATTGTCTATATAATCTGTTACTTCAAGGAGTCTTGTGTATAATTCCGCCAGTGGATCGTGGCTATATCTCTAGAATATAGTTAGATAGACTACCTAAATGATCATCATTAATGGCACGTGCGCAGTACATTTGTGGAGCCTTAGGCTCCCCACCAGGCAGCCCCAGTCAGCCCCGGCGGCCAGACCATCCAAGGTTAACTCCGGCAAAGCCCCGCTGTGACGGAGGTCCCAGGAGTTCCTGCGTTGCAGCTTCTCCTGGAGTCCTGGCCCAACAGCTTCATGGATCCATCTTTCCTGCTTTGACCATAAACAGGCAGCATTCTCTCGGTCTCAGGACGCTACCTACCTGTCTGCAAGAGACCATGACCTAAGATCGCTGAACCCGACTGTTCGTCCGCCCTGGTACTGCTATCTGTGATTGGTAGCTTTCCCTTTGTGGCCTTGGACGGTTTATTTGCCAGTGTTTCCCGCCGCGTTGCATCCACCTTTTGCCTACTGCTGCTCATCTGTCTGGAATCCAGCCTCGTCGATTCCACTTTCATCGGCGTGTTTCCAACCTATCTGCGGCCCAAGGAGCGGGCTCTCCTTTCTTTCGACCAGCTGGTCTGCTCTTCGTCTTACTTTCCGCGTCTCCTATGCTTTTCATCTGCTCGTCCGTCGCAGTCTCATCCCGCCATCATGGCCGAATCTAGCTCCGCTTATGCAGACTCTGGAGCTATATCAGATCTAGATCAGCTATGTGACGAGGGCGATTTTGATTCTTCTGCTAGCACCACGTCAGAGGTCGAAGACTGCAAGATTGAATCCCAGCAATCTTCCGGCAGAGAGGTTGCGGTCACAAAGATCTCAGTTCAATGCATCCGCAGTGTGCCTACAAAAGAGACACAAATCATGAATGGCGATAACGAAAGCATCAAGTCCACCGAGTCACCATCGGCAAACTCCGACCCGGAACGTGCTGAGAAACCACAGACTGCGACTAGGACGTTGAACCTCCTCGACCTTCCTGTGGACCTGCTACAAGACATTATCAAAGAGGTATGCACTTTTAGGCGAGTTGGTTTGATGGGTCATAATACTGATATTGCCCTTTCTTCCTAGGTCACGCATACCAACGATTTAACGTCCCTGGCCCTCACCTGTTCCGCACTACATTCACTCGCAATTCCTCAGATGTACTCTCGATTCGACATTGTCTGGCCAGATGCCGGCTCACAGCCGGATCAACCGGCCGGGGTGGACGCACTTTCGTACGGTCTGGCGACATTGGTCATGGGAGAAGATATATTCCGTGAACTGCCTCGGACACTCACAGCACGCCCCTGCTCCCACTGTGGGTGCAGCAACCCTCAGCCACCTGTACAGCAGGATGGTCGACCGGTGCGTCGCGGCAACTACTTCGCACAATATACGCGCAAATTCTCTGTAGGGAATGGTCCGCCGGACTGGGTTCAAGAGTACTCTGTCACCAAAGAGACAGGCAAGATGCTCGGCACACTTGTTGCTTTGGCTGTGGCTCGAATGGTCAACCTGGAGACTTTTGTTTGGGACATGCCAACGGGTGTCGTAAGAGACGTGTGGATTGCGTTGGCATCACTAGCAGACCGGCCGGGACATGCATGCCGTCTAGAGAATGTTTGGATTCGATGGCACGATAATTCTGATAGCACAATGCGCCCTCTCTCGGTTCCCCTATCAGGCGTTCCTACCACATCTTCCTTGACACTACCCGAGACCCAAAACATCCTCATCCCGCCTCCAGCCAGCTCATCGCTCCTTCGGAAATTTGGACACGTCGAATACCCTTCGCTTTCGATTCTACCGGCATTAAAGAACCTGAGTGTCCTAGACATAGACGAGCCGTCGTATCTTGAGGAAATGGCCGTCCTCGTTGGACGCTCGCGGGAACGGTTGCGGGAACTCCGTATTGGCATCTCGGCTAAGGTTCATCAGGCCGAATGGCTGAAGCCACAGGGTGGATCACATCCTGAACAGCCAGTCGTTTCCAGCAACATCTCTGGGTGGCCGAGGTCTGGAGGAGCATTAGGGGCAATTTTGGGCTGGCCCGGTTGCCATACTCGTGAATCTGAAGCAAAACAGGACCCAGTTCAAAGCGACAAACCCAATGTCTCCCCGGAGACACCAGACCCTGTCAACACCCTTACTGAAGCTCTTTCTTCCCAGACGCTGAATTCAACCGAAACCCAAATATTGAACGGCGGTGAAATATCATGCATCAACTCCAACCACCAAGCTCCCACTCTCAAAAACCCAAGAGAGGCTTTGAAACGGTCTTCCAGAGCAAGCTACTCGTCTTCGTCCCATCGTCAGTTGCTGAAGTTGGAGGTGCTGGAGTTGGAGCGTGTTTCTATATCTGCACCAGTCTTAATAGAGACACTTGACTGGACTCGAGTCACCACTCTCACGATTCTTTTTTGTGAGGGCCATGAGAAACTTTGGAGAGCTCTCCGCCGCCGGTTCGCTCCTGCTACTACCCCACGCAGTGGTCTGAAGAACGGTAGAAAGGACGGAAGAGCTCAGGACAAGAGCTCACCTGAGTATGCCTTGAGGATCAAGCATCTCCACACGGATGCTGTTTCGCCATATCTATTACTTTTCATAAAAGATACTCTACCACCCGACACCCTTGAGACTGTTTTTCTCCATGGAGCTCCCCTTCATGACTCTGCTGTTCACATCGAGGCTATTTACCGAAATGTGATACGGACACATAGGTCAAGTCTCAGGAAGCTGTTGGTGGATAGTACAGCGCGGTCGACAAGGGGTGCTGAGGTTGGCAATGCACGCTGGCGGAAGTGGATGTTTACGCGCGAAATGATCACATTCATGACGAGCGGCCGGATGTCCAAGCTGAAGGAATTATCCATCACACTTGACTCGAGAGATTGGGTAGGACCCAACCCCACAAACGTACTTTTCACCTGCTAATCGAGCGCAGCACTATTTTCTGCAGAGACTACCTTATATACCCCAGCTTCGCGCCCTACATATTCCCCACTTCGCCCGTCCTAGTCATCTTGATCTGAAGGAGCTTGCTATGCAGGTACTCGACATAGTCACTCTACGACCTGAAATTAGTCTCAGCTATGTTGGTATACAGAACAAATGCTTCGAGCTCCTCGAAGGTAAGGGCAACGAGTTTGAGTTCGCTGAAACGGACGAGGCCCACAGCGAGGGCTTTGTCCCCGGAGCTGAAAACTGGCCAGGGTCAGACACGAATGAAGAAGACTCCGACGATGATGAAGAGGATGCCCCGGATTCGCACTCTGACTTATCCTCGGAGGATCGCAGGTCGCTGGACGACGATGATGCCTCCGACTTTGATTCTCGACCGCGTGTATCTTTTCGCCTCCGGGAAATTCTTTTCTACGACGACAAGATCGCTATTTTCAAAGGCCGGCATGGAGTTTTATGATTGGGGTTCCGTACAAGTGCAAGAAGGGCGTTGATGACCATCTGATGTGCTGCTGTTGACGCAATATACCATCTCGCGACCCGGAGCTTTCATGGGACACTTATGTAGCTGTATTTGTATCTCTAGTTCTCTTTTCAGCGACCAATTGAGATCTTTGTGGCTCTTTTTCTGGATGCGTGTTGGTAGAAGACTGATATAGATGACGATCACGTGACATGGCGGTCAGCCAGCTTCTGATGAGCCGCGAGCAAGATAAAATGAACGACATGAAACTAACCTGAACCCGATCAGCCAGCGAACACCGCTGACGACTAATCCTCGAGCTTTCGCAGCAACACCTCTCTCGCAATTGCTCCCAGTATTACAGTTCGCGTGTTGGATTCCAATTCTCCGCCGCCATGAAGCTCGTGCGGTACGTAAAAACCCATGGCTAAAGCTTCTGTGAAGCTCGATCCTGCCCGAGACCACCAGCTAACTGGGCAAATCCAGATTTTTGATGAAATGCGCCAATGAAACGGTGACTGTCGAGTTGAAGAATGGTTTGTCTACTCCGCTCCTCGCTTTTTCTGTCCTTCTTTCTTCCAAGTCCTCGACAACCACTAACAAGTGAGTCCCACAGGCACAATCCTCCACGGAACCATCACCTCCGTCAGCCCGCAAATGAACACCTCTCTACGTACCGTCAAAATGACTCCCAAGGGTCGCGACCCTATCTCGTTAGATACGATCAACATCCGCGGCTCTACAATTCGCTACTTCATCCTTCCTGATAGTTTGCCGCTTGATACACTTCTGATTGACGACACACCTAAGCCAAAGAATAAGGCGCGTAAGGAGACCGATCGCGGTGGGCGCGGTGGGCGCGGTGGGCCGAGGGGACGCGGACGGGGGCGGGGACGTGGTCGTGGCCGTGGTTTCTAAACGGGAGATACTTGTGGATGGGTTTCGTATTTGGGTTCTTTCTGGATGCGGAGTTTGATTTTATTCGATTTGCTGTCCTTGTTCGGTCTTGTTTCACGAGGCTGGTGATGCTTTGAGGAGGGGTTTGCGGGCCGCGTCGAGATTCCGGGTTGTCATGTTTCGATGGAGGGAAAAGCTGAGAGGCTCTACTTGTCTACCGCGTCTTACCAAGAGATTAAGAATGGGGAACCGGCAGAGTTCGTTTATACCGTGACGCGAGCGTCGACGTTTCCAGAATGACGGAGCGATGAGAACATCAGGGACGTCTGGGCAGATGCCGAGGGCGCAAATGACCCTGTCCGGCTGACAAGGGCATGTTAGATATGTGCAGCATCGACTCTACCAGTGTTACGGAGTCGTATACCACTAATATAAAAGAGAAATCTGTCAAACGCGGCCGTCTCTCTCTATTTTCTCTAATCGTAACATCGTAGACATCATACCCCATCCGCTTTCATCCATTCATTCCCTCCAAACCCTCACAATCACCAACTTCTCCCATCCCGCCTGCACCCCGCTATTCCCAACTGTCTCCGCTCTCCACCCTCCACCCCAAGCGCAAATCCTCTCCTTCACCTCCTGCGGCCGATTTTGCGCGCAAAGCAAAACATATGCGACGCCCCGCGTCGGCTCAAGCACCTCCGGGAGAGAATTGAGGAACCGATCCGTCGTCTCCATGCCATCCTTGCCGCCCGCGTAAGTAAGGGAAAGGTAATATGAATCCCGCTCGAATTGTGCACTACGCGAGAGCTTTTCCTCTCCTGACGACGCAGATGCCGGCGGAGCTGGCGGAGGCGGGAGGTTTTCGGTGGGAACGTAAGGCGGGTTAAAGAGGAGGATGTCGACTGTTCCGGGGCGGAGTGGGGTATATAGGTCTCCTGTTATAGCTGCTAAGGAAAGTGATGTTATCTTGTCCTTTGTCGCATCTTCTCCGTGTTCACTCTGATCCTCGACCTGCACTTGCCGTTCCTCCACGGCCCGCGTGATCGTTGTCTGGGTCGCGATGCAGGCGTCCCGGTTTAGATCTGTTGCGAGCGCGAGGACATCGGTCCGGCCGAGGATGAGATGTGAGTTTGCGGTTAGGAATGCGAGGCATACGCCGGAGCCGCAGCCGACTTCTAGCAGGAGAGGTGAGGGGGAGAGGTTGCTGAAGCGGGACTTGAGCCAGGCGGATTCGGAGGCGGAGGAGAGGGTGTCGAGGAAGAGGTAGGAGTCTTCGGAGGGTTCGTAGATGGTGTTGTACGAGGCGTGGGAGGTATCCGGGGTCGGAAGCATCTTGTCTCCTCTTTCTGGCAAGCTCAATCGTAGTAGACTTGATTTTGTTGGGTCAGGAAGAAAAATAATTGTATGCTTGCGGAGATGATGCAAGAGGACGAATATTTCTCCGCTGAAGCTCCAGCTTAACCGCGGCTCTAGGTACTCCGTACATCCATCTTCAACCCTCAATCACCATCACAACCTCAACTCAAATCTCTCTCGCACAAGCAAAATGCGCATCTTCACCCGCCTCCTCTACGCGTCCCCCTCGAACATCGGCTCCGCCGCAAGCCTAACCGAAGCCCTCGCCCTCCTCCCGCCAATCCCCCTCTACCGCCGCATCCTCCGCGTGCACCGCCGGAAGCTCGACCCCGAGATGCGCATTCTCGGCGACTCATACGTGAAGAATGAATTCCGGGCGCATCGAAGCACGGAGAATCCCTTGCATATTGTACGTCTTCCCTTGTGAGGCATGTGGTATATAGATCGGGTCCTGGGAATAAGGCTAATTCGATTCTTTGGGGCTAGATTGGGTTTCTTACGGAGTGGCAATTGTATGCGCAGAAGCTGGAGGGGGATGCGTGGATTGGGGAGAAGCTGGATAAGGGGAAGTTGGATAAAATGAGCGGTGGGTTGTTCTTGCTTTTGTGTCTGGGGTGGGATTGAGCTAACAGCGTGAGACTATAGATCAGCAGCTCGGACAGCTGTATGAGCTGATGCAGGCGATTCGGAATGAAGAAGGAGAGGGTGATAAGTAGGTTCCTTTCCAGACCTACAGCTGGAAGGGGAGCGGATGATGGATCATATGGATTGGTATGGAAAGATGATATATAACTGCTTGGGATTTTATACTCTAGCGTGTATTGATTGGCGTTGAAAATGTTATTGTACCATACGGATCAACTTGTACTATGTATATATCGCGAAGAATGAGGCTGGCTATACTACAGCTGTGCTGTAGATGAAATAGCCGGAGAAAATCCGAGAGTGAGCCACCCAGGAACCACACATTGAAAATTGGTCAAATCATATCAAACCTCAATCATTGGAAGTTGGAACTCCTGCAAAACTGTTGCGCTAAACAACCCTGAAAGTGGAGATATCATGATATAAGTTCACGCCCTGCAGTTGACATCCATTCTATCCTAACTTCATACTTCGATGATAATACTTCCTCTTTCCCGAGATTACATAGTTACCCTTGATTTAATCCTTCAATCTTCCACATTTATATAACTATACAACAACAACAATGCCTTCCATCCTCGAAGACCCATCTACAACCACCGCTCTCCCGGCTTCCCACCTCTCCTCAGTCAAAACCAACACCACAGTGACAACCCCATACAAAGCAATCCTCAAATCAGGCCTCCCCGTAATTCTCTATCCCATAACCACCGGCCCATCATCCCTCCCCCCATCCCTCCTAAAATTCCTACATGCCGAATTCAGCGAGGAGATTCGGAAAGGATGCACGTACCCCATGGAAGAGGCCATGGAGTATGAGCGCTTCGGCGAGTACTGGTTCGGTGGGTTTGGCGTCGTGGCTGTCCTAGACTCTCCGCAGAATGTAGGGGATAGTCTAGGGGAGCGGGATGAGGGGAGGAACTGGGAGACGGAGTGCCTGGGGACGTTTTATATTAAGCCGAATTATCCGGGTTTGTTCTTCCTTTCGTTTCCTTTCTTCCTTTACACAAGCATGGAAGCAGCTAATGGACATGACAAGGACGCTGCTCGCACGTCTGCAATGCGGGGTTTCTTACGACTGCCGCAGCGAGAGGGCAGGGGGTGGGAATGATTATGGGCCGGGCGTATTTGCATTTTGCGCCGCTGCTAGTATGTTTTCTCCTCCAGGTCTCGTCCAGGATTCCCTTTCCATATGATAATAACCAGTGTAGGGCTACAAATACTCCGTCTTTAACCTAGTCTTCGAGAACAACGTCGCCTCTGTCAAGATATGGGACCGACTTGGGTTCAGCGTCATTGGGCGAGTCCCGGGTGCTGCGCGGTTAGCAAATAGCGAGGAGTTGGTGGATGCCTTAATCATTGGAAAGGATCTAATGGGGGAGGAGGCTGTGGCCGAACAGAAAGCTTAAACTTGTATCTCAATGAGAAATAAAGACTCCGGACACCTATCACGATATAATGTATACATTGCGCTAATCAAACAGGACAGGCAAGTAGGTATCACTGCGAAAGGGGAATCATGGAAGCAATTTGGCAGCTCGAAATAGGACCATGAGATAATACACAGAAGAAGAGGAAATAGGGTGAAGATGAAGAATATATGGCATGAAAAATGGTGCACTTCTTCGAGGATCAGCCGCGCCACGGAGGTCGATCTGCGAGCTTGCTTCGGTTTGTTGGGGTGGTGTCTTTTCGATTGTAGTTCCGTGGCAGAGGAAGCAGGCTGATGCGGCGGCTACCTGAGTGTCCGAGCGCCGTACCAGGCCGTTCCCCTTTTGTTGGGCTGGCCAAACCACGATCTTGGTCCTGTGAGACGCTGCGGCTGAAGGAGGTCCCTGCGAAGCTTTGTCGGCTGCGGGGGGCATTGTTCATGTTTTCTGCTCCAGGCGGCCGGCGCAGTTTGCTGTAAGGAGGCGGGTCTAACAGATTGCGGCCAGGCGAGGGGGATGCTGTGCGTCCAGGGCTGCGTAGGCCCAAGCGACTGGAGATACGACTTGCAGATCTGGCGGCCGACGGTACAGGGGATGCGGACATATCCCGGCTCGGAACTGTGGAAGAAGGTCGAGGTACACGAGGGGCGGATGGCTTGCGCATTGAGGGTGAGAGAGTCCTGTTCCTATGTCCAACATCAAGATCATTCGTGTTTGTACTGTTGTTCCATCGGGGTCGGTTTAGCATTGCGGGAGAGATATTAGGTTGCGACGTCTTCCGCGTCGCAGGGGTAGGGGTGGTCAAGCCATTCGGTTTGGGGGAGGGTGCTGTAAGAGCTGTCCTAGGGATGCTAGATTTCCTTCCTGTTAGGGTAGAGCCTAGCTGAGGTAGCCCTGAGAGTCGGCGGCCGGAAGATGTTCGACTACCGGCGCCAATGGAACTACCGCGGGGTGCTGTCGACTTGTTCGCAGGTGTCATCACAATTGAAGATGCTGGGGAGCTACCAGGAGTGTCAATGCTTCCTGCAGCTGGGCTGTCCATTGTGAGAATAGTGGAGATGGAATCGCGCATATGCTGCGTCCTGAGGTGTTGAATATCCTCGAGCGAAGAGTCCATCACCTTGATACTCGCTTTCAGAGCGTCAGTCTGAGATTCCATGTTCTGCAAAAGTCGCAGGATTTCTCCGTTCACAGTAAGTCTGTCGTTGACGCCTTTTTGCGTAATCGTAACCACTCGCTCAATAGCAGGGACATAGTGCTGCTTTTTGGCCTCGTAGCTCTCAATCCGACTAGTCATTCCAGCAGGATTGTTGAGGTGCATACCAGTCTCAAGACCTTCTTGCAGCTTTGAGATACTCCTCTCCACAGACTCAAACATCTTCTGAGCCTGAGAGCCAGCATTTCGGAAGACAAGGATCCACTTGTCTTCCTCCAATTCCTGTCGGAGCGCCCAAGCGTCAGTGTGAATGGTTTTGTAGCCTTTCTCAAGACGTTCACGGCGACCAAGCAGTTCCTCACAGGCGGAGGGGAAAATGTGCTGTGCGCGCCCTTGGAACATGGACAGTCTCATCGGCAGGAAGTCTAGTGACGCGCGCAGCGGTTGTAGTCGGGCGAAGAGTTCAATGAGGCTCGACTGGATTACATCGTCCTGGGGCGTCTGGATAACCGGCTTATCCATGGCGGGTGGTGCGGGGAAGAGCGAACCAACACTCGACCGTTTGTTTGAAGGCATGAATCCCCCAGCTGGCGTTTCCTCCACAATGGTCTCCAGCTCATTGATGTCCAATCCAGCCGAATCATCATTTGTCAAAGTAGAGTGCCGCTTCGCTTCCATCTCGAAGATCAGGTCGTCGAGTTTTTTTATCTCCTTGCCAACATCGCCTAGAACGCTATTCCACAGCTCTTCCCATTCCATCGCCAGTTCCACTTGCTCTTTGACAGAACGGAGTCGCAGCTTTATTTCGGCCCAGCTCTGCAGGATGATGTCCATCTGTGAAACAATTGTCTCCAGCCCCTCGGCCGTGACATTGTGAATGTCGTCGCGCACCTGTACCTCTTCAATGGCCTTAACATAGACATTGACAAGGTTCTCGAACTTTGAGATCGCCTTGTCCACGCCATCGAGGCCCTCTCGCCCACCAGCTGCGGCCCATTCCACGTCATCCTCTGCATCTAGACCGCTGAGCACATTCGACGCCTTCCCAATCCATATCTGGATTTGTTCTGCAGCACCGGTCAGTGCTTTGACGGCGGACGGCGCATTCGATATCGAGGCAATGCTGGCCGCAAGCGACAACGGGTCCGGAAGAGCGATCGACGTGAGTTGCGAAATCTGATTGCTGAAGGAGGATCGCGAGAATGAGTATATTGATTCGGTTCGTTGTAGGCCACGAGGATTGAAATAAGATTGAGAATTGACCGATGCGCTCGATGGGAGGGGAGGGGTGTCTTTCGGAGGTGGAGGAGGTGCGCCGGTTGCTTCGCTCTCAGCAGTGGTCTGGATGTACTTTTCAAAATCCGTTTGAGCCCCGGGCTGATCTTCTACTTTAGAATCAGTCATCTCGAGGCCCAGCAGCGCTGGGGCTGGCTCAACAACAGACATGGTTGTTGGCGTAGCTCCCACCTCTTCTTCCTTTGCTTCCAGACGATCGGCAGTGGGGACGTCCTGATCCGACCCAAGGGTTGGGTCTGCGACCGTGTGTGGTTCAGGAACTTCTAAGGTTGATTGATAATGTTGCTCTTCTGCTTGCTGTGATTGTGATTGTTGTTTCTGGGGTTTGTTGACGAAAGATATCCCATTCCAGATGCGGCCTCGTTTTTCGACTTTGATGGAGAGGTTCTGATGTAGACTGTCCAACTCCTTAATGTGTTCTTCCGGAATGCGACCGACAGCACCGGCGTTGCGGAGAGCACTTGATGTTTTGGCGCTGCCGTCCAGTAACTTTACGCGTGCAGCTAAGCCCGGCGACAGGCGGCGGAGGATGGACGGGCGGATGAGGGACTTATCGGATGGGTCGTCGTCGTGGTCGTCTTCGTGAACACTGCTGCTACCGATACTGCGGATGCTGCGTAGGGAAGACTTTGATTTGATGCGTCGTGGGGCTGCCGACTCATCCGGAGAGGAAATAGAGACCGAGGGTGTTGTTGTTGTTGTTGTTTGCGGTGGAGGAGAAGCTTGCGACGTGGACGTGTCTGTATCTGGAGGGAGGTCCGAGGGGTGAGCTGCGGCAGAGGTGGCAGTGAAGAGGGCACGCATGGATACGTCCACACAGCCGCTCTAGCCCGGGATTTCTGGAGGGCTAGAGAATTGACTGTCGGCACAAGGGAATGAGGCAAATAGAGGGGACGTCTGAATCAGTTGCGTTGGGTAAAGAATGTCGGGCTGGCTGAAGTATGTCCGGCTGTCGGCCCCTTTAGTTAGAAGGTGGTGAGGAGTGGGGTGGTGAGATGATGAGCTGTTCTTTCTCAGGCTTGAGAAACCGGGCTACATAGTATTCTACTCAGAGAGGAAGAGAGGAGAAACGGAAGAGAAGGAAAGTGAGCGAGAGAGGGAGAGGGAGAGAATAACGGAGGCGAAAAGAGTCCTTTAATTACCTTTTCCTTACAATTCTTCACATTCTGCGGATCGCCGCCCTCTCCGGAGTGAAGGGTCTCATTCAGGGGAGCTCAGGGTTGGTCCGGTCCCAACTTAGCTCCTAGTATTATCTTTGGAACTGTTCTTCCTTCTCTCCTTCGGAAAGTGACCCCTAACTATAGGTAGTTTGTCATTATATTTCTCCTTCCAAGGGATATTTTTTGTGTAGGGATTTTCCTGGATCCAGTCGAACCGAGCATTCCACATGTACCTGACTTTCATCCCATGGAACCACACTCCAGCACACTCTCTCCGGTCAGGTACTCTCGTAAATCTACCTGATCTAGGTCAAAGAACTAACTCTATTCAAAGTGTGCTTCCATTTATAGAGTGGCATGAGTATACTTCTAATTTGACCAATCATGGCGAGGTTTAATGCAGAATAAACAGTACAAAGGCGCAAGGCAAACACCGAACCCTCCCTAGCAAGAACTGTCATCGACGAGTAAGGGGTATCAAATACAGGCAGTGTGCACTGCAAACAAACGTCATCCTGAATCAAAATAATACGTGGTCCCAATCATTGGGTCCCGAGATTTCCTTTCTCCCTCCACCTCAGACACCTGAAGAAAATCGTGCTATGTAGTGCTGACGAGCAACCCGTCGGCGCTTGCTGCAGTCGCCCGTCTCCTCAGTACCCTCAGGTCTTGGGAGAGCTCTTCCCGGACAGCCTTGCACCAAGTCGCGATCACCTTGTCGAATTGGTGCCACGCCTCGTCGCTGCTGCCGTAGACGACGCCCATCACGTCCATTTCGAGCTTCGTCTCCCACCGGAGTTCAGCCGCCTTGATCCAATACCGGAGGTTGTCTGCACGCCGGTATGGCTTGGCAACGTCCTCATGGAAAGACTTGATCTCGCCAAACGGTCGCTTGGATTTCCTCACCGCTGTATTGTGGATCCGGATCAGGTCGCGGCCATCGCGGAGTTGTTCAAGAAATGCAGAAGGCAGTGATCCATCCTCTGGTGCCGTCCACGCTGACAAAGGTGATTCCGGTCCAGTCAGGCTCGTCAAAAATGCCTCTTCCCGCTGTCTCTCGCGGCCTGTCCAGTCACCCTCAATCCAAACCCATCCTGCGCGCTCTTTGACTTCCGCATCCTCAAGCTGCGCCTCTTTGGAGAGCATATCACGCACATCAGACATCCAGCCTAGAACGGCTTTGCTTTCGTCTTCCCGCAATCCACCTGCAAAAGTGCGACCCGCCCATCGCTTCAGAACTTCCAGCACGTTGAATAACTCCTGCCTAATTTCCCGCTCGCTCTTTATCGATGCTAGACGCTCCGGGTATTCGTGTGTAGTGTAGTATATCTTTGCGGCGCGAATCGCAAGTGTTACAACATCCAATATGCGCATTCCCTGAATTTCATCCCAAGTCTTTCGAGCCGCAACCATATCCGCTTGACGTTGTGAATCCTCCTCAGGGTCTGTGGTGCTGTCTTGTGGGAGATCGATTCGTGGAGGAAGCTTCTCTGGGGATGGTTGGTCCTGAGATACGCTGTCAATCTCTTTCTGTGCCTTCCATATCGCATTCAAAAGATCCCTTCGGAGTTGTAGTAGATCCGGGGGTGGCGGAATATAGTGCGTCTTGATGCTATAAGTGCTGACGGTGGGAGGTAGCATCACCTCCTCACCATCATCGTACCCCTCTTCCCCCGGTTCGGTATTATCTTCCTCCGTCGGACTCAATGTCAAATCGTCAGTAAATCGAGCATTTGGTGTTAGAAGCAAGCGCGGATATTCGCCGGTGTCTCTGTTCTTCTTCTTATATTCCTTGGTATTGCCTCCTTTGCCATCCAGCAACCCGGTCCGAGCGAAGTAATACTGCAGATGAGCAATGCTTCCCAAACTCATCACGCTTTCTCGATTTCTTGCGGAGGCGGCAAATTCCGCCCCTTGGGGACGGATATACCCCCGTCTCCGTGTGGAGACTGACACTGAGGACCTGGCATCACCGGAGGCGGCAGACGACGTTGATAACGAGGAGACAGTTGAAAATGTACGATCTGGTGATGGACAAGAGGAGATGGCGGGCGTCGGAGAGACAGAAGGAGAGGGAGACGACGCTCGGAGAGGAGGGGCTGTATGGTCAAACTCGACGGGGTCCTCCATTACCACGTAGATCAAACGCTGTCCTGTTTCATACAAGGAATCAAGCAAAAGCTCTGGAAGTATAGATGGATCGTAACGGGAGGATGGTATCGCAGCGAAGAGGAAGAGAGGACAGGTGGTCACCAGGAGGAGGAAATTAATGGTCGACCAGAGTCAAATAGGGACGAATCCTCGGCAGAAGCAAAGCGAAATTGGTGATCGTGACCGATCTGCAGGCGAGAACAAACTTGAGACGTTCGAAAGGGGTTCTTGGGCTTCTTTTTCGGCACTAAAAGGGGAAGCGGGTCAACTATTCAATAGTAGCGCCTGTGCCTTTCAACGTTGCCAACATGATCAACACGCCTGGCAGGAAGTAGAATAACGTCAGACCGTTGTGGGCGGCGCAGGTTTCTTAAGAAGTTAGGAGAAACACCTGTGATAGCTTGTTGGCATTGTTCAGTCGTGATGTTTGCTTTTCTTCGTTTTCTTTTTTGTTGATTTGATGGGGCGGCCCCTGACGGGGATATCCATGCAGTGACAGGGCAGTCTGTCGGTTCCTTCCCACCACATGGATGGATGAACATCCGATGGCAGCTTGCATACTGCACCATGCCATCGACCCTTGCTGAATTGTTGGTATTGCTCACATGCGAAGCCCTGAGCGGTTAGAAAACCTGGACGTGGCCGTGCGGCGTGTAGACAGTCTTCCTAGACTCAGAGTCTCAGACTCCAAAGAGCTAGGTCCCGGGGGCGCCGGATATTGTCTTCCAAACTAGGTCTAGCTCATCTTCAAAGTAGTGTCATGAACCAATGTTGAACAACAAAAATTGCTTTAAACAATGTCTATACAACAAAAAGAGAGGAGATATCCCCATGCTATGCTATGCTAAAACTCCAGTCGTACTGCGCCTTTGTTTCACCCGATGCAAGTTCGTCCATCCGTGCCCGCAGATGATAAGAAAAGTCCAGTTTTCGATCCTTCAAATAACCTCTTCACGCTCCCACCCGAGGGTCTTCAGGTGCTTAATGCCCTTGCCTGGATGCGGCTTTACCGGGTCCTTGTATTTGACCGCAAAGGGGTTGGGATCCGCAGCTTGCTTCAGGTTCCCAAGTGTGTGGTTGACTTCCCGGTGTTTGGCCTCATCTGCGCGGACATACAATAACAGGTCTTTCATGGTCCGATGGCCTTCAGGCATCTTCCAGTATTGCACAGCAATCTCAGGAGCGTCAAGCTTCTCCCAATGTGGTAGTCTGCCGGCCTCAAGATCCTTGATAGCCCGAGTGTAGGTGAGCACAGCTTCTTCCTCCAAATACCCCACGAAACGGTGGCATGTTCGGGGAGAAACTAGGTAGGACAGGAAGAAGCCATTGAAGAACACTCCTTGGGCTCCAAGAACCATCAAGCGCATGAACCAGCCAGGTTCTGCGAGCTTCAGGAATGTCAACAAGTGCATCCTCTCGTTGTACGCTTCTTCAAGCAAAGTTTCAATCCTACTAGAATGTTAGTCACACCTTTCAGATTAAGAGCCGGTAAAAGCTCAACGTACCAGCCATTGTCCCGCTTCATGCGTCTAAGACTCCTTAGATGTCTTAGCATGCCCCCAACCATACCTGGCACTCCGGCGACGCTCTCCAGGAAGACAAATCGCATCAGCCACTTCTTCTCGGTCATTCGGAACTTGGCGACGTGTTCCTGACCTGGCCCAGGGTGAGTGTAACCTGTGACCAAGTCCATACCCCATCTCAGCACGCGCACACTTCCGAGAGCCATCCAGTCAGACCAGTTCTTCGCCTCCCGATGCCCGACGGCTACTGAGCGCATTTCTTCTTCGGTGTAGCTACTTCCCCGTCAGCGTTACTTCTTGAATAGTCGTCCATGGGCGATAACTTACACCGGGTGAACCCAGGCTGTTTCGACTTCTTTGATCTTGGGTGCATCAGGAGGGGGGAAGTAATCCTTGATCTTTGATTGTGGCGTGGAGGATATGTATCGTTTCGCAATCGGTTGTTGGTGGTACTTGTTGAGGTATAGACCGCTGCACCGAAGTCCAGTGGTAGCCATACCCCTCGTGTAGGTTCGCAGCGTGAACTGCAGGTAGTGCTTCGGCAGAGCTGCCACCCTGATAGGTATCGTGGTAGATATCGAGTTCATGGTGGTGGATACTAAGCGATCCAGGCAAGTATGTTGTTGTTATAGCTGTCAAGTTCGAACGAGGTTTGTGTTTCGTAGAAGACTAAGAATCCTGTGTGGTAGATGAGGAAGGAATAAAACAGTGCTGAAGGGCTCGTATTTATATCTACCACCACCTACTACCCAAGAAACAGAGACCAAACGCCTACCAAGTACAAACCTTCTCAACCAGTCTCAGCCCCCCAGGCAAAACCCGGAACGCTGGAATCCATGTGTGGTACCCGGAAACAGTCACACGGGCCGATAGAAAAGAAAAATTCATTCACCGGGGAATAATCAAATAATCCAGCGGGCCCTGACGTCCTGGATATCCCAAAGTGGCTGAGGGAAGGAGTTCCCGCAACAAATCCACCGACCGGACAGAGTACGATCGGGCCATTCAGGGCCATCCTGTATTTTTAGCTCGTTCGGGCCTTACCACCTGTTACCAGGGAGTATACCACATGCAGCCATTGATCGGCAGGTGAAGGTTCTGCTTAAGAGTTGCAGACCGAATACATAGAGGCAAGGCAAGATCAGTAGAAATTGAATCAGATTACACTCGACACCCCTCGACTCTATCCATTATCTTGAGTTCAATTCGTAGAGAGGCAAGATTTGAAGGTGTTCGTAAATTACGAGCAGAAGGTATTTTTGGGGAGGCGCTACACCATGTGACCGCGGATGAAGCCGGGGCGGGATTTGCGCTGGAAAAAGGCTGAGTCACAGGTGGCCGAGAATGATTCGGGCTTTGCATAGGCTACCTATGCCGCTATGGATTGTTGACGTCAATCGAAGGCTTCTGGAAACTGAGGCTGATAGGAGGCATTTCAAATCGCAATCTATTTCTTGATTGCTTTAGATTGTTTCGTATTGGCCAGTATCTAATCTCTGGAAATAACCCCTTAGCTTGCAGGCATGCTCTCGTAATGCTTAGGCATGTAAAGACCATGGCGTGCGGGGTTTCCTTTCATCAAACAGACTGTACATCCAAGCATCAAAGGGATTCGAAAACAGATTCAGACGTCTTCCTAAGCCCAAACTGTCCTTCTTCCTCTTCTCTCGACTCGAGGGTCTTGTTTTCCAGTTTCACAACATGAGCGAGCCGGGGACCGTTGTTGATGTCTTTAAGAAACTTCTCTATCGATTCTTCGGGTCCCTGTGCCTCTCCTTCAACCTGTTCGCTCATACAATTAGCGGCTCTGGCAATCGATATAGAGCATAGACGGGACTCCGATTGGGTAGGTTTTTCAAGAATTGCTATCAGGACAAGTCGGTTGACACCTACTCTTCCGCAGTCTGTATTTTTGGCCCAGCCTTTGAGACCATACTCGATAGCACGTTTCTGCGTGAAGTCGCTATGGTGCCATGTATTAGAACTGATCCTTTATCTAGAGGGCGCGCTTACCGAAAGCCCACACCTGTAAAGTTGCTTCTAAGCCATGCCGCCTGTAGTGAGACCAATATCAGGAACCTACCTTGAACGGTGCCATGGACCTTGAAAGCAATCTAAGATCATCAGTTGGCTCGATACAGCAGCCATATAATTGAGTCAATAGAAGCTCGACATACCCTCTGCGTACTCATATTTTCCTGATGAACACTTGTGCAGTACCTGGTTTGGGAAGAGTGTTGTTGGAGAGTGGCTGTATACTTGGCCGTCGTCGTCCAACCTTCCAACGGTGACGCGACCGCCTTAACAGGACTAGTCTCCGAGCCCCCAAATTAGCCCTTTGCTGCGAGAGCGCTACAGTCAGTGCGTGCTGCAGTCCAGCGGCCAGCCACTCCTTCCTTCCGGAAATCACAAGGCTATCTTTATAATGGTTGAGTAAACATCGATGAAAAATTAGCCGCCATATCCTTTTGGTCTTCCGAGCCACCTCGAGTTGATAGAGTGAAAAAAGATCGTATGAGTTCCTGCGTGAATCATGCCATAGCTTCCGCCAGTTCGTGACTCCCCAATGTCTACTATGTCCGAGAAGCTCATAAGTCGTGGGATCTCTTTGTGCAAGAAGCCGAATGTGCACTCAGTGTATTGGATACCATTACGTGAGCTATAAGTTCTTGATAGCGCCTCTACAATCCGAGCGGCTAATTGAATTGCCCTTATACTGCAACTCTCCTTTGGATGAGAAGCGATAATAATACAATCCTGTACACTGCCTACCCAACATCGAAAAAAGTGGACATGCGGTTTTCAGCACCCTGCATGGATAAACCCAGTGAAGTAATGCTGAAACATGCCCTGGGAGTAGGAGCCAGCTTTCTTGGCTTATGATCTGTTCATGGTTCTTCAAAGGTAGATCCCCTTCCGATCAAAAAGTCTAAACTAATTTGACATATATCTGGCCTGGCTAATACTATACTGCGGCTCTTGGGCCAAGCTTCCATCCGGCCCGGCTTGTGGACCTTGTGGGTCGAAGCTGTGCGACTGTCGACAGCGCTGAGTGGAGCCCTGCCACGCGTTCCTGGCCTGGCGTTCTTAACTTCGCATCTCCTGTCCTTCTTAACCCCTGATTTGGTAAAAGTGGTGTCTTCTGCAAGAGACGTTGTCAGGATGCTACAGTGAGCGAGCCTGTATAAGCAAGAATGACTTCGAGGAATCCCAAGAGCAGTAACCAAACGAGCAATAGCGTCTCAAGACGAATGACTTCTAAGTGAGTGCTATACTTTGCTCTATCTTGTACTCGTCTGGCTCAACGCTGGAAGATAAATTTATTAGATTAGACCGTAACGCAGGATCAGAGATGCCAGCCTTGGGCCCATACCTCGGTGCTAATATAGGTATAGATGATGATAATCAGACGCGGCGTGCTATTGTATTTCTGTTCTTCTTTTTTTCACTCTTCAAGACATACGCAATCCCGCTTATGATCGTAAGGTGACTCAAGTCAAGAAGAACTTAGCAAGCGACATGCTAAAGCTTCCGCTTCGTCCCACCGTTGGGGACGATTGGGGAGACAAGGGTATTATGTAGTCATTTTTATCAGACTATGCTCAGACATCTCTTTTCATAAAACGCAATGTCTGGCTTTTCAGCACCACTGCTATCTAAATCGGGGTAGCGATGCGTTCTTCGTGCCCTTTTGTAAGAGCGAACAGATCAAGCTCGCTGTTGTCCCCTCCACTAGGCGACTCGAGGGAACAAACAAATTTTAATGAAGCAATCCGATGCCTTCTTTGCACCTTGTCAACTACTGGGCCATGGCAGTAAGGGTTCACACCCAAACATCTTAGGAGTGGAGTCTTTGAGACTCAGCAATGGCATCTCGTGAGCTGTGTCCCCAACAGAATACGCCATGTAAATGGATTTTTCAAATCCAGAAGTGAGTGTTTCTAGAGAAAACACGTCTCATATGTTATGGCTTGCTAGACGGCTTCTCAGCCGTGTTGTTCCTAGCATAAGAACAACTGTTGGCATGATAGCAGGTTTCGGGATTGTTGAACGCAGAGACAGGTGATAGATAGCCAAGAAATAAGCATAGGCCAGACTATCTTATATAGACGCATCTCGGCAGTTGAGAATGTAAGGTTCTCATTGTGCTCAAGCTGCTGCATAGTTATATAGTGTAGTCTGTAGAGGAGCTGTGGACCTCGGCGGAAATCCATGCGCGCCCCTGATTCTCAGATCTCTCCACAATTTGTCCTCTCAGGCTCTCACACTCCTCCCACCTCCGTCCGTCAAGACCGAACTGGCTCTGTCATGCTGCTGTTACAATGATATTCTCTCCTCTCTCCTGGTTTCGGCGACTCTACTCGCTAGATACCTTGGACACGCGGTTCACCGTCCCCGCCAACACCCCCGTCAAGGTCGCCGCAGAGGACACGCGATCCGCCGTTGCTCGCTCCAGCGCTGTCGCCAGTAGCGCCTCTCCTTCAAAATGGGGGACGCTCGAATTTTATGTCTACTACATTATTTTCATCGTGGCCGTTCCACTGATGTTCATAACAGTCGTTGATGTCTCACAAGGTAATCTCGCTGGCCACCAAGTTGAGAACAGGCTGACAGAATTCAGAATCACATCCCACTTACCCGACCTACTCTCACCTGCTGTCTCCGGGCTGGATACCAGGGCGGAAAGTCGTAAGTTATGAAGTTATTTACGAGGGATATATACTAAGCCACCTTGTTCACCTAGGACAATTCCGACGCGCAGTACTCGAGCTTCCGTGATAACATCCCTGCCCTTCTCGCTCTCCTCATCGCCCACCCGCTCCTTCGTCGCATCTGCGAATATTTTTTTAGCCCGTCGAATGCGAGTGCAACTAACAATAGCAATTCTGTCGCGGCTGCGGGAGATGTTCGAGCTACCCGACGCATACAGTTCGACTACTACTTCGCACTTGTTTTCATTACAGCACTTCACGGTATATCTGCGATCAAGATTCTGTTCATCCTTTATTTGAACTACAGAATTGCCAAGGACTTTCCACGGAAGTATGTGACGGCCGCTACATGGACTTTTAGCATAGCGATGCTTTTTGCGAATGAATTGTGTGGTGGCTACCCCTTGGAGCGTATTGTTGGTTTTTGGATACCTGCGGCGGATGAGAAAGGCCAGGGCTCTGCCATACTTGACTGGGCACGTTTGTTGGACAGCTTTGGTGGCTTGATGCCACGATGGGAGATCCTGTTCAAAATCACGGTCCTTCGACTGATCAGTTTTAATATGGACTACCACTGGAGTCTTGACTATTCTGCTGCAAGTCCCATTGAAGTAAGCCTCCCCTCGCGCAGCTTGTGGACACCCTCTGACGACCATAAGAAGAAACAACTCGATCCGGCAGCTCTTTCGGAGCGTGACCGGGTCAAAATTCCCGCTGAGAAATCCGCATTCAATGGTCGTAACTACGTTGCTTACACCCTGTATTCGCCTTTATACCTCACCGGTCCTATCGTCACTTTCAACGACTACATATCACAGCAAAGATACGCGCCGCAATCCCTAACTAAAACGCGCACCATACTCTACGGAATTCGCTTCTTCCTGACTTTGCTCGCCATGGAGCTTATCCTCCACTTCATCTACGCGGTAGCAATCTCTAAAGCATCGCCAAACTGGTCCCTTTACACCCCTGGGCAACTCAGCATGCTGGCCTTCTTCAACTTGCATATTATTTGGCTGAAGCTTTTGATCCCCTGGCGCTTCTTCCGCCTTTGGGCTCTTTTAGATGGAATTGATCCACCAGAGAATATGGTCCGCTGCGTCTCAAACAACTACTCTGCTTTCGCCTTCTGGCGCGGCTGGCACCGCTCACTCAACCGCTGGATCGTCCGGTACCTTTACGTCCCTCTAGGCGGTGGCAGCAACCGACCTACAACAGCAAGTGGCAGCAAGGCCCCCTCAACCCTCTTCTCCAAAGCCCGCCAGATCTTCAACTTCCTCGTCGTCTTCACCTTCATCGCCCTCTGGCACGACATCAACCTCCGTCTCCTTATGTGGGGGTGGCTCATCACGCTTTTCGTCTTGCCAGAGGTCATCGGCACTCTACTCTTCCCGGCAAACCGTTGGCGTTCTCGACCAAACACCTACCGCGTCATCTGCGGTGTCGGGGCAGTCGGAAATATCCTAATGATGATGATTGCGAACCTCGTTGGGTTTGCGCTAGGTCTAGATGGGATCAAAGGTCTCTTGTCGGAGTTGTTAGGGAGCTATGCCGGCCTTGTGTACCTTATCTCGGCTTGCTGTGCTCTTTTCGTCGGTGTGCAGGTGATGTTTGAGATTCGGGAGGAAGAGCTGCGTGCGGGGATACGGATGAAGTGTTGATGTGGGAGTGTCAGTTCATGGTTTGGGGAGATTTTGTTCGCGGATACTAGTACATACAATATATAACAGATTCATTACTAGATTATGCATTTATTCGAAAAAAGGGGTATATCTATCCAGAAACAGTCACGCATGCAAACAAACTCCAATCTCGTCTACCAGTTCCTGACAGTGTGAAATACATCTTTAACCACCATACCACTGCTTACAATCCGACTGCCCAAAGACTTGCAGAAACCTCAAGACCTAAAAGAAAGCCCCACACCTCGAATCCTCATGCGTCTTATAGCACTCAAGTCCACATGTCCGCTGATGACAATTCCGACACCTAATCTTCCCCCAATACCCACAGATGCAGCAAAACTTCCTCGCCGCTTTTCCCGTTATTGGCGGCCCCGCACGCGAGGCGTGATATGTGAGCGGTGGTTCGGCGAGGAGGGCGCGCATGATACGTTCTGAGGGAGCAGGCGGGATATATGATTTGAGGAGGGGATCGTTGTCGTGCTGTGATTTTATGAGCGTGTATTCGTCTGGTTCTTGTTCGGGTTTTGGTTGGGGTTGGGATTGCGAGGATTCAGCGGGGGCAGCGGGAACGAGGAGCGTTGTATCAGTCGGTTTCGAGGGTTGGGGGAGGGAATCTTTCTTCGCTCGCGAGGCAGCCTCTGCTGGTTTTGGTGTCGTCGCTGGCGTCGAGCTCCTCCGAGATATAGACGACGGTTTCGTGATCTTGTTGACCGGCAGACGCTGTGCCCCTGCCGACGAATTCACCACCGTCGACGCGGCCTGCGCCAACGCCGCCTCCTCATCATCCAGATAATTTTTAAACGTCTTCTGGGACTGCAAAATCCGGCGAACATTGGAGGTGACTTTCGTCCTGGTGCCTCTCGTCGCGCTCTCCCTCGGCTGCCCGCCCCCCTGCCGAACAGGAATGGGAATCGCTACATCCTTGTGATTCTCGCGGTCCAACTCCGCCAAGTGCCTCACGATCGCATTTGCTTGTCTGGATGAAACATCTGTGCGTGCGGGATCTCGGATTCCGCGTTTTCGGCCGGTGCTGGGTGCGATGGCGGCTTTTGCTGGGTCGAAGGCTCTGCTGGCGGCGACGTAGGTCCAGCCGGGGGTGGCGTGGGTAGTGGAGGAGTTTGGAATGACTTCGACGTGATACATTTTGGTTCTGGTATTTCTGGAGCTAGGCGAGGGTCGGCGAGAGGGTCATGATAATGATTTGGAGGATTGAGAATGGGATGGAGAGAGTGGACCTGGGTGAGCTTGGATCGGATGGATGGGTTGTTATCGATATCAGAAAATTTGTTTGCCTTGTTTGCACGGGCTTTGCATCGCATCGCATCCCATTGCCTTGGCCACATCCACAGGTGCATTGCGCGCTTGTCAAATAAGGAACAAGCTGATAGATTCAGCTAGAGGATGTTCAAGGCACTATCATACAATGTCAAAATTGATCGCACCGCTACAAGCACAAATGGGGGAAGAGGGTAGGCCTTATGGACAATCATAAAAACAAAGGGTAGTTAAAACACCCAACTCCCACAATTGAATACGAATAGGTACAGTGGTAAGGACACAATAACAGGAATTGGAGGGAATCAAAATATCTCATTTCTTCTTTTGAAGTTGATCGACCCGCGTCTCCAGCTCGGAGATGTAGCTCTGGAGCTTTTGGGTAGCTGATTGTAAGGCCTGGTCATGGTCAGTACGAAGATATAGATATAGCTATTAAACAGCGCAGTAAAGTGAGTAGGAAAGTGCCTACATAGATATCTTCAGTAAGCGACTCGTTTGATACCCTATACTCTCCGAGGATATAGTAGTAGACGACGGCACCGGCAAAGACTGTGCCGGATAAGAAGCCGAAAAGCCTACAGTGTTCGTTAGTGAAGGCTATATTCAATAGGGGTGAAGAATCTGTTACCCTCCGCGAAAGGCTCCAACGGGCTTTCTAGCTGGCAAAGCAGCCCCGGCGTCCTTCATCGTAGGCGAGCCGGAGAAGCTTCGCCGCGTTGACGCGACGCCCCGCTGTGCGATGAGTGGCCTTAGCCCGGGAAGTATCCGCCGCATGCTGAGTGACATTATGTATCTAGTTTCACTTTACACAGGAAAATATAAGTGCAGAAAGAGGCGAGAACCAAACCCGCGCTTGATGCGGAGAAGATGAGTGACGTCCATTTTGCGGCGCCGGTTTGGGCGGGAGGAGTTGAGGCGGTGCGGCCAATCAGGCGGGTCGCTCTAGTTATAGAGCACTACCAGTTACAGACCACTACTTCATGAGTTTATGATTACTGATCGGAAGAATATGTTTATAGGCTAGCGTATAGTACATATGCTAACAGTATCTCATGCTTGGTGCTCTGGATCAATTAGCCACGGTGCTCTCATTGAACAGATCTGCCAGCAGATCATCACGGCATGCATCCAGGTCGGGGTTGCTGATGCTGTAGGTGCTCTCAAAAGCATGAATGCTAAGTTGGTCAAAGAACGGTCGAAGCACACGGTCAATAATCTCGTCCTTGGCGGTCTCACGTATCCAGTCGGCGGTTAGGCCTGGATACCGTACGCCACGATGGAGATCGGTCGATTCTCTAGGTGGATCAGAAGATGTAGACCATCGGACACCTAGATTATGGGACACTTCATCTGCTAGTGCCGTCGATTCAAACCGTTCTGGAGGGTACACGGCGTCAACAGTATCCGTGACGTAGAGCCACTCGAGCAGTTGGAAATCGTCAGGTGCAAGGACCAGTAAGGTGTCCAAAAGCTTGCAGCTTTGTAGCAGTGAGTACGGGTTATACACCTCGTGCTGGCTTCCGGGAGAGATTGCGGAAATGGCTTCCTGGAGCTCGTTGTTGATTAATGGCCAGAATTGGCTAAGTGTTGTCGCCGTACTTTTTAAGACGAGCGCTCGAAGGACCATAAAGATCTCTGCTCTTGTAGCGGAAGATGGGGATGATGAAGCCGTGGCCCCTAGAAGATCCTCTAGCTTCTGCAACAGCGCCGGCATTTCCGCAATAAAGTAGTCGTCGTTCGCAGACAGTAACACAAGACTTATTCGGCGAAGATTCAATTGGGCTTTTCGATCTGCCTCTAATCGGGCGGCGGAAGCTCCAACACCGAACATTATACCTGCCGTGGTTGGTGGCGTCAGACGAGACATTAGCTCCGACAGGCGGTCCTTATCAACCAAAACCCATTGCCGTAAGAGGTTCATCCAACTACCCTTTACAAGGTCAATCTGCAAGCCGAAGAACCTTTGGTCGTTGAAGGCTTCCGCAACATCCTTCTTCCAGACCTTTGAAGCAGCCGGTATTTTGGAGATGAGCTGTAATAGATTCATGAAGCTGGAATTTAGGTTATTAGGGAATAATCGAGCGCGTATAGTTGGCCCGATAACGTTAGTGGAAATTCCAGACACTGCCGTGGTGATGCGGTCCAAGTCACCGAGGGTGGTTGAGAAAGCGGGCATGGACGCAGCGAGGATACTTAGCATATCGTCTGGCCCAATGTGCGCCGCAGATGAGCTGTCGTAGTCTAAGGACGCCCGGCCAAGAAGCCCTTGTTCCTGAGAAAGGCCCAGCGGTTTGCTGGTGAAAATGGCAGTAAGGAGACGCAAAAGAACATCCTTTCAAGAATTAGTGAGCGGTTATGCAAAAGATCCAGGGGGAACGTACTCCTAGCTCCTTCCTCATTCGGCGATCATCGCCGAAGCTCGTGTTCTCCAGCTTTGATCCTAAAATGGCAGCAAATTCGACCAACCGAGGAAGAATTTGTCGGTGAGGGAAGGGATTGCTAAGCACATCGCGCAGGAATGTCGTGCAGTCTGTCCAGATTTCATCCAAAACGTCATCGTCAAGCGATCTAGCATAAGTAACTAGGAAACCAGCCAGTTCAGACTCTGTTAAGCTAGTGGTCATACTTGATTTTCTGCTGGGGTCAAGAGCAGCGGGGTTGGTTCGCGTATAAATAGCATTGAAGATAGCTGGAATAGCGATCTTGGGGCGGGAAGCATCTAGAGTGTGCAGGAGGTTGAAAATCAAGGGCGATTCATCGCCCTCCGATTTGATCCACATGTCAACAATGGTTTCGAGACACTCCAATGCTTCTGCAGTGAACAGATGCTCAAGAATGCGACGAGATCTGTTTCGCATCCTCAGTGAAGTGTACTGGAATGACGCTATCGACTCTGTGTCTTGAGGAAGGCTACTTTTTTCCGCAGCGCCCCACGACCATATAGAAAAGCAGAGCCGGACAGCATCTTGAAACGAAAGTAGGACGGTGAGCCTGTTGTTCATCGCTGCGGAGCGGGGGTGGTTCGAATCAGACGCGAAGACCCCAGACACCATATTTCCGAAGAATCCGCCATGAGCCTGGTCTGGGCTTTTAGCGGTTGGAATATTTGCTTCCTCTATGAGAAGACGCTCATGGGCAGCGGCAATACATGTCTCGAAGCCGGCGAGCAAAGATATAGTGGTATGTTCCGAGCGATCCTCAGGCCAACTTTCAGTCTGTTTAAACGATGACTGAAGATTTGCGTAAGACTGTTTTATCTCTCTTCCCAGGCAGTCCACCAATTTCAGAAGGACCTGGAAAATGGAGTTGGAATAGAGGGGGAGTGTTTCACAAAGTAACATAGTCCACTTATCGATAACCGCTCTCGATGCCGGAGAGCTGATACCCTTAAGAAGACAGTCCAAAAGGCGCTGAGGCGGTTGAGATGAAGGTGGTAAGAATGGCAGTTTCTCTGGCTTGTCGCTGGTAAAGGACAGGAGGGACGGACTGGTCAATTTCTCGCGAGAGCCTCCTCTTTGGTGCTTAGGCCTGGGTGGAGGCGGGGGTGCATAAGCTTGCGCAAACCGAGCTTTCAGAACAGCTAGAAGAGTGTCAATAAGTGCTGCTTGAATTGCAACATCGCCACCCTCGTCCAGTGTGAGTATAAGTCGATCGACAAGAACAGAATCAATTCCGGACTCCATTATTTCTTCAACTCCTGGTCCCAGCAGGAGCTGGCGCATGACTACAAGCGATATTTGTTGCAATCTAACTTCTTCCGAGTTTGTTGTTGCTGAATCGGGCTTGTAGCCGCTCACGACTTTCAAGGAGGCTTGAAATATGATCGAGTGAAGGCTGGGGGCCTCTGCATTGTCTATTCGTTGGCAGTTAGGTATGGCTTTCATCATAAGCGGCGTTCGCTGACCTTCTGAAACAGACGCGTCGTGTCGCCTAGTACTTTGCGCCATCGTTTGCGTGAGAAGTGCAACCCATCCATGGTGAGTCAACGCACTCATCGTGTGATGGATGGTCTCTAGAAGATAGTTGCACTCGGTATAATCATCAGGGGAAACAACATTATTTGCTTCGAATTTGCCAAGCTGGTTCCCACGTTGTAAGACCTTCTCGAGCTTTGAAATGATCAAACGGAACACTCTGTGTGTTTAATTGGGAGTCAGTTAAATTAGCACATTAACGAAGGGTGGATCAACTGACTTTGCAATGGAGGGAAGATCTTGAAGCCACAATTGAACCACCTGGGCAGCTTGCGTAGACCCCTGAGACAATAAATCCAAGACGTTGAAGAGGGGCCGCTCAAGTAATGAAGAGCTGTATGCCGCTTGAGATTGTGCAGAATCATGCAAGTGCTTCGGAGGGAGCTCATATGTGCCATGGTGACTGTGAGTCCAAAGAATGAAATATTTACCAGCCTGTTCTTCAGAGGAGAGCTGGTATGACCCAGATGCGGGCGACGTAAACATCAAAGAGGTGAGAGACGATTCAACTAGGTGGTCAGACCACGAGATTGAATGCAAGTTCCATAAGCAACGAACCGCCTCAACGTGGAACTTGGGGCTTAGTGGTGACAGGAACTGCCAAAGTTGTTTGACAAGCAGCGGAATCAAATCAGAGACGTCTTCGTAGCTGATATAGTACCCAAGTTTGTGAGTGCAATACAAGTTCACTATCGTTGATGACAAGGAGGAGATGTGCGAAAATGAAGATGTTGATGTCTTAACTTTGGCGTCCTTGATACGGCTGTGGATAGCTAGATAGAGTCTCTTGTCCTGCAAGATACGCGACCTAGGAAGTTTCTTCAACACCACTACCAGGAGATTCAGTCTTTCTGTTATCGACAGGGCGTCATTGTGAGAGTTGACGGCTGATATTGCCAGTTCATAAGCATTCTTAATGATCAAGTCTGCTAGGTCTCTGGGGGGGAATGGGGACGGTTGAGGGTCGAGGCTGTTCCTGCTTTGGTCGTAGAATCCGTGTATCTTCCTCAGGATCGCAGAACCAGAAAGGTCGAGTATTGCTTGGCCATTCGCCGTTTTCTTAGGATCCGACTTTCTAAGGAAAGCACGCTCTGCAAGTAGCCCAGTCAAAGAAGTGATCACCTTCGATACCCCGTTCGAGACGGATTGTATATGTTTTGGGTCCGCTGATGGAATACTGTCGGAGGACAGTTCGCTCATCTTGATCAGAGCAGACAATGCCAACAGAGGGGCATGATTCAGGAGCATATCTTCTTCCCGAACGTTGAAGTGGTCCAAAATGAAATGTGCTAGGTTTAGCTTGTCTAGAATTCGCGAAATGTCACGAGTAAAGTGTTTTGGGTCCCAGTCAATCAAATTGAGGAGTTCCGAGAATATCATTCCACTCTCGACACCATCAAAGAAAGAGGTAGCGCTTCGGAAGACCTCCTCAAACTGTGGTTTTGACGCAACCTGCTTATAGGCTTGAACACTGCGTATAAATGGTAGAAAAACCGCCGGCACAACATGTCCGCCGACTTCCCAACGGTCCATGAGCGAGAGTGTTATCCGGAAAGGTCGTGCCTTCTCAGAAGGGATGCTGGTGCCCTTTTCGAGCATATGTAGCAGGCCTCTTACCAATGGCTTCAGACCAAACCGACTAAAGTACTGGGATTGTGATAGCTCTTGACTTTCTGCAACCGCCCCAGAAGACCCACTGGATGTTGATTTGGGCGCCTCAAAAGAAGCTCGATCGCCGGGAGGATCAGGGCCAAGAAGCCAGGCCCAGAGCCTTCGATTCAAGCTCATGTCGCGGCGAGAAACCACGCCTACTGCGGCAATTATGAGCCGCTGAAGGTCGTCTTCCGTTATCCGCGATTGCAAGATAGGCGAACTTAGAGGGAGGTGCGTTACTAGCAGATCTAAGAAGTTCCGCTGGACCAAGACCTGTTCATCGTTGAGACCAGTTGCAAAACAACGAATAAGCAAGCCGGGTTCTGGCAGAATGACAGAGTCCACAGCCACCAGCATGTCGTGGGGTACGCTAGTAGCATCTCTCTCTTCGTAAATGCTCGGCCGACGGTCTGTGATACCGAGCTTCGGAAGATACCGATTCAAGTAGGCCAACACACCTAGACGCCGGGTCGGGCTGGTGATTGAGGCAAGAAAGAAGCATTGCCAGAAATATTGGCCGGTTGACTTCGCCTCCGCCCCTGGTCGCTGGGTTTCCATTCGACTAGCAATTTCACGGAGGGTGTTGATCAGACGTAGGGTAGCGTCAAAATCGTCACTCGTTTCTTCTTCGAGCCCAGGTAGTAGCGAAAGAATGATAGCCTTCAAAGCCGGACGAATTGCCCATGGTTCTAGGTCGCATACGTAGGTTTCTATCAATGATAGAAACAGCGGTCGAACTGCCAGAGAGGCAAATGTCAATGTCGAGGCAACACCAGGAAAGTACAAGGGAAGGTCATAGGAGAGGCCTTCGGGCTTGATCAGATTGAAGATATAGGTATAGACCTCGAGCGCTTTCTGGTGAACACCTGACGGTAAAGAAGGGTTCATAGACTGCGATAGCCGCTTCGCGACGACGACCTTGTGCGGTACTACCGGAAGATCTGGGGGATGGGACTGGAGTGCCTTGAGGAGCCTGCTCAGAAACGAGATATAGTCGGCCCATTCCTGTAGAGTGGTGTCGAAGAGCGAGAGGGCACGTTCGACGCTGGAGGCATATCGGCGATAATTTTTATCCTTTTTCAAGGAGCCTAGGAAGGATATTATTAGCTTCAATACGTCGCGCAGCAATTAAAACCGACACTGCAGGCAAAAGCTCAGACCTTCTTTCCCCCGTAGCCGGGAGCGCGTTAGAGAGCTGTCGGAGCTTGCGGGGGAATTGGACCTTGGGAATGAGCTCGGATCAAGGCTCATGGTGCGATTGTCGGGTGTTTAAAGACGCAGAGACCGGTAAAATGCACTGCATGATAGACTATGCATATAGGTCAAGCTGTAGGGAAAAGAAGCATCGCTGAAAAGACCATGTCGAGTAAAATGCAGGGGGAGCCACGAAGCCGAAACAGGCAGACGCCCGCAAGTCCCGTCCACCTGCAGCTTGGTAACTTCTCTCCGCCTGAGCTTCTCCGCCCAGCATGGCTGCCATTGATCAACCATACCCCCGGCGAGAACCCTGCTGCGACATCCGGCATAATAATGGGGCACTTATTTCATTTTGACATGGGCATCGACTACATACTTGTGACGAGCACGATGTTACACTGATCCACGCAATCTACGCAATCACTCAACCATCCGCTGTCGGGAGATTGCCAATGCGGCCGAGTTGACTAAAATGGAGTCGAAAGTCAATAACCCCATACGATCCTCGTCTGGAAGCAGCGATGAGCAAACCCGCGGGGCAGATGGACTTGACTCCTTATCAAGACAGCCTGCCGAACAGCATAACTCCGACCGTAGCTCGAGCCCGGAAGGTCGTCCCCCACCGTTACCCCCGCGTCCGAGTACACTGAGCTTGTTGGAGGATGGGGGAGCAGCTCCAGGAACACCACGGCTGAACCCTTCTTCGGCGCATCCAAAATTGCAGGCAAGGGCTACTACTGCCGTGTCGTTGACCGATACTGCATCCCATGATAATGGAAAGGAGGCTTTGCCTGTTCGATCCCTACCCGGGACACTTCGCGCAAAAGCTAGCCTGAGCCATCTGGCGACCCCGAAAGGTGGAAGTGAAACTGGTGACAGTGCAAGCATTCGAAGCTATGCCCCGTACTCTGAAGCAGGAGATACGGAAAATATCTTCAGCGACCTTACTACATCGGAGCTCGGGGTTGTTCACCAGGACAGCACTGGTCTGATGCAATTTCCAGAATTTCATGTGGACGATGTTGAGGACGACTTTACAGGTGAATTTGAGCCAGTCGGTGAGATTGGCGGGGACAACGAAGGTATGCTATTCTTTTGAGACTTGGGTTAGTTCTCAGCTAACAGACCGTCCGACTTCAGAGCTAGTACTCGAGAAGTGGAAAGCGAAACGGAAGCACTATATTATTCTTTCGGCTGCTGGTAAGCCGATCTGGACGAGACACGGCGATGGTGGACTAATCTCCACATACGTTGGCATCATTCAAACGATCATTTCTTCATATGAAGACTCTAAAGACCGTTTGAGCGGCTTCACTGCTGGTGACACCAAATTTACGGTGGTCGCAAAAGGACCTCTATACCTAGTTGCCATTGGCCGGATTCTTGAAAGTGATGCCCAGCTCAAGCTTCAGCTCGAAGCTCTATATATGCAGATCCTGTCCACCTTGACCCTTCCCTCCTTGACCCATCTGTTCTCCGTCCGGCCATCAACCGACTTGAAACGACCGTTAGAGGGCTCTGAGACCCTTCTTTCCACGCTAGCAGACAGCTTCACACGAGGCTCCCCATCAACTCTACTTTCAGCTTTGGAGTGCTTGAGAATACGTAAATCTCACCGTCAAACCATCAACAACACCCTCCTGAAAACGAAAGTCAATAGCCTGTTATACGGCCTCATAGTCGCAGGTGGTCGACTCGTCAGCGTCGTCAGGCCGAAGAAGCACTCGCTCCATCCCGGCGACCTTCAACTCTTATTCAACATGATTTTCGAGGCAGAAGCAGTCAAAGCCGGCGGGGGCGAAAGCTGGATACCTGTTTGCCTCCCGGGATTCAACAGCAGCGGATACCTACACATGTATGTCAGCTTTCTGGATCTCAGGGAAGACGCCGATACTGCGGGCGAGAATTCAGCGACGACAGAGGAGTCGGTCGCAATCATCCTAATAAGCACAGATAAGGAGAGCTTCTTCGAGTTGCAAAACATGAGGAACACCTTCGTGGAGGTCTGTGCTCACAATGAAGTTATCTAAACGCCACTAACATTTAGAACCAGCAATTGGAAAAGAATGGAAGCTTCAAAATTATGAAAGAAGCCATCAACAAGGGCCGACCCAGTACAACAGACATTGTCCCAGGGACTGTCCTTCATCATTTTCTCTATAAATCACGGGCGAACGTTCAGTTCACTATGTCCTCTTACGACCCCGACTTCTCATCAATTCCTCGGCGTCGAAGGTATGTTTAAGCCGTATCTTCTCTGCATTATACATCGCCTAATCCAATCAGACTCATTTCGACGTACAATAACCTGCATGCAAGTGTTCACGCTAAACATACCCATGTCAAGGTACATCACTGCGTGACCCAGTCATCCAGCTCATTCGCATGGATTACTCCGATCTTCGAGCTTTACTGTGTTGCTGGGCCGCATGCAAATCGGAATGCACTTGCTCAGAGTGCCACTAAGATTGTGCAGTGGATCCAGAAAGAGGAAGAAAGGTTGTTTATCATCGGAGGAGCAGTAAGTTATTTCCAAGATACCTCAGCTGGACGTCTCCTGATCTATTTAGACTTTTTGATCGATACTCTAATCGCCTCTGTCCGAAAAGAGGCTGTCGGGTAATTGATAGATGTCTAACCACTACTAGCTATATTTCTATCGTGAATAGTAATACCGCCACGATATCTTCACCATAGCACGGGTGATCGGCAGGAAACACGAGAAACACACTCGGCTCCCTTGCACAGCATTGAAATTTCCTTGGTATCTAATCTATCGTATCATCTCTAAGAGAAAAAAGCTGCTGGAAGACCTCATCCGCCTTGCTCCGAATCGCATTGTGGTACATCACATTCGTAATGAACTGCTTGATTCCCTTGATCTTGGTGGCAGTGTGGGATGCGTGCTCGAAGTGCACATACATGTCCTCCATGTATGTTGCCGCATAGACGGGGACTTCGTTCTTTGCCAGCTGCGCCTCGTCGTAGAGTGGCGGCCAGTCAGTTGTCGAGGCGAGGATGTATGCGGCTTCTTTGATACTGTTTAGCTCGGTGTAGGAGTCGAACATGTCCTTGTAGATCTATGGTGTTTCTTAGTCATTTTATGTCATCAAGACATGAGAGAACATACCATTTCTCCGGTGAAGAGGATTTCAGAAGCGTCAGTGTCGGTACTGAAGGCAGGGTTTAAGGATCGTAGTCTATCAGCCGACCAGGATGACGCCTCCCTGCTTTTGATCAGTTATTGTTGCTCGATATAGTCGTTGAGCCGATGGTTGGTAGGCCCCTTACCCTTGGCAGTAGATTGACTCGTGAAGAATGGCATAAATGACATTGCTGTCGTATCCGCCATAGCTATCGAGGGTAACTAGAGTGGGGTGAGTAAGGAATCCAACGACGTCTAGGTCGTTCGAGGCGCGCAGAATCAGATCTATTGAGAGTGAGGAAAGAGCATCTCAAATGGGTGATCCGTAACTATACCATGAACGCTATCAAGCCCGCCTATGACAGATCAGTTGTTAGACCTTACAAAAGACGTAGTTATTTCCTCATACCATGCATTCCAAACATAATTCCTAGTTGCTGTATTCTCTCGGCAGTAAGCGTACCAGATGGCACGCTGATCTTGTTCTGCTTCAGGTACCCGACGAGCTTCTTCACCCGATCCACATCCTCGGGGAATTTAGTGTAGTATGCGCGGTTCCGCTCAATCACTTTCTCTATTCTCAGTTAGTGATGAAAGTGCATGGTACCCATGAGGAACGCACCGTATGTGAGGGAATAGACGGGGTCTGGTCCGTTGACAAGCGGTGGAAGACCACCACAGATGAATGCCTCAGCTAAGCCCTCCGGGCTATTCAAGATGGCTGTCATCAGTTTCGCATCCTACACATATTAAAGGTTCACATACAACATAGAAAGGTAGGTCACGGCACAGAAGCCTCCGAAGCTCTGGCCAATGATACTCCACTTTCGTTTCTCTTCGGGATAGTCCGTAGTGAGACACCGGCGGACAGCTTCACAGTCTCGCACGATGTTGTCAGCCCGAAAGTGCTTCAGGTATTCGGCCTGCTTGATGGCATTGCCCTGCAGAGCTAAAGTCCCTGCTGTAATTGTGGAACTCAAGCCAGTTCCACGTTGGTCAAGGAACAATACCTAATTAGTGGTACTGAGTCAGAAGGTCTGCATTTTTTGAGGTAGTTGCTCGCGTTCCAGAAATGATTCATGCAAACCTGGTATCCTTTATCTAGTGCTGTTCCAACCCAGCCATACTCCTGTGGAGGGCGACAGCCCATTCCAGGGCCACCCTGTAAATAGACAAGCCATGGGGTGGGTGGATATTTCTCGTCCTTCCCAGGATCAACGGGCCTAACCAGACGACGGACGCTGCGGGCGAACAGTCGCAGAGTCCCATCTCCTGGTTGACTGTAGTTGAGGGGAACCTCAAAGAACAGTTCCGCGACCCGCAACTTCCCTGTCACGCAGGTTAGCACAATTGTTAGAACCACCAGGTCTCTTGGCCCATTCTCAGCTGCTACAACATACCCGGGATGTTATGAAGTCGCCGGTCGATCAGTTTAGCAGCCATGGTGTAGTGCAGCCAGGAAGATGGAGAAGGATGGGGTGGAGCCCGTAAGCTGAAGATTGGTGTTGTTCGCGTTCCGGCCGCACTGGCTTCGGAAACGCTCTCAGTCTCACCCCTCTGCATCCCCCCGCCAAACCGTTTGCTCCCCTCGCTCTATTTTCCATTATCAATTTTTTCCCCTTCTTTCTTCTGCGGTCTCCTTAACCATGAATGTGGATGTCAAAGCCACCGCAAAAGAGCATGCCCAGCTCCAGGAATCATTATGGAAGATATCACAATCCCCAAAGTCGACAGTCCTACCTGATGCCTCGAGTCTGGCTCGAGCACGAGCGTCTCTTCCTCGCTCACTTGACAGCAAAGGAATTGGTTACGACTCTATAAGACGCCATATCTTGGAAGACATAGTCCCAGCTTTCAACTACAGTAGCATAAGCCCCAGTTACTTTGGATTCGTTACCGGCGGTGTGACGCCTGCTGCACTTTTTGCTGATGGGATCGTTTCTGCCTATGACCAAAATGTCCAAGTGCATCTACCTGATCACTCCATCGCTACAGATGTTGAGTTTACAGCTCTGGGCCTTCTCGTCGACCTACTCAAACTGGATCGCGAATGGCAGAACGGGACCTTCACAACCGGAGCAACAGGCAGTAACATTCTAGGGTTAGCCTGCGGGCGTGAGTACGTTGTTCGAACTGCTCTTGCAAGGAAAGGTGTGACTTCTACACGAAGCGTCGGAGAATCTGGCCTTTTCGAATCTATGCTCGCAGCAGGGCTCACCGGAATACAAGTTCTATCAACAATGCCACATTCGTCGCTTGTGAAGGCTGGTGGAATCTTGGGAATTGGTCGAGCCAACTTCATAGATGTCTCTAGGGATAGCGACCCTCTGCGAATTGACCTGAATTTGCTAGAATCCAAGCTAAGCAACTCCGAAAAAGCGAGCATTGTCGCCGTCTCAAGCGGCGAGGTCAACACTGGACGCTTTGCCACTGGTGGGCTGGCGGAGATGCAAACACTGCGTGACCTGTGTGATAAATATGGTGCCTGGTTGCACGTGGATGGTGCATTTGGGATCTTTGGTCGCATTCTGCCAGAGACACCAGAATTCGAGGTCATAAGGGAAGGCTGCGAAGGGATTGAGCTAGCAGACTCCATTGCTGGGGATTGCCACAAATTGCTTAACGTGCCATACGATTGTGGTTTCTTCTTTACTCGCAAGCAAGGCGTGGCGCAAGATGTTTTTCAGAATGCCAACGCTGTCTATTTGACTGGAGGCCAAACACAGTCGGTGCCGTCTCCGTTGAATATCGGGTTAGAGAACTCTCGACGCTTCCGTGCTTTGCCCGTTTACACTTCCTTGCTCGCGTACGGGAGCGCGGGCTATCAATCAATGCTTCAAGAGCAGATTCGGCTCGCTAGGAAGATTACTGGGTGGTTGTTTGACCACCCGAGATACAATGCACTGCCGGAATCAAACGATAAACAAGCGCTTCTTGATAAGACGTTTATAGTTGCCTTGGTCAGCGCCAAAGATGACGAACTGAATCGTCAACTAGCAGCCAAGATGAATGAGACATCCAAGGTATTTGTCTCGGGTACAGCCTGGCAAGGTAGGCCGGCTTGTCGAATCGCCATCTCGAACTGGAGAGTTCAGGCCGATAGAGAATTCGCCATCGTAAAGGAAGTCCTTGATAGCGTGACACAGGGTGTATGATGGAGTTATTGCACGAAAATGTCGCGGCCAACTGATTGGTATATATAATGTCTAATGTATGTGGCGATTGGGGTTATGATCATGTATCTAGGTATCTTAATTTCAATAGAATATATTCACCTTCGTCGTCCAGCCCCGCCAGCATTCTCGCCTCGATCAGCAATGCTAACAACCTCACCAATGCCTGCCGCTTCCTGTTCATCCTCGAGCGCCATGACTTCCTCTCTGCTATCCCACCATTTCTCCTCCGCCATGTCAAAGGCGTCTTTGCGGAGTTCCTTGATGTTCTTCTCCAAGCCAGCCCCCTTCTCTTTCAGAGTATCAAGCAGTATCTTTTGCCATTCCTCGGACGTCCGGCTGAAGAACTCACGCAAGCTCTCAAATGGACGAGGGAGCGGCCTACTGTCCTGAACAGATGGTTCTCCCTGTTCTTCGACGTCAAGCTGTTCCAGCTCGCGAGTCACTGAAGGCACAGTCACTTCGGTTGTTTCTGTAGGGGCCTGGGAAGCAGTATCAAGAGACATGGCATCTTCGTCTTCCTCAGCATCCTCATCTTCCTCGTCCTCGTCCATTTCATCGTCGCTGTCTTCCTCGTTGAGGAGGTGCCAGTTGCCAGGTTCATTGTAGAAGATCTCCTGGACTCCATCCATCTTGCCCAAGTCAATAGAGTACATGTCATTGAAAGTGAATTCGCGATCACCCTTTTCATAGGTGCCGCTGAAGATGAAGAGGGTGTCTTCCTGAACTGCCAACTGAGCGTTGAATCGCATATGCGGCATTTCAAAGCGAACCACGGCGGCCTTTGCCGGTTCAACAGGCTCTTCCTTCGATTTGGATTTCTGCTCGAGTTCGTCGTCGTCATTAGTGTGTATACCTCCCTTGGCTTCTAGGGCCTTCAGATTACGGAGAAGCTCCTCCTCGTCAGCTTTAGCTCGGTTTCGTGACTTTGCCCCCTGATTTTGCTGGCTCTTACCCGTAGCCTTGGGGCGGCGAAGGGTCAAAGGGAAGAAACGGTTCCTATCGGTGTTCCAGGCAAATAGCGTGTTGAAAAATTCACTGTCGATTCCCTCTTCACTTAGCTCCACATCATGGACGCCGCCAAACATGATACCTCGGCCTTTGTGGTATGCCATAGTGGTGCCGACCCTAGGTGGGTTGGGCGAGTTGGCAGGTTTCTTGCGGCGCTCCCAGCGGACTGTTGGCGGTGTTGATGAAGGGACCTCGGGTGGGGGTGGTGTAATTCGTAGGAACCAGGTGTCTTGATGGACCATAGGTTTCATGGTCATGCGCTGGGGGCCTGCCTTTGTCGGCTTGCCTCCTACTGCAGTGCTAACCTTGACACGAGAGTATCCGCCATACAGAACTGCCCCGGATTCGTGGGGAAGGAAAGAGAAGGAAGATCGAGGGTCTGGCTTCTGCGATGCAGTTGGGAGAGCTGGATTAATCCATGTGTAGTTTGAGCAGTCATATATCCATAAATCTTGGAGGTACTTTGTCTGCTGTGATGTATCCTGGAATCCCCCGAATAGGATAATGTAGTTCTAATCGTAAACTGTGTCAGATTTGTGAACATGCCGCAGAAACTAGGTAATTCTTACCTTGTAGTATGTCATCCGATGGCCACTCCTGGCCGGAGGACCCTTTTTAGTCTCAATGCGTGTCCACTCTCGTGTGGATGTATCGAGATGCCAAAAATCGTTATAATGATAGAATGTTCCCTGCTTCGGGGATGAGAATTCACCTGCCAGATCAATTAGCCAATGCTTTCAAGACTCGTCGGGAGAATTCACCTACCTCCAAATAGATATACACCACCGGTGTTACCTCCACGACACCAAGCATGCCCACTTCGAGGCAACGGGCTGTTCGGGCTGGTAACCTCTCGCCATTCCTCTCTGTCAATATTATACACAAACAGGTTGTTGAAGAAGGTGGCCAACGTGCCATCAAAGTACTCCCCACCATATATCAGCAGCTCATTTTTGTTTGAAGGAGATGCCAACACAGTAGCTGATGTTCGAGGAGACGGTGGCTCTGATACGACTTCGGTGACCTTGAGGAATCGGGCCTGTTCCTCTGCGTATTGTGCAAGGATGGCATCAAGATCGGCGTCTTCGGCGTCACTATCTGCATCTTTGCCCTTGCTCTTATGTTTCTTTTCCTTCTTGTCTGCTTTCTTGGATTGCTTGGCCGCTACACGCTCCTTGTGCTCTGCGGACTTCTTCTTGTCCTTCTTAGCCATGCTTCTGGGTTAGATATATCGTATGGCCACACACGCAAACTCTTGACGATTAAGTAATTCAAGCAACTATATCGTTTGAAAGTGAATAGTCGGCTCTCGTAATCTTCTCTGGCCAAACAAAAAGCATATATTGAGCACTTCTAGTGTACGAAACCACTGGCGCGGGGCGAAGAAAAAATGTTAATTCCCCTCATTTTTCAATACAATGGTAATTTTCCTGTATCACCATTACACCGTGAACGTTATGAGCAACACATCTCATGGTCGAATTGATCTAGATTGCTCAATGCTCTTTGTGAGTATAAAGTACTTTTAACATTGATGTTCGAGGTAGTTACCCTAGACCCCGGTCAGAGTGGCGCCCTATGTGCCTGGTAGGTAATATGAGTTGCCTACTGGTAGGCGAACGAATATATACTTCACAGCCTCATGTAAGCTTGTTTGACCGACATGCTAAGTACATTAAACCGTTCTACCCGAAGGCCTCAATTTACCTGTAGTCTATCTAAGTAATTGTTATCTATTATTGGAGCATTGGAGCTAATGTGAGACTCTTAGGAAGTCTAAATTCCCATTGAGAGAAAGGCTATTATTGAAGGCCGCAGGCACTAAGTACTCGAAGCTATATGATCACGTGACCGCGCGTTGATCATGGAGACGCGTGCTAGGAACCATCGTTGCAGACGCATCGCAAAGAAAAGTCACGCCCGAGCGAACATCAGGTCGGATGTCCCGGTTCATCTTGTTGAGGGAGCTATGAACACGGACTTACGCCCTTATGACTAAAAGCAATTTGAAGAACCATCTCAAATGGCTGTTGGATCAAGGCCCATCGCTGTACCCAGTTCTGACTCCAGCTGCGTGGGAGGCAGATGTCAACCCAAACGAACCACATAGCGGCGCAATCCCCACATTGAAATTGATCGCTAGCCAGACCGAAGAGCTCAGCATCAAAGATTCTCAGCCGATAGTCCGATCTACAGTTAGAGATAATGCGGACGATGGGAGTGAGGCACTTTCAAACGAAGATATGGCGCGCCTCCTCTTGGCTCCTCCCTCGGCGAGCAAGCCCCGTATGCTCAGTCACACCAAAGAGCCACCCAGCTCGGCTCGAAAAGCCCCAACGAGTGTCACTGCCACCCAAACATTTCCGAAGAGGGACGGAACACACACTCCCCGCAGTAAACACGTTAGAGGTAAGTAAGCACATTGAAGTTCTGAGACTCTCGGGACAGGACTGATATGGGATATTATAGGGCCTCTCACTGCAAATATTTCATTCCAGGACCTCAAAGACCGAACAACCACCCCAACCCGGCCGAAGCGGAAGCAGGACCCCCCATCGTCGTTCCAAGATATAGATAGGATCGATCTGACAGGTGGTGAGCTTGATCGGTTCACATATTCATCCGATCACAAGGAAATGTTCGGAGAGCCACGCCGGCTTTGGACCGAAGATGCTGCATCCAGGATAGAGCCCACGGAGAAACGGGGAAAGAAACGGAAAAGTGACGAGTTCCTCTCTGACATCTCGTCTCCCATGAACCCTGCCCGCAGAGTCCGTTCGCCCCTGGTCTCAAGTAGGAGCATACAGTCCGGACTCACCAAATCGCCACAGGCACCTCGGAGTATATCAAAGGAAGGACGCTCGCCGCTGAAGAACAAGAAACAAACGCACCATTCGCCTAAACGTGCTCAGAAAGCTCTGGCTATTGCTGATTCCGATGATGAAAGTGTCGGAAGCTTATTTGAAGGCTGGAATGAGTCTAGGAACTCTTCGCCCCGAATTACGGATAAATCTCTATACCCTGTTCTTCCGTCAGAAATCTTAACCACTACCGGCGGCTCCAGCCCCTCGCTCAAACGAACAGAGCCCATATCGCCGGATTCGCTAGGTACGCCTCAAGAAAACCGCTTGTATTCTCCAAGGAAAAACAATAAGGACGCCCAACGTGATCGGTCTCTCCCACCTACTTCGTCGAATACCGCAAAGTTTGACTCCGAGGTGCTGAATACGGATGTTAAAAGATTTATGCGAGTTTCTACAGAGAATCTCAAACGCCTTTCATCTTGCGTGCAAGAAACCATCAATAAGAATGCCAAAGTTGTTTACGAAGCGCTGATAAGAGGTGATTTCGTCCCTGGGATGGACGCACTTGTCTCGGAGAATCATACACTCACGAATCAAGCTAAAGCACTTGGCGATCTGTCCAGGCAAAAGTCCGCCTACCAATCCTATCTGGCGGAGTCAAAGTCGTTGAAAGATACAATTATGCTGGGTTTAAGCCGAGGAAAAGATCCATCCACATTGCCGGAGGTTGAACAGCAGAAGAAACTCACGTCACGCTTGAGGAGGATAGAGACTGAGATCCGTAATCTTCTCCGAGATGCTGATTTATTCACAGCTCTAGAAAAGTATTCGCTGAACAGCCGACAATCTGATTTGGGCCCACTGGACACTTCATCATCAATACTGGCTGCCGCCAGAAGTTTTGAAGACAACTGTTCGAATGAGACTCCTGAGACATGCCCTAGGCCCGTCACAAACACACGTACACTCCCTGACAGGGATGCAAGACGCTCCTTAAGCCCCGACAAACGTGCAACAACTTCCGCCACAACGAACTTCAAGGGTGTTTCAAAGTCTAGGCATTTTGACTATGACGATCCTATGCTAAGTGACAGCGAGACTACCTTTACTAGGACTATGGGTTCCCCGGTGCCTCCTTTTCAGGATATTGACGAGTTCGACATGGATGTAATAGATGAGGAAATGCTGGAAGCTTCAGACTACTTCCAAGATGAACCGTTCATTCCAGCACAAAGACACATCTCCGACACTCGGACTGTGTTTGCCGAAACGTCCGGAAACGCCTCTAGACCACCAGTTTCTCAAAAGTCGCAAAGCTACAGTGCTCTATGGGGTCACCACGCCTGGTCGAAAGATGTGAAGACTGCTTTGAAAGACAGATTCCACCTCAAAGGGTTCCGACTCAATCAGCTTGAAGCGATTGATGCTACATTGAGCGGGAAAGATACGTTTGTGTTGATGCCAACCGGAGGAGGCAAATCACTCTGCTACCAACTCCCTTCAGTCGTCTCAAGCGGCTCGACCAGGGGGGTTACGATCGTGATTTCGCCACTTCTCAGCTTGATGCAGGATCAGGTCTCCCATCTGCAGGAGAAAGATATCCAGGCGTATTTGATAAATGGTGAAACGCAGAGGGCCGAGCGTCAGTGGATAATGAGCACACTATCACGCCCAGGCTATGAAGATCAAATCGAACTGCTCTATATTACCCCTGAAATGATCAACAAGAACGAGTCTATGTGCAGCATACTTGAAAGGCTAAACGACAGAAAGAGACTTGCTCGAATTGTTATCGACGAAGCTCACTGCGTCAGTCAATGGGGTCACGATTTCCGCCCCGACTATAAAGCACTGGGCGCATTCCGTGCACGAGTACCTGGAGTCCCATGGATGGCATTGACAGCAACCGCAACGGAGAATGTCAAGGCTGATGTCATCCACAATCTCAAGATGGGTGGTTGCGAAACTTTCACACAGAGTTTCAATAGACCGAACCTGACGTACGAAGTACGCCGCAAAGGCAAGCAAGCCCAGCTTATTGCTAATATAGCAGAAACCATCAACACCTCATATCGGCAACAATGTGGTATAGTCTATTGCCTTTCACGCAAAGCTTGTGAACATGTAGCAGAGGCCTTGAAGAAAAACCACCGCATAAAAGCCGAACATTACCACGCAGGCTTGGGCTCAGAAAACCGGGCAGAAACTCAACGACGTTGGCAGAGGGGTGAGGTGCATGTCATAGTCGCAACCATTGCTTTTGGCATGGGAATTGACAAACCAGATGTGCGTTTTGTCATACACCATAGCATTCCGAAGAGCTTGGAAGGATATTATCAGGAAACTGGGCGCGCTGGGCGCGATGGCAAGCGTTCTGGCTGTTACCTTTATTTCGGCTATCAAGATGCATCCACCATGGAGAGCATGATCAATAACAACGAAGATTCAAGTGAGGCGCAGAAAAGTCGACAAGTTAAGATGCTCCGCGATGTCGTCCGCTTTTGCGAGAACAAGAGTGACTGCAGGAGAGTGCAAGTTCTCGCTTACTTCAACGAGTCCTTTCGGCGAGAGGACTGCAATGCAACTTGCGACAACTGCATATCGGATGACAAGTTTGAGCTGAAAGACTTTTCCCAGCATGCTACCCCTGCCATCCAACTTGTTCGGTACTTCGAAGAGCGTGGAGATCTAGTCACACTATCATACTGTTTGAACCTTTTTAGAGGCACCACAAAAAAGTTCAAAGATGCCCAGCACGAATATGCTCCTTGCTTTGGTGATGGCTCGGATGTACAGCTAGCGGATGCAGAACGACTCTTTCGTCGGCTCATCAGCGACGAGGCACTAAGGGAGGAAAATGTATTCAGGGGCCAATTTCCCCATCAATACCTCAAGTTGGGACCACGTGCACGTGATTTTGAGAGTGGCCGCCGTCGGCTTAGGCTGGACGTCCGGATCTCCCCTGCTGGTGAGACTCGAGGGAAGCGTGGTGGAGCCGGGAAAAACTATCAGCCGGAATCTACAAATGTCTCGTCGCCAGTTCAGACAGCAAATCGGCGTCGGTTGGCGCGGTACCGCCACAATGCTGATGATGACGGGTCTGACAGTGACATGGACAGCGACGGGTTTGAAAAGATTCGTGTTGCCGGTAGAAAGGATCGCAACGGGAAGAAGCAACCTGGACCGCCAATAACTCAGGACCACCGATTTGACCAGCTAGATCTTCTACACAAAACTGTTGCTGAAGACTTCATGGTCTACGCGAAAAGACACTGCCAGGAGGTACGAGATCCCATCTACTTGCCGTTGCAGAATGATGCTAACTGTTTCACCAGATTATGATTGAAAAAAATCTTAGAAACCAGCCTTTTAGCGATACTATACTTCGCGAAATGGTCATGGTCTTTCCTAGAGGTAAATCGATGAACATGGCAATAGTCTGCCGCTTTGTTAATGCCAGTATAGATGAAACCGAGATGCTCCGAATCCCCGACGTCGATGCCGATAAGGTTCGTAGATACGGCGATAGAATACTCAAATTACTTCGGGATGCGCAACGTCGGTATAACGAGCTCAAGAAGGAACAGGATGATGTTGATGGCGTTGTCCCTGACCCTAACCACCATAACGTCGTCAACATCAGCAGCAGCGATGAATTTAGTGATTTTGATGACGATTTTGTGGACCAAGCGAGTACCCTCCAGCCAGACGACTCAGTTGTCACCAGCGCGTACTTCTCTCGGACCCAGCAACCATTTGAGGAGGACTCTGGGGACGAGTACCGCCCCTCATTGAAAGCCAGTAGCTCTAAACAACCAAAAAAGAAGACCACCACCAAACGGCCCCGTCGTAAGAGCGCTGATACCAGACCCAAGGCGAAAGGTTCGCGATCTAAACCCAAAACAAGCAACCGCTCACAAGGTCGTTCTTATGCGCGCAAAGAGCCGAAAGGAAAACAAAAACAACAGACCACAAGCCAAATAGCTATGATGCCCCTTTGAGACTTGATTCGATTCCTTTTGTGTACTTTGCTCATCTTCATGACTTGATGATACATTGTCGGGTGAACAGCCTAGTGATTATTGGATGTATTGCATCTGGAGGCGTTTTACTTGGCCTGATTCTCGTTCAAAACATGATATCCGTTTCTGCATTAGAAAGGGGCGTTGGAGGTTACCTGTCCAGAGATTTATATAGTAATTTGGCTTTTTTTGCGCCTGTTGCTCTCTTGACTACCATCTTTCTAAAAACTTGCCTTAAGTTTGTCTCAATCTGTCATTCAATCACTCAACGAACGCCCAAAATCAATCAGTCTCAGTCGTCTGGCATCGCGTGGATGAAACTGAGCAACCTTGGCTCTAACCAGAAACCTTGATGATGCCGATTCCTGAGGTAAGTCTAAATAGGTTGAGCCAGCAGATAGCAATGAAACGAGAAGCTCGTGTATCTCAGTAGCTGCCGCCTCTCGCCTAGTGGATGGTTGAGTGCGTTGTTGTCCGGTTTGGCGACGAAGCATATCATCGATCCGGTGCTGGTTTTCCTCCTGATCGTCCGACTCCGTGACCTTCGGCTTCTTTGGTTTTCCATGCCGTGTGTAGCCAACAGCTAAAGTAACGTCAGAAACATCGGCTACGTCTCCAACTGCCGGGCCTCCTAAGTCTTCGGCTGCAATCAAAGATGCCAGGGTTTCATCACAGAATGCATGAAGTCTGGTCTTTATGCGCTCGATGTCCTTGTCGAGGTCATCTTTTTTGTGTTGCTGCTCTGCTAGCAACTCTCGTGCGACTTCAGAGGGTGTTTTCTCTTGGCTAGTCGATTTGTCTTTGTGAAAGTTACCTATTCGTCTTTGTAATCCATCTCTTATTGACTGCGCATCTTTCAGATTTGTTTCCTCTATCTTCAAACGTTGGCGCGCAATCGAAAGTTTCTTGGCCGTCGTTGTGACGGAAGTCTTGCTTTCAGTAATGATGTCTGAAGTCTCCTCAAGCGCAAGAAGGGAGGGTAATGGCGATTCAGGTTTCGGTAGATCAATGTCAGATTTCAGCAGCGAATCGTAGGCTTTTTTTGCTCTTCGGATTTCAGCAATGCGAGACGATGGGTCGGTGCCGATGTCCGAAATATCGTTGGAATTAGCGGCGCGAAGCTGCGTACATTAGCTGACCGACCTTGTTGCTTGCCGTTCCTTGTGCACACAAACCTTGCACAAATCTTCTTCTTGTCGCCTGACTCGATCTTGGAGCTCTTTGAGCGTATCATCGAGTTTCTTCTCGTAGGCTTGGATATCGGATGAATTGATGCGCTGCTGCTCATAGAAGTCCTCGGCCTTTTGACGGTCCTCAATGAAGTTTTGGACCTTGTCTACTCGCTTTTGGGGTACCTCCATTTCTAAGACCAGATCAATTCGGTTTCAAAGGCGCCTTGCTTCTTGGGTGCTTGACGCGCCGCCGCTTGACGCGCTGCTTCGGGGGGCCCATGAGATGGCACGTGACCGAGTCACACAGACCGGGACTAGCGTAGTGCCAGCAGATCGACATCTTCGACTTCACCTCTTGACCGCGAAAGCTCCTGAATCCTCCTTTCCCATCCCTCATCCCCATTGCTCGTCTTTTCGCCTCTTCTTTATCACGGGGGCATGAACGTTAGTTGAGCCGCTTTTTTCTTGCGTCATTGCTTCTCTCGACACACTACCCAGCTCCGAAGGTACCTCCCATTGTGTTGGATACCTGGACGAAAGAAAGCGTCGCGTAATCAGCGAAGGGAAAGGATAGAATCTTTTTTTTCTCAATCAATCACCCACCTATTCCCCAAGCTTCTTTGCATCGTCCGCTCCCAAACACTCGACTTTGCCATCCACTCCAAGACAAACACTTGCTCCGCTTCCATCGTACCCGATCCGATTCAAGTCCCTTCCTCTTGTTTCTTCCTACCCAAGCACCGCTTTGCTCTAGCGAAACTCCCTGCTCTTCAGACCCTCAAGGCCCGTCACTCCTCAACACCTACACCTACGTCGATTCTTATATCTCCCGCGTCACTTCCTTTACTGTGCACCATTACACCAATCTTCCCAGTCCCTTTCAACACCAGATTCCCTACCCAACCGACCGCCGCACCAGCACACTTACCTGGGAATTCCTGGTGTACATAGCCGATCAAATAAAGCAAAACAGACAGTTATACTTCCATTCGACTCTTGAGTAAACGAGAACAGCTGCCATAATGTCCGCCTCCCCATCAGCCTTACAGTCGACCAAGCGTCCCCTCGAGGACCCTTCCTCACCCTCTGGTCCGAATGATCAGCCTGAGGCCAAGCGTCCGGCTCTGGACAAAGTAGTAAAAGGAGATGCTTCAGAGGATGTTCGGGCGGACTCTGGTGCCGGAAATAATGCTGATGGTCAGGGCGATACCGTTGTACCAGATGCTCCTAGCGCGAAGGCGGTGCTCGGCGAGACACAACCGATTCAGTCGACCGCTTCTCATGGCGAAAACGGGAGCCAAAGCGAGCAGCAGCGCCCTCAGGACGAGTCCAGCTGGATTCATATCCGTGCTGTAATTTCTAGCCAAGAGGCTGCTACCGTCATTGGTAAGGGCGGAGAGAATGTATCCCAGATTCGCCGTTTGTCAGGCGCCAAGTGCACTGTCAGCGACTACTCTCGCGGTGCTGTGGAGCGTATCTTGACAGTTAGCGGACCCCAGGATGCCGTTGCAAAGGTTTGTCAGCCCTTGGTTTCTCTAACCCGAGATGTATATCACTAACTTTACTTTAGGCCTTTGGTTTGATCATTCGTACCCTGAACAACGAGCCCCTTGATGCTGCTTCTACTGCCCAATCCAAGACCTACCCCCTGCGCTTGCTCATCCCTCACATCTTGATAGGCTCGATCATTGGCAAAGGTGGCGGCCGCATCCGCGAGATCCAAGAGGCTTCTGGTGCCCGCCTCAATGCCTCTGACGCCTGTCTACCCCTATCTACTGAGCGGTCTCTCGTCATTCTCGGCGTTGCTGATGCTGTTCACATCGCAACCTACTACGTTGCTGTTACCCTTGTTGAGCAACTTACAGAGCGCTTTGGAGGGCCTGCAGCCTCTGCATACGCTACTCGAAGCGGCGGACCTGCCGGAGCCGTTCCAGGCGGCATGCAAGTGGTGCCCTACGTTCCCCAACCAGCCGGTGGCCAATACGGTCATCCCGATACCTTCAAGCGACACCATCCCCACCAGAACAGAGCAGGCGGTGGCGCTTACGGCGTGCCCTACCTTCACGGACAGCACGCACCTGCGCCAGTTGCTCAGCAGAACATGCACTACGGTGCTCCCCAGACACCCTACGCCGGAGCTGGCCCACACCAACCTGCTTACGGCGCACCACAGGCGGCTCAGCCACGTGGTGGCCCAACCCCCGCAGCCCCTGTCGGCGGCGCTATGCCTGGCCAGCCGCTAACTCAACAGATCTATATTCCCAACGATATGGTTGGTGCCATTATCGGAAAGGGCGGTGCCAAGATCAACGAGATTCGACACCTCAGCGGCAGTGTCATCAAGATCAACGAGCCCCAGGAGAACAGCAATGAGCGTCTGGTTACCATTACGGGTACCCAAGAGTGCAACCAGATGGCGCTGTACATGCTCTACTCAAGACTCGGTTAGTTCTCTTCCTCGAATCTTAATCTGTGATACATCTAACCACCCATACCGCAGAGAGCGAGAAGCACCGCGTTTAAACAGGCGCGAGAGCATGTAATTCCGTATTCGATTTTCTTTTAGGAGCAGCTTGGGCTATCTGTATTTCGACATGAAAAGTCGTCTGTTATAGTGATTTTGGTGGTTTCGTTTCGTTTCGGTTCGGAGCATGCCTTCTGCTGTACCATTTGAAAAGCGCTCTTTCCGAAACTTCTCTTCAGCTTTGCAAAGAATCTCAGCCAATCACCCGTATCTATCCCTTCTACCTAGCCCAAAAATCGTCAGCTTTCTTTCCCAATATCTTGGTTTCACCTTCTAGGCTTGATTCACGGTCCACCTTATTTGACATCATCACCACACCGCGGCTTCCGCCGATGACATCAGTCGCAACCACCATGCCGCTTCCCTTAAGAAGCCATCCATTTACCTTTCTGCTTTCAGTGGAAGCTCCCGAACGAAGCGGAAAAATAATTCATCGCTGAATTTCTGCAGTGCTTACTCCATACAGGATGCCGAACGTCACTGAATTCATTTACTTCCAGCCCCGAAGCTCCGTGAAGCCCGAGGACCCCTCCAGCGATGAGGGTGCCGCCCTCCTCCAGGTCTTCAAGGCGACAACCTCGCAGAGCGGCCATCTCGGTTCCGCTTGGGGCCGCACGAAGGAAGATGAAAATGTCATCGTTTGGGCGATTGGTTAGTTTGTACCCATCACCCGGAAACCCAAATCCTACCATGCCTGCTTCAACCTGTCTACCTCTCGCCAATTGTATTCAAGACAAGATGAACTAACAGGAGCATGGACAGACTGGTCCGACGCCCACAGCGGAATCCAACAATACAACTCCCCGCTTTCCCCTTACCTCGAACCAAACACCCAAATCACAACGATCTTCACAACCCTCCAACCTACCGACTCGGAAGAATCCCCCGCAACGCAAACTCTCCTCTCAAACCCCATTACCGAAATCGCGCCTCTCCCTTTCCCAACCTCGCTCTCGCCTTCCGACCGCTCAAAACTCAGCGCTGACCTCGTAACTTTCCGCAAGGCGATCGTTGAAGAGGCCGAGGAAAAGGTGCGCAGTAAGACTTTCCTGGTTGGGCAGGTTGAGCGGCCCGGGGAGTTTCCGAGCGAGAAGAGTGAGAGTGGACAGGCGTTTGTGTCATTGCTTGTTGTTGGCTGGGAGAGTTACGAGCAGCATCAGCAGGCGCGGGAGGCGGATGCTTTCTCGGAGAAGATCAAGCCAGTTCGGGAGAGAACGGTGCCGCCGTTGGAGAAGTTGGGAATGAAGCATGTGAAGTTTCAAAAGGTGTAGAGGAACTGACATGAGGGCTTCTTTCATAGATCGCGTAAACCGGTGCTAAGCGAGCCGTGCTTTTTTCTTGCATATGACTTATAGAGTTATCTCTAGACTTGAAGACAAGATAACTGCTCATTTTATTAGCCGTTTACCTCCAGGCGAGCCTACTCAAGCCAATGTCAACGCAAAAGAGTACAGATAAGTTCTATGTACAAAAAACGCACTGCCATCCCCAAATTGCTCCGTGCCGTAGCCTCGTCGACTTGATCATTCGTAACGCAAAGAGAGAAAAAAAAAACTTCCGGTGAATATGCAAGAGAAATTTTTGGATAGTACTAGATTATAGCTCATCCACACTGCGGACCTTTGATTGCTTCCCGTCGATTGCCTTTTTTAGGCTTCCGACAATCTGCTGCTTGCGTTGCAGTTTGGCCCTCAATTGCCTGACCTCCCTTTTACCACTCAGATCACCAACGGTCTCCATAGATCGCAGTCTACTCGCCTTCGCCGAGCCGTTGATGCTAGATCGGAAGTTTAGGCTACGAGCGGTAGAGTCTGGCGTATGGTAGGAGCTAATGGGGCCATCCGTAGACCCATGAGAGCCAGGTGTGATTGGGATCTTTCCGAGTCCCTTCCTTGGGGTTGTGAACGGAGACCCTTCTCGGTCAATAGGAGTAGCCGACGTATCAAAGCCTAGCTTCTTCAGCTGGGCTTCCAGAACATCAATGTCACCGCTTTTGCTTTCAGCCATGTTCATCATGGTGGAAATAGTCGAGGTCACGGCCTCAACCGTAGGTCGTCTTGTGGACTGTCGCGATCCATCCGAGCGGGGGGTCTCGGCAATTCTTGCCCGGAGAAGAGAAACTGCAGACTCAAGATCCGCCAATCTCGATTGGATTCCAGTTGACGATGTCCGAAGACTTTGTTGAAGATTCGCTTGTTCAGCTGAAAGAGGGGCTGAGATTATCGCGGCAGCATCAGTGTACGCATCAAGAGTCTTTCTAATGTTTGCGCACTGACTGCGAAGAGTGAGGATATCTTTGCTGAGCAGTTCTCTGCAGCTTTCAAGCTTTTCATCAACGCCTTGTACACGCTGGTTTTCTAGCGACTCTGCAAGGGCCGCGACAGCGTCGTCCAGGTCCTCGATTTGTCCAAGAAGCAGTTTTTCATCCAAGATGTCGGCCGGGTCGTCGCCCTTGAGGATGCTAACCCAGTCAGAGTCGGAGGATTCTCGTTGATATAGAAGAAATGATGATAGAGATCGAGCATTTATGCCAAGAGTATCCACCATGGAATTAATATCGCGGTATAGCCTCTCAATCTGGCCGGGAATACCAGGCTTTGTCGTCTGACCGGTATAATCTTGGTGAGGTAAGAAGGGATCTAAAGTTGGCACAGGCTCTAGCGGCCGACTAAGATCTGCGCGAAGTCGTTCATCTTCATCATCGGACAAGGCTTCCTCTTGTGTCTGGATATCACGCTGAGGGCGTGATTTTCGAGTTGTAGTGGGTTGCGGTTTGAGCACACTCTCGCGCTTGGCAAGTTCGGAAAGCGAGGCTTTTCGGGCAGCGAGAGCACTTCCTGGCTTGTGAGGAGCACTGACAGACCGGAGGTTGTCAAGCTTGGGTAGACCCTTTTGTGTCCGGGTGGGACGAACGGGGCTAGGCGACCTCGGAGGTTCGCGTGCTTGTGTTGTCTGTGGGAAGAAAGGCTTGCTTATTTCTCCAAAAAGCTGCCGTGAAGGCTGCTTGGGTTGGGCAATTCGGTTGAACAGACTTCCAGCCGGACCATCTTCGGAATGTTTGGAATCCAAAGAGCCTTCCGGTGATGATTGGACGTCCGGTGACTCAGTTTCGGGCTGGCTACGTTCATGTGAGACATCTTCACCACTATCTTCAAAGTCAGATTCCTCATCGTGGGAATCCTTCTCTGATTCATCAGCATCCGAGCCATCGGGGATCGGTGGAGGCTCCTTGGGAAAAGACGCATTGGACTTCGTGAAATCGGGAGGCAAGGGCGCCTCTTCAACTACCAGTGGCCTCTCTTCCTCCCTTTCGGGCTCTCGCGACTCTCGCTGCGCTGTACAATCAGGTGGCAGCGGCGCATCTTCTACCGAGCTTTTCGAGACGTTTGAGGACGCCGATGTATCACCTGGTCCATACACGGTCTTGCTTGTAGAGTCAGGAGGAAGCGGCATTTCAGCGACAGCTTCAGGCTCAGGCAACTTGACCTGCGTTAGTGGTGGGCTTGCCATAGCAGTTTTCTCCGAAGCCGCTGATGGAGGGCTTGCTACTTGATTGTCGGCGGCGCCAGCATTAGCAAATGAGAATGGTGATTTCGATGTCTGCGCCGATCCGAAAGGTTGATGGGTTTGTGCCTGCGATCCGAAGGATCCGAATATCGAAGACGGGGCGGCAGGTTTCGAGGGCGCACCGAAAGGAGACGATGTTCCTTCTTTCTTCTCCTCAACGTCTTGAGACCCAGAAGCAGGCTTTGAAGGGGCACCAAACAACGATGGCATTACTTGTTTGTTTTCCGGAAGGGTTTGAGAGCCAAATGCACCAAACAATGAAGGCGCTGGTTCTTTTTTTGCAGAGATATCTTGAGGCTTGGTGGCAGCTTTCGAGGGTGCGCCGAAAAGAGAGGGCGCTAGCTCCTTTTTTTCAGGAACATCCTGGCGAGGGACAGCCGAATCTTCCATATCATCCATGGTTTCCGTTGGCGGGCTGGTCTTGCTTGGGGTAGCGACCATGTCATCGAACGATGAGCCGAATGAAAACACGCCAGAGGGCTTGTCTGGCTTGGGTGCATCGTTGACAGCAGTACCATCGCCTTTGAAAGTTGATCCAAGTACGAAGCCACTAGACCCAGAGCCGAAGGCACCCTTGGGCTCTTCCGTGCTTTGAGATCCAAATGCCGAGCTTCCAGGTTGGTTGCCGAATGCTGAAGGGACAGAAGGTTTCCCAAAGGGACTACTCTCGGAAGGTTGGCCAAATGAAGACCCTCCAGCAGGTTTAGAAGTGGCTAGACTCGCAAAACCACCTCCGCTGCTTGTATTTGCAAACGAGCCAAAGCCACCCCCAGTGCTTGCACCACCGGCTCCGGATAGCAGCGAGCCGAAGCCTTTCCCTGGGGTTGACGGCTGTCCAAACACGGATGTTCCGGATTGTGTTCCTGAGCCCAATGCAGCTGGTGCACCAAAAGATGGGGCGCCGAAAGTAGGCGTGCCAAATGCGGGCTTTCCGAATGCTGGTTGTTGAGAGGCTCCTCCCAATGCCGATGTACTTCCGAAAGCAGGTGCCGCAGTTGGCGTCCCAAACGATGAGGCGCCAAACTTGGGCTGCGCAGGACTGGCTGAGCTACCGAAACCTGACTGTCCAAAAGCTGGCTGCGCAGGTGGCTGGGGCTGTGGAGGTTGGGCGGACAATGTGGGTTGTTGCGAAAGCACCGAAGTTAGTCCGGGATATGGTATATTCTGACGAATCGACTCAGAATAGATGAACCACCAGGAGCATAAAATGCCTTCATGGTTCAGAAGAAAAAGGTTAGGTAAAGGCGTTGAACTCTCGGTTATATCTTCCCCTGGAATGGGAGATATCACGACTTCCGAACTGGAAAGGTCGATGGCTAGACCTATTACTGATGTCTCATCGACTGAATCTTTCAACGGAACGGACGCCTTCTTCGAGTCATCGTTTACTTCTGTTGTGGCGAACTGTTTCACGGCAGCTTTAGCAGCATCGTCATTTGCCAGCGGCTCATCAGACCTGGTAATTAGCCCAACGTCTGCAGAGGCTGTAGAAGACACTATCAAAGCATCGTTAAGATGTGGTTTGTAGCCCCGGAGCCTTTGGATAAACTGGTAAGCTGGCGCGCGTTTGTAACCGAAAGGAGTAGCCAATTCCGGAAGTTTCTGAATCAGGAAAGGGGACTGCTTTCTCCGAGTAATAATGTAATATGATGATGAAGGCGTCATTCCCATGTCATCTTCTACTGCATTGGGTGTGTATACCATCAAGAAGATGTCGTTCTCAAGCCATGCGACAGATGATACTTCGGAAGAGTCAGATTATTGTGATGTCGTTTGGTTCAAGCGGTCAGACTTACCATGACAGGGTTCTGAGAGGTCAGATGGGCTAGGGATGATATCTTTTTGTATGCCTTCCGGAGTCATCTGAAATCCAGACCCATCGGCAAGGCCAGCCACAAGTTGTTTTCCTTTGTTACTCCAGCAAACAGAACTAACTCCTGTTTTCAAAATGTTCCCGTTCGTGCCTGTTATGAGGTTTCCGGCTTTGAGGTCCGCGATCAATAACTCGCCGTTGTTCGTAACCAGAGCCACTAGAGATGTATGGGAGTCATCTGCCTGCGCTGGATTAGGCGCAATAGCTCGAAAGGTGGCGCCGTTCGTAGGTATGGATATAGCTGGCTGCGGGTTCGGTTGCAGTAGACTCGCTGTTTCGAAAACTGAGAGCTGAGAGCCATTCTCAGTGGCGAGTACAAGGGCGCTGTCGCCAGAAGCAAATGCTATATGGGTAGGCCGACCGGGTAGAGGAATCGTTGCTTGTGGTTGGAATGGCTTTGTTTTGACTTTATCTTTGCCCGTGTCGGCTGATATAGCTGCCCTGATAGCTTCGGTGGACGCAACAGATAAGGCATTTGGCGCCGCGCCGACTGCTATACCTTTAGTAGCTGCGACGGCAAGTAAAGTACAAGTTGGAGCAGGGAGCGCGTCGACGGGCCAGGGCGTGGGGAGGAACTGGATGTTACTATCGCCGGAAACACCTTTGAAACCGACTTCCTACTCTGTGGGTTAGGGATCCTTTCAATAAGAACACTCAAGATGAAGTACTCAGAGCACTTACATCGGCATAAAGGTCCGGGAGTTCAGGTCCCAATTCTGCCCCGGCAGGGTTCGCGGTCCCCATACTGAAAGCCATCCTGAGTCTGCCGAGATCAGCCGAGATAGAACGACGGTCGCCTAAGTGTGGTTTGGGCTTGGGAGCATGAGGAGAAGGAGAGCTCGGCGGCGGCGAGGGAAAGGAGCGACGTTGGAGCTGTTTAGGACTCCGGTTGAAGAGCTGCGCAAAACCAGAAATCTTGTCCAAATTCCCCTTCAAGAAAAGGGAATGACCAGAGGAAGGGCAATGCGAAGAAACAGGGGGGAAGACAGAGATTCCCACCACTAAAGGGTGCTTGATCAGAGGATGGAAGCAAGCGCGCAACGCATGCCAGTCTTGTCGAGGACTCCAGGCCTAACTATCCAAAACGAACAAAAACAGCAGTAGCTAGCACGGGACTTTATTGTGGCCTGACCTTTGAGGCAGCACAACTAGGCGGCGGGAAGCTTCGTCACTCCAACACCTCTCTCCAGCTCCCCAGCTCCCCAGCTTTCATCCTCCTCTTGCCATTCTCTCATTTCCTTCGTCCTCGGACAATCTCGGTTCTCTCTCAGATTGTACTACCGATACCATCACCGCTTGCCAGCTCCTTAATCCGTACCTTATCCCCCCCCCCTTTGCCGTCATGACCGGCTTCGACTTCTCCAACTACAACCGCAACGCGGCTCTTCACGCCAAGGGAGCACCGCTTCCCAAGGCTACAAGCACAGGTACAACAATTGTTGGCTGTATATATGATAATGGCGTTGTGGTAAGTTTTCTGTTTCCATGATTGGACTTGTGGTTGATGAAGCTAACCTCCCTACAGATCGCCGCCGATACCAGAGCGACCAGCGGTCCTATTGTAGCAGACAAGGTAAATTCCGGGCTGCTTACTTTTCGATGATTCGGTCAGTGCTTCTTTGCTAACTGCCTGCTTGCTTCATTACTAGAACTGCGAGAAGCTCCACTACATTGCTCCGAAGATCTGGTGCGCGGGAGCTGGTACAGCTGCCGATACCGAGTTCACCACCGCCCTAATTAGCTCCAACGTCGAATTACACTCGCTCTCAACCGGCCGACCCCCAAGGGTTATTACGTGCATGACCATGCTGAAGCAACACCTTTTCCGCTACCAGGGACATATCGGCGCGTATCTCGTGGTAGCTGGCGTTGACCCAACCGGTATCGGTCTCTACACTGTGCACGCCCACGGTTCAACAGACAAGCTTCCCTACGTGACTATGGGCTCCGGCTCGCTGGCCGCCATGTCCGTCTTTGAGTCGACGTGGAAGCCCAATTTGAACAAGGAAGAGGCCATTGCCTTGGCATCTGAAGCCATCAAGGCGGGTATCTTCAACGATTTGGGATCCGGTAGCAATGTCGACGTCTGTGTCATCGAGAATGATAAGCCCACGCAACTCCTACGAAACTACATGAAGCCTAACGAGCGTGGTCTGAAGGAGCGCGACTACAAATTCCAGAGAGGCACCACGGCCTATCTGAATGAGAGGGTGTTCACCAAGGAAGACTTGAGGAAATACGTGACTGTTGAGGAGATCTCTGGCGATCCCAATCTGATGGAAGTTGACCCTTAGGTAGAGCCAGCTTTATGCCGTCGAGTAAAACCCAATAATATCTTACCTGTTAGCTCTCAAAACTCCGAAAAGGCTGGGCACAGTTGACCTGCATAACCCCCCACCCCCTCCCCAAAAGTAATGAAATGGTATTGAGACAGTGGCTGCACCACTTGTTCTATTATCCGGAGTACTATATATACAAATAAATTGTCAAACCTCAACCTGACCTCTCACCTGGTACAAACCCGTCGGTCTCCCTAAAAGTTTGCAAACTCATCGAATTTCGAATCACTCCAATCTTGCGCTTTCATAAGTCCAGGACCTGCATAGCTCGGGGCTGTACCTCCTTGAGAAGCCAAGATCTTATTTCGTAATTTTCGAGCTCTGCGCCATCGAGCTGAAGGAGGACCAAGAGCTCCCAACTTCTTCGGTTCATACCAGCCTATCTCTTTCTCGGCCTCAGTTTTCACTTGCTCCCACCTCTGCAAAGCAGCGCGTATTTCGGCCTGCCAGGTTCTGTTTTGCCATTCCGTGAAATCGTGTTTGTTCATTTTCCACTCTCCGGATTCCCAGGCGGCCTGGGCTTCGTGTTGTTTCAGCCTCAGGGTAGCTTCGAGGTCCTGCTTTTCACCCTCCCAAGCCTTCTGGTTTGCGAAATCGGCTCGGCGTTCCTGGACCGAGGGAACACCCTCAAATCGACGATTTTCTTGTCGCAAGGCGTCCACGATTTCAGGCTCCTCGACCAGCTCCACTCTTTCCATTATGTACTGGTACTGGTCGAGGCCCACTCTACGACCTTCAGCTCGCATTCTGACCACGCCGGTATGATACAATGCGCGCGCTATAGGCGGATTTATCGGGGCGCCATGCCTCAGCAGCCACCTGTAGAACCATTGGACATACTCGAACGCTCGTCGTGGTGAGAGTACTGTCGAACAGGCGATGGCAACAACAATAGCATTAACGGTTTCAAGGGCGGCTTGCGGGTCTGGGAACCTCGTTAGATTATGTGGTTTGTCGTTGTCGACACTGACGCGGTATTGAGGCCGTGAGAACGCGAGGGCGATCTTGAAAGGAATGTGGGCTCGGAAGAGACGGACAAGATTCATGACGCTGGGCGAGTCTCCCGTTCTAGCAATCTCCAATGCGTTATCCAGGAAATCAGGAGAGGTAAAGTCAATTTGGCGAATCACCTCCTCGACATTCTGGAAGCAACCGTGGCGGCCAATCTTATCGTAGGAAGTGCGATCTGCGAACAATTCGGAGTAGGTTCGATATTCCGAGACGCCATGTTGTCCCAGTCTCCGCGTAGCCGCGTTGTTCTTGATTTTCTGTCTAAGGTCTTTGACCATCAGCCCGGGTTGAAGTGGTAGGCGCAGATCATGAATGCTGTGCATCAGGCTATTCCACAAATCTTTGTGCAAATCGACTCTTTGCGCCTCGTACGCCTTGTATAGGACTTTGGTAGGTTCATACAATGGATCAAAGGCCGATTCGTAATCATTCCGGGCGGCCCTGATTCCCCTCATTGCCTGAAGGATCCAAAGACGCTCCATAATCATGGCCCGCCGATCTTGCATGTCTTCATCTTGGTACCGCTCGTCAGCCAGCAGAGAGGCGAGTTGTTGTTTATTGTTTTCACGGAGTTGATGTAGGTAGCTCCTCCATGTATCCAGCGAAGTCGCGTCTTCAGAAGCGCTCAGAAGCCTTGTGGTGGTGCAGGCAATGACGGTTGTGCGACGATCACCAAGCTGTACGAGAAATATGGCCAACATGTGCGGGTCGTGTGTAGAGATCCAGGTCCTGGTGAGTTCACCAATTGAGCTTGCGATCAGGTCGGGGGGGAAAAACCCCGGCAACGCAACCAGAGCATGCGTCTCTTGTGAATCAACCAGGGCCCTTGCGACATGATTCATCGTATCAGCGATTATAATAGGATCAAATGATCTCAGAAGCTTGACAACCGCGCCCGCATTTAGTTCAAATTTTGGGTCATGCCAACCCCGAATCCATCGAAGGACGAACTTTGATAGCCATTGTGGCCTGTCCACGTCAGGGTTGCTATCCGTCAAGATACGCCGCACAAGTGGAATATCGCCATGAAACTGCTGCTTGGAGCGATAGCCGAGCCATGTGTCAATCACAGTTTTGTCCACATCTTGGGGTCCGTATATAGGACATTTCCTGATGCTAGTCCACATTTTCCGAAGAAGGCGGACCATGGGAGCCGGACCAACGCCCAGCTTGCGAAGCTTCGTTTCAAATTCTCCTAGAACACGTATAAGAGATTTGAGCTCTTGCGAATTGATCCTCCCAAGTTGAAGGCCTCGCAACAGAGCCCGAAACACAAGTCGCGTGTCGTCAGACTTCATATTGAGCTCGGTAGGTAAATGGTGCGTCACTGCTTCAAGGTAATTTCCTGAGCCCTGAAGATTCAAATGTGGGTTGTCCAGGAATGATACCAGCAGATCGATAGTTGTCATTCTTGTATCCACGCCAGCCTGTAGGTGATCAAATAGCATGCGGCTATAGCGAGGCTCCTGCCGAAGATCAAGCTTCAATTCACGGACTGCATCCTCCAATTCACTTGTGGTCCAACAGTCTTCTATCCTTTTTTCAACTTGGTTTTGCGTCACTTCTTCAGACGGAGCCTGTTCATGATGCCGGTCGAGCGCCTCGGTATTGTCGCCAAAAGAGGATGCAGGGGCGGGGGGAGCTTGCCATGATTTTCGCCATAAGCCTGTTCGAGATTAGATCCGATACTTTCGCAATGTATAGCTAACCAATTGTTACCTAAACCCTTGTCTTTCTGCTTCATATGCTCGCTTCCGTTCAAGCCAAACAAGCATGCAACGTCGTCCATTGGCCCAGCACCAATTACACTAGCCATGGCTGTATTTCTTCGCTTGTCCAGCCTCCGTCTGGCCTCCAAGGGCCCCGGGACATGGCTCCCATACCGTCTTTGATTGACCACGAACCGCCGAAATGTCGAGGTGAGAAGGTCATCAGAGACCCAAATGTGGTCGGTCAACGCGCTTGCAGAAGATATTGCATTCTTCCCATTGGCACATCGTCTGAGAGACATGGGGTCATGGGTTGGTCGCGCGATTGGGCTTTCAGCAGGTGGTCAACAAGAATGATGCTGTCGAGCGGCCGGGGAAGTGAAATTTGGCTGACTCAGCACCAAAGCTTTATTTGCCTGAGGCACTAGAATGTGCCGAAGCCACAAAGTCCATAAATACACGCTCTACTGCTACAATTCTTTGGCTTTAAGTATACTTATGGGCTTTGGAGGTCTTTCTAGCATTCGATATCTGTTGCAAATAGAACGTGATCAAATTTACCAAGTATTAATATGGAAACAATGACCTGCACCGGATAGTACTAGGTATGGACTAACTATGGAGTGCTCTCTGTGGAGAGCCAATCAAAGAGTCTTGATTATGTCTCAAAACCAAACACCGTGATGCTTCTCGAGCTTCGACCTTCAATACATGCATAGATACCTTGGTATGCTTGCCCGGATAATGATATATCTACAAAGTTATAAGGACCTGCTGTCATTAACCTGAATACAAACAGACAAGTCAGAAGGCACATGCATATTCTTCCTATTATTCCCCAGGATGCGGTTTCCTTCCTACTATGACATGAAAATTGAAATAGGCGTGTACTCGGCGGTCCTGGATGCTCCTTCGAACATTGACCAGGAAGACCTCAATCTCTGGTTTTGACCACCCCAACGTTCTCAAAGGCTTGTACGACCACCCCGATAGAGCCTCCAGGATATTCGACTCGTTCCACTGACCTATGGTTCGGAGGTGAGGATCTGATGACCATGGGTTTACGGGTGCCTTGAATACACGTTCATGGACATCAACAAAACCGAGGTCTTTCATCCCGCGCGCCAGACGCTGCGCTACTCGAAATTGCCGGGGCGGGTCTGTCACCTGGCCGGACTGTATTTGTAAGTCACACCAGTCTTGCAATGGATATGTGCTGAATTTGGATTCGTCTAGCGGTGGCATCGTGCCGTCGTCGCACTTGACCATGGTGTCGAATTCGTGTATCTCCGCCCAGCCACCGGGTTTCAGGTGGGTGTACATCTTCCGTAGTAGATCTCTATATGAAGGCAGAGATCCTGAAAGATGGCCTATATGGATGTAATCGAGAGAATTAGGGTTCCATAACCATTCCTCTTCTGTAATATCGTCGACAATGAAGTGGACATTTTCGGGAACCTCATCTGGCTGACATGGGGAGAGGTCGGTTCCTGTGATCTGAGCATGTGGAAAGATAGCCGCTGCGTAGGATGTGAACAGTTAGTAAAAACTTTGGTATAGAACAGAATCAAGGACCCGTTAACTTACCAAGCTCTATTGGCCATATCCCAGAGCCGGTACCTATGTCCAGAATCTTGCGCGGGTTTATTAAGGGGGCAAAGAATAAGCGCCCGCCTGTCAACAGCTTGCACATGTGATGCTGCATGTCTAATCGATCCATTTCCCGCTCGTCATTAGGATATACATAAGCTGTCTGTCTGTCAGCTACTCAGATCTTCTTTCAACCAGGGAGGATGGTACTTACAGCCTTCATGGTATCTGTGGTACGTCCTGCCATTTTCAACTGGATACTCGGTTACACTCGCAGTCAGGGACTGGGTATCACTGGGACAGTTCAGCACAATGAAACCATGCAGCTGGCCTCAGATATGGCCTGCGGGCTGGTTGGTTACCACCCGCAAACCCGGGATAGACGACTTACTAATCTCGACTAGGTTCCTGTGGCATTTTGTATAAGCAGACATTCATCATCAACTACAAGAGATTGTGCGGGAGGCATGGGAAAATAGGAGATATAGTGAGCCGATAGTCCCCACAGAAGCTATAAGGCCCTGTACGCAGAAAGTGGATAGTTAAGAAATTGGCTCACAGAGTGTCGTCCATTCGTCGTTCTGGTGGACCTGGGCATTTGGCTTCCGCAGTCCACACCTGCTATGGTGATGTGGGGTGAGCCGAAAATGAGAGCCGTGAAGTCTCGTCAAGATGGAGGTGCTAACGCTCGGCAGAAGTATACGGGCGACAGAACAAGTCAGAGCCGGACGACAGGTATGAAATTTGATAGCTCTCCAGTTGACGGGCCCGAGCAGTAGTTACGTATATTTAAAGAGTGCCTAATAATCCAGGCATTCGGTAGCTGCATTTTTATGATTCTTTGGCGCCGCTCCTCACCCATACGGAGGACGTAGAGAGAGGAGGGGAAGTGGGTAGGGGTGCTAGCTTCAAAGGGGCGTAAAGTGGGAAATAATAATAATAATAATGGTCAGTCTTTTCCTTTTTCTGGCCGAACCCGACAGCCTGGATTAAGTTTTGCTTCTAGGCGGGAACCTTCAGTATGAAGTTTGGTTTCCAGCTCTAACCTAAAATAGTCTTTCGGGATGTCGAATTATCACCAATAAGAGCGAGTGAACAAAAATAAATAAAATATTACAATTCCAAAAGAAGAAGAAGAAGAAGAACAAGGAAAGGATATATTATTTGAGATAGACAAATCAAGAAGTACTCCGTAGTCCGTACCAGCGAAAGGAACAGCAGGTAGTAAATAGTCCAGATCATCTGATAGTTGTGCTGGGGATACCTCGCATAATTAGGGGGCTTAATGACTCCATGCAGAGGTCTGACCGAATGGAATGCTGTATCTCGCGCGCAAATGGACCCAGCAACGAGGTCAGTGCTTGCAGGCGGAAATGGTTAAAGGACCGCCCAGATGTGTCAAGTTGTCCCGAGAAACACACGACCCAGGCGAGCGGTTCAGGCGGTCGATCGATTCAGCACCCCATCAATAATAGACGGAGTATTATTATATTTATTGCAGCAGAAGCACTGCGTCACATTATTACAGACCCAACGCACTCTGAGTTTCCCTGGTTATGATTCCAAATAAACCCTGCCGGAGAGTTTTCTTTTCCCCCGGGTCCAGCCGGCATAATGGGGTCGCCTGAGGGCGCGCTCCACACTCACAGACTAAGTACTACTAGTAGTAAGGAGTGTGTCCAGTGTCCACTGTATCTACCTGGCACTGAGAGGGGTGTCAGAGTGTTTTTCTCTACACATATGACACTGTGAGAACCATATAAAAAGGGTCATGCCTTTCTGAAGAATCTATTTCTTCGTATTACTGGTGATTACACTAACAGGAGAAACCATAGTGCTAGCAATGCTCAGAGCAAACAGATCAATATCCATGTAGCCGAGGCGCATAGATCGTTTCATTTGTTTTACCCCTCTAAATCCCTGTTCAGGTTGTGTTCAAGGCTGCCTGGGTAGGACAATAAAAAGCACAGTACGCGACCCAAACTGTTGGGATGTGATGGCTCACCGAAAAAGCAAAGGGTTCTGACGAAGTATATAGTACATTTTCAGCGATTCAGGGTAGGTGTCATTTGGGGGGGGGGATGAACGGCATTTATTCAGTCCTTTCATTGTCAATAAGATTGCAGAACACACAACGAGATATGCTTCTGATGGACAAGGCCCGGACTTCGCCGTCATTCTGTCAGACAGACTCAGACTGCAAATGCATCGGATGTTTGACACACTTCCCCACGCCCCTCGCCCAACACCCTCAAGAAGGCTGAAGCCCGGAATCTTGGGTCGCAGTAGCCGCCAGCGCAGGCTCGGTAGTCACTTCCGTACATGCAAACATAATACTGCGACTTGATAGGGACTCTGACAGCTCCCAGCTTCTGCATAGACTTGCATGCGTGCTGCGAGCCTGCGGTACGGGCGTGCAAGAGGTAAAAATATGGAATGATCTTCAGCGAGCACATGGATCCAATGAAGGCTGGTGCCATGCTACTGGAAACTCATAGCCATGCCATCCCGTTGCTAATATCCGCCCAAATGGACCGAGCGGAAACCCAGGCGCTTGGTGGCTTCATGGGGATTTGTTGAAAGCTAAATATATTGAGCTAGCCTGCAGGCCACCTCACAGTCTCACACTGTGACTCTAGCTTGCTGCAACTTCCTTGACCATCCCATCCCTGGTCATTTGAGTCGAAAATACATTGATGTGTCAGGCACACAATGATGGTAATCTCTCGTTCATCGTAAAGGAATTTTCCGATGCTGACGACCTCAAGGTTCAAGGCTGAAGGCTCACTCAAGTTTCAACGAGGCGGCGGCCCAAATACGAACGGAGCGGCGGTCCGGTAGGTATCCAAACTGTCGGAACCTGACCCACTTAGATCATCCTTCCAGCCTTCTCAGGATTCCTGATTCCTGAATCCTGTAACGCTTTCCACTTCTCCTTTCTTTATATCTGTACCGAACTTTGTACATGATACGTAAGTACTCTGTAGTTTAGATCGGAGCGCGGCAGTGACTAACTCGCACCAACCCGACGGTGAGATGAGTATTCAAATAATGTTCACAAAGACTTGCAATATAAAAACCTTTAATAACGGGAAACACGGTAAGTGTGGGGATTTTTCCCAGTTTGTTTGCTTCTTCATTCTAGTCTTACCATGCGAATAATCGGCTGGACAACCGAGCCCCGATTTGCTCGGGTATGCAAGTATGACCTAGCAGCTGCCACTGCACCTGGTCTGCAGCCAGCAAGGGTGCTCCTAGTAACATGGGGTTGGAACTGCGTGGGATCAAAAGTGTCCAAGTCATTTTTGAAACCCAAAGTACTACGGACTCAGCCTACCAGTACCGAACTTTCGGGCTTACCGACTCAGGCCTTTGCCCAATGATTTCGAATGAGCAGGGGATGGATGCATGAACCCTGGCTTCCCTATCTCCTACAGGCTACAGGTCACTTGCAGGACAACGGGGTTAGCTCAATGCCCCAGGATCAGTATGCTGATCTGAACCATGCATTGCCGCTTTCAAGCCCCTGTCACTGCCCAATTTCGGGCTTCGGCTGTGGCATGTATCGTCCATGAGCCGAAGATTTTAGGTACACTGATTTCGCGAACATGGACGTCAAGTTTCTAGCCTCAAATTGGTGCTACGTGTTAACCACGTACTGGTGGATATTGCAGGCGAAATGCATGGTTTGATCCTAGATTCTGCGAAATCGGCCCTTCATTTCAGCGCCGGGCCTGAAAGGTTGACAAATTCATAGGGTCTCAGGTATGTCCGGTAGACGCCCCTTTCGAGGTGAGATGAGGTGAGGCGGCTTGGAGACCCAGGGTGCACACTGCACCCACCTCATTTATGACAACCTTGGGAATATGAGAAGGCTTCAACTGCACTGTGCAGATGTGCTCCTGTGATTGTGGATTCGAATGAACGAATACTCCGTACAGGCTCTGGTCGAAATTGACATGTCAACCAAAAGCGCTGACTGTGGGCACTGACAGGATATACCTATTATTACCTAGCATCCTGTACAGTATAGGCTCGGGTCATCGCTTCGTTGTGACAAACTGGTCCATGGGGGTCTGAAACAAACTTGCAACGCTTTACCCGTTGGGGAGAGTGAACTGTGAGTGACAGTTGGAAAGGATTCTGCTCTCATGGAGTGATGAGGCGGACTGACATAGCCATTGGAGGGGCATCTTTCCCTGTATGCAAGGACTGTGGGCCCATTACCAGACATTCACGAGCGATGACAGGACATCGGCAGCTGGGGATCTAGTTGATTGTTTCGACATGCTACTAGATAACTAGCAGATACGCCAGAGGCGATACGATGAAGTGAAGTGAGATCGATCCCATCAGTTCGCAACAGCGAAACATTGAGTCTCACATTGGCGAACAAAACGAACAATCCTTCTGGAGGCTTAAACAAGGTAAGCTGAACCTCACGCGATAAATATCTCACTTTTTGACGGGAAAGGCGATCCGTCGTAGGGCAAGGCCCAATTGGAGACGTCCTTCACAGGGAGCGCCGATCCTTTTGCTGACAGACGGAAGGTCGAGTCCACGGGTGTTGGGGAGGATGTCTGGAGTTGAACTCCTCTGAGTCTGCAGGGATTGTGAGGAAGATGATAATAATACTAACGGGGCCGGGCCACTGGGGCCCGGCGCCCCGAGGCAAAAAGAGTCCTGCCTGATCAGGATTAGTAGTCTTCTCACAACCAATCGTCCTGCTCTTTCTCCACGTCTTTGAGCCTTCAAAGAAGAGCAGCTGTCCGGTTGAGGTCACTACTCCCATGGCTGCTCTTTCTTAGCTTGATCTTGTCAACTCTACCCATTTTCTAGGATGCGGGCGGACCAACACGGGATGGGATGATATCTCGTCCATGGTCTTTGGCTTGGCTGCTCTTGTCATCTTTGTGTTGAGCTTTACCATGGCCTGTTTGCTGATCTAGCTTGTATAGACATCTTCTTGTGCACCGGCCAGGCGCATTCTCATGATTCCTCTTGAGCTCTCTGAGGATCAGGTACCTATTGACCGACGTGTTTCCTCGAACCGATGACGCAGAGGAACACCGCGTACACGGCCAACAGCATTGTTTGCAGTCGGCTATGGCTTCCAAGTTCCATGGTCATTAGCTGTCGCACGGGAAACGCCAAAGGGCTTAACTGGTATAGTATGTTTAGCCAATCGTCCTTCCGCGACGCTGCCTCGGCTCGCTACCCGGAACATAAACATCTTGAAATAGAACATCTGCTTTCAGCTCAGCAGGTGACTTCTCAGCATCTGCGACCTCTTCGTCAACTCTCTTCCGAACACTGCGCTCCGTCCTATTTGCCTCATCTTCCGTGAAGACACCGCAATCGATCAATTTGTTACGGAAATTTGAGATAGGGTCATGTTCGCGTTTGGTCCTTAATTCCTCGCGGGTTCGGTAAGCTGTCCCAGGATCCGACATGGACTGTCCGGCAAATCTGCAAGTGGCATACTCGTATACTAATGGCCCGTTGCCAGTTTGAATATATTCTTTCCCGTGCTTGATTGCAGACATCACAGCGAGAACGTCCATACCAGTAACACGCAAACCATGTATATAATGCCCTCATTTGTAGTAATCTGACGTTGCAGACGACCGTTCGGCTGCTGTCCCCATCCCATACTTGTTGTCTATTCACAAGACATATTAGCATGATTCCAAGAGAGCCACGCTTGGACAACATACTCTCACATCCAAAAATAACAGGCAAATCCCATAGTTTGGCTAGATTAATGGCTTCATGTACCTGTCTCTGGTTTGCCGCCCCATCCCCAGAAAAGTTTAGCATCACATTTCTTCTATCATTATACTATTGCGCAAAGGCTATTCCAGCTCCAACAGGGACACTAGCACCAGTAATCCCATTGCCACCGAAAAAGCTTTCGCACAACATGTGTCCAGTAAATCCCCCCTTCCCAAAGAAAATTCCATCCCAGCGACATCCTGTAGGACCGGTAGGCAGTAATAAGCTTATCTTCGCGGGTAATCATATATTCAATACCTACGGTACGGCTTCTTGACCAGTTAAAAGATAGCAAAAGCCGCGGATCTTGTGGTCCTTGTAGAGGCCCTCGGCGGCCATCTCCATGCGCCTATGTATGGTTAGCTGCTAGAAGGCTGCAAGTGTGGCCGTAACAGACCTTATCGAAGTCATGTCATGGTATAGCTGCTTCAATTGCTTCTTCGTTGTTTCTAAAGAATATGATGGTAGATCGAAATTATAGGTTCCGAAGCAGTATTCTGAAATGGGGACATTGGAAGGTCTGTTATCTTCTTGAGAACAAACAGTTAGACTGATGTTTCGCTCCGAGATCGTTTCGATATCACTCACGGATGGGATATCTTTCAGGTTCGCGATACGTGCTATAGGGATAGCCGGCTATTGCTGGGTGGTGCTTGCCTGCGAAGCCCAAAGCAAGAATAAGCTCCCGTCGGTCGTATGGTCCTTGGAAACAACTTTCACTTTTGACATTTTAGAAATCCACTGATGGCAATTGATGTACCTTCTCATCTATTAATATTGGTTTAGTAAGTGCCCAGGTGATTGAGCGCATTCCACAGGAGTAACGTCTTCTCCATGACGTAACCTTACCTGTAGTACCTAGGTAAAACTTTAGGTACCTAGGTAGTAAGTAGGTAATCTGATGGTGTTACCATCGGCAGCTTCAAGGGCTTAGGTATCTCACAAATAAACATGTAAGCGTGGTATTGTTCTGCTGTATAATGGCTAGCTAGCTATTTAAGTTTGTTATTTGTATCATGCGAGCAACAAAATTCCCAAGGAAGACTCATGCCCGACCCGGTAATCGACTCCTTCTCAAGGATTAGCAACAAGGCTTAAGTACAAGTATCCCAGTGCTTCATGTACTTACTTTCGTCTTTAAAAATATAGCACATATCTTGCGGCACCATTGCCTGGAAACGAAAAAAAAAACCATACAAATACCTACACCCATCATAAGTCCGTCTCGCCAGCCCGCCCTGGAGAGTTTCAGGGCTCCAGCTCCAGAATGTATAGACTTCCTAATTAGATAATGCCGGGCGGCAGGTGCCGCGCGCACGGACCAGCAGTTATCGCCACAGCTTAACGCGTCGACGCGTTTTAATATCGATCCAACCACAGGCACCCATGCAAGAGCATCAGCTAAATCCAAGGCATAATGAACTGCTGCCTACATCTGATTGATCATTACCCCTCCCAAATATTGTGACTGCGACTCGCATAACTCGCGGTGAATACACCCAAGTTACTTTGGTTTGCTGCTAGAACGGCGATGGGAAAAGGCGATAGAGATCCACCAACAAAAGCAAAATTAGACCGATTTCGGACACCCGATAAACCTGCTTCGGCCAGCAAGTTGAAACGAGCACCAGCGCGACTGGGGTTGCTGCAAGATACACCAGCTCCGACTGCGATATCAACTGCGACTCCTTCGACCGCTTCGACATCGAGGTCTTCAAAGAGAACCCCCACTTGGAGTGTGCAGGGCCAGCCGACTCTAACGCAGATTGACTTTGTGACAGTTCCGCGGGGGGGATCTGATGATGAATTCGACTACATTGGCAATTCTGAGAAGAATCACCGGGAAGTGATTGAGATTGAGGACGATGATAACAAGCTAGATAACGAAGAAGATGCGGATTACGAACCGTCTTCCACATCACGGTCGAAGCGTGTTCGTGGCATCAGATTTGATCCTGACCCGCCAAGACCGCGAAAGACACCCGCATCAAGCGGAGGCAAAACTGGCAAAGGGCGCAGGAAGAGCGGCGAGAAGAAAGAGAAAGTGGCACCGAAAGATGACAAGACCCTGACGCAGATGAACTATGTCAGACGCATAGTGCTTGAACCCGACGACGATGTGAAGCTGGAATATGCATACATAACCCCTAGGAAAAAGGATACTGGGCGTCAGACAGCCACTACCGTAGCTGTCGAGGATGTCCAGCAGCCACCAACATACACTCCGAAGTCCTCAAATCAACATAAGAGGAGAAGGCTAAGCCCTGCAGCAGACGCAAAGAAGATACCCCATACCGATGACCACCACGATACGAAAGTTACGCGCTCCCCATCTACACCTCGCAAGTCTATAAGAACCGAGATACCCTCTTCACAGTCACCAGAAAGCTCTGGGGTCGCATTCATCACGTCCTCCCAGTTTCGCGGTGCAACTCGGTCGCCCTCAAAACGAACTACGAACCCTTTGAAGGGGGAGTACATCAAAGAAGAACTGTCCGGCTCTCCTGAGATCAAAGATACTTCCAGGAGCCCTGTGCAGACGCCATATCCCAGCAACGAGCTACCGGGTTGCGATAACAAGCCGCTACCCCCGCTACCATTGCAACTTGAAGGGACAGAGAACACACCTCTGAGTGCGAAGGGAACGCCGAAACACGCTGGTGAAGCTTTGGCCGAAGTATCAATCTCGAAACAACGCCCTCGTCCCTCGCAGCGGACAGTTGTATATGAGACTGATGCAGAGTCAGATGATGACTTTGAAGGCGGATTACCCGATGTCCCAAGTTCAGACCGAGAAGACATCACAGAGCTTGGTGACGAGCCGCAAGATGACGGAACCCCTGAAACTCCAAATACTGAATCTCAAGAACTTCCACTTCCGCCTATATTCGAAAACGACACCAATACGGGGCTCGTACCCTCCGAATCGCATCTCTTGTCTGATGCATCAATATGTTACCAGAGAGTTCAGCATGCCACTCAGTTTCCGCTGGAACCCGTTCCAACAATCAACACACAGAAAATGGCCGAACTTTTTCCGGAAGATTCCAATGGTTTGCATACATTGAGCAGCATATCTCAACCGTCATCACCTATGAAAACGCCCCGAGCTCCTCGTCCACAAAATCCACAGATAGTATCTCAAACTCAAGAGTCGGACCCGGTCCAGCCCGAATCACAAGAGCCAAAGAGAACCGCTACCGAGGTCGTTCCAGAGTCCTCGCCAGTTGCACGGCATGCGGATCATGCAAGCTTGAAAAGACGGGTTTCCTCTGGTAACAATGTGGTGGTGCAGGTTGAGTCTTCGCAGCCTGTCGATCGGGCTCAAAGGCATCAGACGGCGGGAGCTGAGCCGAGGCGTCGAGGGGTAATCACTCGAAGCCAGATCTTAACGTCGAGTGTTATGGAGAGTATAACCCTTCCGGCATTCTGGATGAGTAGTCAGGATAGCGTTGGGGAGCCATACACTTTACCGGATGCAACGTGATTATACCTTCTGTATATGACATACTTGCCAATGGACTGTCGATGTCAAGTCTTGATGAGACTACAAATATATAGTAAATGATAACCCATAACTACTTCATGTACTTAGAACAATTCGAGCAATTCGGCGTCGGGCCATCGTAGACCCGGAAGCAACAAAAGACACTTGCGGAGAGCCAAGACCGTCCGACTTGTGGGTGACGGGACGTTGTCCATCATCACCACCATTCCCCCCCCAGCACAACAAAACCACCGCTATGGATATATACGACCACGTTCAGGAGGACCTCTTCACCTCCAGCGAGTCGGATAAAAAAGAACAACCCAAAGGCGATGCTTCAAAGACCACCCAACCCCCCGTCGACCTAAATACCGAGTTGCAGGAGACCTTCCGCGCCTTCTCCGCAAGCCCCTGGGGCTCGCGTCTCGGTGGATTATGGGACAACGTTCGCAAGCAAGGCGAGAGCTACTACGAGGGTGCTCGACAGGAATATGCTGCTGCCAGCGAAGAAGCTGCTAAAGGCTTCTCCGACCTGAAAGACACTCTTGTCGGGCGCACGAGGGGCTTATCGTTGAGTACCGCCTTCGGCAATGCTGAGCGGGGGACAACAGAAGGCTCCTTGACACCAACCGAAACCCGCGCGGAAGATGGCCCCAAGACCGAGCAACTGAAGGATGGCGACGAGGCTAAGGCCGCAGGGGACAGCTTTCTCACACGGTTCAAAGCCGAGGCGGCTCGACGGCTGAAGGAGCTCGAAAAGGCGGAGGAAGCGGCGGACGAGGCGATTTTGCGGTTCGGGATAAACATCACACAGAAGTTGCGGGAGGCCGTTACCATTGTTCCGCCAGAGGAGGATTCCGGGTCAAAGGTGCTGTTCGAAAGTAAGGATGCTGAGGGGAAGAGGGTCATTCATGCGACGCGCTTCGAGGCTCAGCTTCATGTGATTCATACGACGCTCGACAGCTTCCTCAAGGATCCTGTCAGTGATGAGTGGCCGGCCTTCCAGAAGTCCTTCAATGTTGACGAGAAGACTGCTGCCATTGCTGCCGATCTGGAGAAGTACCCAGAGTTGCGCGCTGCGATGGAGAAGCTCGTACCGGAGCAGGTGCAGTACGCTGAGTTTTGGTCTCGGTATTACTTCCTCCGCCTTGTGATCGAGACGGAAGAGCAGAAGCGGAAGGAGCTGCTCAAAGGTATGGTTTCCCTATCACTGTTCTTGATTCATAGACGCTAACTAGACCTTTTCCTCACCATAGGTGCCAGCGCTGAAGAAGACGAAGAAGTTGGCTGGGATGATGACTCCGACGACGATACCGACTCCCCTTCAACTCCCCAGGTCTCGGACAAGGCCAAAGTCCCCAAGGCCGACAAGCCTGCTCCTTCCCAACCATCAACAGACTCCAACTTGTTGAAACCCAGCGAGCCCCGCCGGTCAAATGATCAGGTCTCTCAGCCCGATAGCGAGTCAAGCTACGACCTCGTCAGCGGCACCGCTAGTCGGGCACCCATGAGCCCTAAGGAAAAGGCCAAGGATGATGATAGTGACGACGACTGGGAGTAGTTGTGTTCGCTTTCTTTGCTCTCATGCTATCATTTGAAGGATGCCTGGGTCCGAACTTTGCCGTCTTGTCCTATCTACATTGACCACTGGCTGGCCTGAGAATGGGACTAGATGGAACACGAGGAGTTATGTTAGGTGTTGCGTCTGTCTCCTGTTTGGAGCTTCCTCTTTCCTAAATATGGCGTTCTAAGGTTGCTTGATTTGTTTGGGTTGGCTCCCGAATTCTCTCCATTTTAGCGACAACCCCTTGATGCTAGCCTCGCAATTCCCTTGACCTATCCTGTTGACTATATGTGCACACCTTGAACCAATTGTGATTCAAGTACGCAAAACACGTCGTGACAGGGTCAGTAGAGACTAATTTGCTCTAATATATACTGAAAATATATCTTTCACAGCTCCAGCAGCAGAGCTTGCCTTGATGCTGTCATGTCTAAGGGATGCCGAATATCAAATTCATCATCGTCATTAGTATGGTTTAGCGTTCTATTTATTTTCAGGGAGGAATAGGTGACCCCCTCCTTTGCCGCTCATCGTCTTGAGCCCCAGACCGTCGTAAACCACTACTACGCCTCGCCCCAGTTCTTCCCGAGGCCAATTGTCGTACTTGCGAAGGCGTCTCTGGCGTATTCTCCCTCGAACGAATATGGTACCCACGACTCCTTTCACTCGGCGTATATGGTATTTCGCTCGAATCCCGAGTATACCCAATTGAAGCTGCTTCTGGCGTCCCACTATACTGATAATCTTCACCTCGTCTCTTTACGGGACTCTCATCGTACGGATCCCATCCGACTCGCCGTCTTGCGTCTGCACGGAGCCGTTGGCGGTGTTGCTCGTCGCCTCCAGCGCCGGTTGTGGAGGACTCTTCAAGGAAGAAGTTGAGGAGTTCGTCGCTGATGGATAGGTGGGATTGTTGCTGGAATTGCTGGAGGGACGTGAGGCGGAGAAGGGTTTCAAGAAGGGAGAGGGAGGTGCGGATGTTGTTGAAAAGTGGGTTGGAGACCGTGTTTGTGGTTTGCGGTTTGCGTGACTGGGGTGAGGTTGGGTTGAAAGGTGATTTGCCGTCAGAGTTCAAGGAGAGCTGTGCCATCTTGTCGATGTCGGGTGATTTGGGGGTTTCTGTATCTGACTCGGTATCTGATACTTCGTCTTCGTTGTAGACCTCGAAGGCTATCCATTCCGGGTCTAGGTCCTTGGGTAATCGCCACTCTTCCGGGATTGAGCTTTCGTGGAAGCTCGGGTTCGAGGCATTGGTGCCGGACCCGATTAGTTGAGCGTCTAGCTGCGCCTGAACTTCGTCTACCTCCTCTCCTGTGTCTGAGCCGTGGGAAGCATTGAAATCGCCAATGTCCCGTTCCACCATGCGACGTGGTGGAATGGCATTGGTGTCCCTTTTTAACAATAGTACCGGGCTATTCGTTTCGCCGTCAGTGCTGATATTTAAGATTCTGCCCGTGTCTGCGTAGAAGATTTTCGAGATCTGGTGTATAGGGACAATCTCACGTAGCCCCGCCGTTGTGATGTCTTCATAGCTGCGGGGTTGAGGTTCGTCTGCATCATGTGTATGAACTCGCCCATCATCCAAATCTTCTACAAGCAGTAGTTGGTATGCAAACTCGTCTATCCGCGCCTCTGCGGGGAGGTTTGTAGGCCGGGCCTTATTTTTTGAATCATCTGCTAGGTCCATGGGAACCCGCCGTATTTTCAAGCGAGCTTTGTGCATGACCTCTTTCCATGTCGCCTCGCGAATTCCTTCTTCATCGTGTAGACGGAGATGACTGGCGAAAAGCATGTACACCGAGAGAGTAAAGGTAGGGCCAATCTGAATGGCTCGTGATGGCGATATAGAGTACTGTGTATCACCGGCAGTGAGAAAGGTACTTGCCTGTAGCAGTCGGGATGGTGATATCGTTGCAGGAAGGTTGGTCGACAGCTTGGCCCCTGAAGTTGTAATTGCGAGGTTCATAAGTGGAACTGCATCTTCAATTCGAACAAGTAGCCTCTTGATATCTTGTATGATGCGCTTGATCAACTCCTTAGCTCTTGAGATATCGCGGGGTGATTTTGTCTCCTTTTGAGATAGTTCCTCTGAATGCGCGGCAGAAGCTAGCCTTTGGCCCAATGACTGTATGTCTAGCCGAAGGGACTTGGTGAGAAGAACTGCAGACTCTAGAGACGTGTTACCGCGAGCAGCTCTGTAGACGCCATGTTAGCTCCCGTGCGGATGTCTATAATTGCCGAAAATACATACATCAGCTCAATCATGTCAATCGCTGGTGAAATGACCTAAATGGATTAGTTCAAGTCCGGCTGATTCGTAAAGGAGAACAGACTTGTATCTTGCTTTCAAGCCGCTGTTGAAGAGCAAGTAGCTCATCTCGTTCAACGCTTTTGTCGACATTCTTTTCGTCTCAACATCAGCTGTTTTCCGTTGGAATTTGAGGAGTGTATCCACTCACTTGCAACAACCTTGAAGACTGGCGAATTGCATAACTAGCTGTAATCGCAATACCCGAACTATGTCCACAAATTATCAGCGCACGCTCCAGAAACAGGGGGGCAAGGTGCATATGTACCGGATTGCATAGTTCATCGCCTGCTGGGTGAGCTGCATATAGAGTTAGTTTCTGGTACACACCCTCCAACAGCGCCAGGCGGTCAACTTACGCGAGCCAAGAATGCGTCCATTTTGATAGTAGGGACTTTCTAGACTCCGAATCCACCATAATTCCAACGCCGGAGGAAATTAAAGAAACAAAATCGGTTGTCTCGAGTAGAAAGTGGGATGTTTGGTGTGGCGGCCCCTGAAGCCTTATCGATAACAAGCCACCGTGGCTGGTGGTAGTCGTGGTGTTTATGCCTGATAGAAACGATCAGGTACAATTTGCTCACTCCATGCCTGACATTAATAACAGATTTGTCCCTGAATGACGTATACTGCTGAAATACTCCATTGTAAGGCCTAGATTGGGCAAAAAAGGTGCGTAGAATGTTCTTTTCCCGCCACCGTCTCGCAGCCCTGCGTAAGGCGGGGAAAAGATGCGGCTGAGTCATCAGTGCAAAATCCGCAGACTAAACTCGCCTGGGCAAGCCACACCCCCCCTCTTTTCATTCTCTTTCGATTCTTTCAAGTTCTTGATACCCATCTTCCTCCTTTTTTTTTTTATATTGTCTTGTTCGAGCGCGTGTCTTGTTAAGCATCTAGACGCATTGAACATGGCCAACCAAACCCCTGACAACTGGGAGGATGAGCTCTCCAGGCAGACCGAGGGTGTGAACCTGAACTACAACTCACGCCCTCAGGCTCAAGCACCTTCTTTCCAACCCGGAGCTGCTTCTTTCCAGCCGGGAGCTAATTCCTTCGTTCCCGGACAACAGTTCCAGCAGTACGGTGGATACCCCCAGTACGGTCAGTACGGCCAGCAGCAACCCTACGGCCAATATCAGAACTACGACCAATACGGGGCATACAATCAGCACCCCGGCGGTTATAACCAGGTCTATAACCAGAACTACGGTGGCTACCAGCAACAGCAGCAATTCCCTCAACAACCACGCCAGGCTGCCCCTGCAGCACAGCAACAACCCAAGGCCGCTCCCGCTCCCGCTCAATCCGCACCTAAACCTGCTGCCAACACCGCCGCCCCTAAGGCCAAGGTCCTATCCATCGGCGGCGCCAGCAACTCCCCCTCCGCTCCAAAAGCAAAGATCCTCTCGATCGGTACCCCTACACCCGCATCCACCACCCCATCCTCCGATTCCGCAACCATCACCGAAGCCAAGGGTCCCGCTGCTGTTGAGGCTGCTGCGAAGGTGACGGCAGGCAAGGCTATCGATAAGACGGAAAAGAAGGCGGAGCAGAAAGCTGCTGCAACAGGCAAAAACTCCCCCACTCCTTCAGGCCGAAACAGCCCTGGAAGGTCGAGTCCCTCTCGAGGCGAGACTGCCAAGGAAAAGCGTGATGCCGATGCAGTCGCTCAGGAGCAGGCCGCCGATGTCGATGAGGACACACTGAAGGAGATTTATGGTGAAAAGAAAGAGCACGTGAATATCGTCTTCATCGGACACGTCGATGCTGGAAAGTCCACTCTTGGTGGTTCGATTCTCTACGTTACCGGTATGGTGGATGAGCGAACTCTGGACAAGTACAGGAGGGATGCGAAGGAAGCTGGTCGTGAAACCTGGTACTTGTCTTGGGCTTTGGATCTGACAAACGAAGAGCGAGCTAAGGGAAAGACCGTCGAAGTTGGCCGTGCTCACTTCAAGGTTGATGTCCCAACGCCAGACGGCACTGTTGAGAGACACTTCTCTATCCTTGATGCTCCGGGTCACAAGTCCTACGTTCACCACATGATTGGCGGTGCTTCCCAGGCTGATATCGGTGTTCTCGTTATCTCCGCCAGAAAGGGTGAATACGAAACTGGTTTCGAAAAGGGCGGGCAAACCCGAGAGCACGCTCTTCTCGCCAGGAATACCGGCGTGAGGAAGCTCGTTGTCGCTGTCAACAAGATGGACGATATCACGGTTGAATGGAGCAAGGCCCGATTTGAAGAGTGCACAGTTAAGGTTTCGAAATTCTTGGAAGCTCTTGGCTACAAGAAGGACGATCTGACCTTCATGCCTATCTCCGCCCAGCGAACTCTTGGTATTAAGGACAGAGTGCCCAAGGATCTCTGCCCCTGGTACGATGGGCCCTCCCTGATTGAATACCTCACAAACATGAAGATGCCCGAGCGCAACCTCAATGCCCCCTTCATGATGCCCATCAGTGCCAAGTACCGAGATATGGGCACCGTAGTTGAGGGACGTGTCGAAGCTGGTGTTATCAAGAAGAACCAAACCTGTATTATCATGCCTAACCGCACCAAGGTCGAGATTGCAGCCCTTTACGGAGAGACTGAAGACGAGATTCCGAATGGTACTTGCGGTGAGCAAGTGCGTATGCGTCTCCGCGGTGTCGAAGAAGAAGATCTGCTTCCCGGATTCGTCATGTGCTCGCCGAAGCGTCCAGTCCACTGTGTCTCTGCATTTGAAGCGAAGATCAGAATTCTCGATCTCAAGAGCATCCTGACGGCCGGCTACAACTGCGTTATGCACGTCCACTCTGCCGTTGAGGAAGTTACAGTCGCAGCCCTACTACACAAGCTTGAACCCGGTACTGGGCGACGAAGCAAGCGGCCCCCTCCTTTCGCCAGCAAGGGTCAGATGATTATTGCTCGCATTGAGGTGACCAGTACTGCTGGCGCTGTTTGTGTTGAGCGCTTTGAGGACTACAACCAGATGGGACGTTTCACCCTCCGTGATCAGGTAGGCTTCTTTCCTTTCGTCTATGAAGATTACTCAAACTAACTAGTCTATCTCAGGGGCAAACTGTCGCTATTGGTATGGTGACCAAGCTCATCGACGCTTAGACAATATTTTCGTGACGACCTTTTCGTGTGGTCTCGCCATTTCGCCAAAATAACTAGGAAACGGCCTTTCTAGTGATGACACGGACGGGAATTAGCCTTGTTGATGATTATGAATTTATTCGGTTTCTATAGATTTACGCATTTTCGCTTTCACTGGATATGAAAAGTCGTTTCTCTTGCATATTTTGTCATGTAGATTTTTTATTTTATTTTATTTTTTTTTGGTTGTAATGAGGTACGTATTTCATAGATGATCGAAGATAATACGTTGCATGGTCATGAGTAAAGTAAACCCATCTATCTATTGGATATACCATCTATCTCTATCCCTCCCACATCAAACAGCGAACCCAAATAATTACCTCCTCTTCTTCCCAACCACCTTCGTAAACCCATCCTCATCCACCTCCGGCTCAACCCTCTCCCTCGGCGCCCTCACCAGCTCCGGCGCCTCCCCCATATCCACATCCCCCTCCTCATCCTCACTATCATCCTCCTCCCCATCAGTCTCATTGTCCTGGTCCTCTCCACGCCTAAACCCCGCCGGCAAAGCATTCGCCCGCTGCACACTCTTCTTCTCCCAACTCTCCCACATCGCCCTCACCTCCCCGAACTCGCCCTTGCTCACCATCCCACGGATCTCCATTATTCGCGCCGCAACCTCCCCCGCGCTCTCGTCGTCAACGACAACGTCAAACTCGTCGTTCATCACTTGGATCAGTACGTCTTCGAGATCCTCGGCGTCTGTCTCGGGTCGGTCCGTGAGCATCTCGGAGATTGCCCCGCAGAGCCAGTCGCGCTTGTCCGAGGAGGTTGGACCGCCCCAGTTGCTGGTTACGGCAAGGGAGAGGGCTGGCCAAGCGTTTATGGCGAGTGTTATACCGAGGTCGAGGTAGGCGGGGGCAGTCTCGGGGATGGGGGGGTTGGAGGGGTTGGAGGGGGATTGTGCGGGTTGTTGTTGTTGTTGGGACATTGTGGGCGAGCGGCTGTGAGTTTTTCTGTAGGTTTTGCGAAGTCGTTTTCGAGGGTGGGAGGGTTGGTGTAGGAGGCTTCTTGCTCCGTGGGGTTATTTGGGTTTTGGTTCCTGGGAATCGTGGGGTTGTGGTTTTTGGGCACGATGCGGGACTATTTCGTGGTAGGTTTTGGGATTAAGGTTGAGTAAAATTTTAATTGCAGACTTCTCAGTATGTCAGATATCAAGATACGAACTGCAATTGTAATGAAGTAAATTTGAAGGGGATGTTGTTGCAGCTTGGGATGTCTCGATTTTTTTCCCGCCTTTATCAAGATTAGATAGCCGCGATAAGCTTGGGTCAGGTGACCTTACCAAGGTCCAAGATCAAAGGGTTCAGAGCAAAGAACACCTGAAGACACAAACAATTCAGAGACAAATTGGGTATAATGTCATGAAAAAATAGCACCCCCAGACCCTATGTGACGGTATATCCCCTCATACGTGCAATTCGAAAGTTGAGCAAGAAAAATCACAGTCCGCCATTCAACGCCATTCATCCATCCAGGCGGAAATATAGGAAAAGCAGGAGAGAGAAGAAGAAAGAAAAAGACGCTGCATTTACAGTACATAGCTCAGTATCTCTTGAGCTCGTAATGCAGCTGCAATATGCCAAGGTAGAGTGCTGCTTTGAACAATCCGTGTGCCCCGCGCTCGTGCAAGACTTGCGAGGTCACGATACATCGCGATGATATCACGGAGAAGAGTTTCGTATGAGGATGTGGGTCGTTGAGTATACAGGAGGTTGAGATTCATAGTAAATGCGCCATCGGCATCTGTAGGCCCCCTTCGACGGAGCAAATATCCACTGGCTAATGCAGGGCGGAACTCCGTGAGGTGTAGAGTCCCATTTAGAGAGTGCGAGAGTACAACAGCCCAGGACTCGTCGCATATGTCAGTGAGCTGAGTCTCGGTTTCAGACTCTAACAGCACGTCTGTCGGTGTCGGAGCGTTTGCGGATGCACATGCTGCGCTTGGGGGAGTCGAGGCATTGACTGGTTGTTCTGGGGATAGAATAGCTCCACTGGGGAGTGGCGTGGCGACGGGTGTAGAAGCAGTCTGGTGGCTGAGGACGTTTATTGGTGATTGCGAGAGTGGAGGGCTTAAGCAGAGGTCGGAGATTGTGTTGGCGCTCAATATAACCACTTCCACAGCAATGGAACGTGACTTATTATACTGATCGGCAAGGCTCAGCCACACTAGGCTCATTAGCATAGGTATTTAACAAAATCCAGATATGGAAACTTACTCTCATGTTCGTTCTGATCCACATTGTCCGTACTCACGATAATGACTCTCCATCGCGCCTGGCTCTTGTCCATGATGTCTTTCGTTGCAGCCCATATCTCATTGCGAACGGTAGCAACAGGCCGCGAGACTGTGGAGTTTCGGAAACGAAGGCAATATGAAATTGTCTGTTGAAGCACCCCAGAATTGTCTGACCACGCTGCGCTCAACCAACGCTGATCCTGACTTCTAGAGTATGCAACATGAAGACACTTCCCCTCTTGAAGAGGAGAAGAACGCTCAGAGGCAAGTCGGAACCCAATTGAGGGTGGAAGAGGCTCAATCAACGTCATAGGTGGTGCTCCATTCACAAGATTCGGTTGAGGCTGTCTTGGGGAGCATCGACTGTAAATTTCCAAGGCTAGATTTAGATATTCTGTTTGAGGAGGCACAACCAAAGACTCTACCGACGCGACAAAGTTCATCGGCATGATCTGTAACAGAACTTGATCTAGCTGCTTGGGCTGCTTATTGTCTGCGCTGGCAATGTACCTTTGTAACAGGGACCAGAACGCGGCGCATATATCAAACAGAGAGGCAGCATGCGAAAACGGATTAATAATGTAAACAACGATATTGTCTCCGGATTGCGCACCACTTAGAAGGACCGTTGCTTCAATATGTTAACGAACGAAAGCGCGATTCAAAGATGCGAAGCAAACTTACCAAGCTCTTCACAGATTTGTTTCAAATGCTGCATGGCGGTGTGGTAGTCGGACTGTTTCGATGACTGGATATTCCAGTCACGTAAGCCTTTGTTAAATTCGTCAGAATCATCACCCCTGGAATGCCTGCCAAGGTTACAGCTAGTGTAAAGAAGACCTAGACGCTCCAGGAATGCATCAGCAGCCCTCGTTGTAACGTGGGGGTGTATGCAGTAAGCAGTAACATCCTTCGGTCCATGAACAGGCTCTAAGCCAAATGCTTCCCAAAATGACACAGCAGGCGGGAGGATCTCTAGATAATCTTTACCGCGTCGGACACGCAGATGCGGTGGTGGCAATTTCGATATAGACCCTTTACCAAATTCATTGCGCTGGGGGTTCTGCCGGGGGGTAGTGGCGCTTGATGGATCAGGTGAAAGGAGATTCTGCTCTTGTAGTGAGACAAAACTAGTCAAATCAAGCTTTTCAGAGCCGCCCAGGAATTCAGAGCCCTCAAAAAGCTCCTGCAGGCTAAGCGCCTGGTTATCAAGACATGAAACACTAAGCTTCCGACCAAGTCTGTGATCTAAGGATGACTGAGTAACCTGGTCAATCAGCAGCTGAGCAACCTGGACCTGTACATTCCTTAGAGCAAGTGAGGGAAAGATCTGGTTCTCAGGCAATGAGAAGAGGCCAGTGACAGACCAGTCCGAGAAGGTTGAAAGGAAATTTCCCAAAAAGTCGGAGTCCCGAAAGCCTAATGTACTCGACTCCTGCTCGAGGCTCACTGAGCCTTTTTCTAGCGCCAGCGCGGGCGAATCCCTCGGGCTAGAGCGAGCGCGTTTCCTCTTCAAAGTTGCAGAATTGGCTGGCAGTATGTTGTTCTCCAAGCCACTATCTCCACTCTCGTCATCGGTATCACTGCTTGAGTCAGGACTTGATGATACATCTTGAGCCATCTCGGATGCTATGGTTCCATGGGCACCCGCGGCTCTTGGGTAGGCAAGCACCTTGACATTGCTTTTCCGACGCGGAAGGCCAATGGTCGGAATGCCACTAGCAGCGGTATTCGAGCCCTCGGGGTCTGTACCTGCGCCGGTAAACGAGAACTTGCCATCATTGCTATATTTTCTGTCCCAGGATTTACTGTTCTTGAAATCGACCGGGCTGTAATAGTTGGGGTGGTTATTATTAGCGAGAGGTTGATCGCTAGTGCTTGAATCTGGAAAAAGAATCTTCTTGACCTCCACAGGACTCAGGGGTGGACTGATTGTTTGAACCTGGCTATGATGAGGCGAGGACACGACCGCATTGGTATCCGTAGCGGGCTGCTCTTGCGGAGCTTCAATTGTAAATTGAGGACTTTCTGAAGGTATATAGTCTTCTTCCTTCATTGGCTCATTGGGTGAAGGCGCGTCGGCTTCTGAAAGTTCAGCAACAGCGTTCAACTTGCTTGTATCAACAGATTCTAGACTCTCCTGAATGTCTTCCACATTACTGCCAGGAGCGGTGTGGTCAAAATCGTGGTCATCGAAGAAACTGAAATCTGCATCCGTAATCCCCTTTGCTCCAAAGTCTTTTTCGTGTATATCTCCAAATAAATCATCATCCTCGTTGGTGTCATAGAGACCTGACCCAACTCCTAGCCCACTCGTTGGCCCGAATCCCATATTCGCATCGGAATCAGAACCAATTTTGATTATCGACTGGCTATTGTGTTTTGGCTTCAAATGTGTTTGGACCAGAGAGCCAAGCTCTGAGTCTTCAGCAAACACGTCCAACGGCGCAGCAGAATTAGCTCCTATCCCAGTAGTCCCATCTGGCGGTGTTGGGTATACCAGGCTCACACTGTTGAGATCAGGATATTGAGAGACCCGTGATAAACTTTCAATGCCTTCGGGGAAACCGGCAGGTCCAGGTGATAGTGTGTCGACATTGCTTGCTTGTTTCTCTTGAGTGTCGGGAGGAGACATGACCTTTGTCTCGACTGCCTTGGGTATTTCCTTAGAAGACCAGATCTCCGCAAAGTCGAGTGGATCACAGTTAAAGGGCATTGTCTCATCTAGACCCTCAGTCTCATCTGGCAGGTCTGGCCTTGATCTTCTGAAGCAGTATACGGCTGGCCACAGGATACGCTTCATTGGAAGCGGGGTATGCTCTTCTTGTGCTCGATCTAGCTCTCCAGACAGCTTGGCATAGAAATAGTCCCAGACCTCCACCTCCACCCAATTCTCTTCATTTACAATATCCACGGGTAGCCCATAGCGACGTAGCCATTCTAGAACGTTTGATTTCCACGGTCCAGTAGCATCGGAAGCAGAAAATGAACGAGAGGGATCAATCCTGTTCGGGCGTGTGTTCAATAATCTCGTGATTGAACCACTAGGTGCCAGCCAAAGGTCGGTTCCAGGTGAAATATGAGAGAAGGTAGAAGGGCTTGCTCCTGGCTGGCATAGTCGTAATAGACCATTCTGCGCGATGGTTTGCAGAGAAACGGTCAATTTCCCAACCGATGTCAACTGGACATGAAGCGATGTTAGAGTAGAAACGGAGGTTATGCTATTACTGACAACACCCTGGCCCTCGTCGCTATCGGTTTCCACGGTAGTAAAGAGGGTCTTGGGTCCAAGTGGTATCGCATTGTTCTGTTGAACAAGCTGAAGACTGGAAGCGGTGGTAACGGCGGAGATGAACGAGGCATATATTGCCGCTGAGCCACCAGAAGTATCTGCCCGCCTTTGTTGCGCCGGCTGGGGCCCGGCCGGGGAACTGGCGGCTGGGGCTTGGGTATCTGGACGAAGACTCTTCGTCAGGTCCCTGGAAGAGACACTCCCAGAGGTCCAGGCTTAGCATGTCAGCGTTCTGCATTGTTGGAAGGCGGGGACCTAGAAACAACCTACCTTTGAGAGCCAAGTTACCAAAAAGAAGCATGCTTGAATCGTCTTTTCTTTCGCTCGGAAACCATGGTGCAAGATGCTCAAAATCTGCAGTCGCAGAGAACATAAGAAGGCCGAGTTTTCTTGGGTAAACCAACACCAGGCATCCTTGACATCTTAGCCGCACTTCGATCTCCTTGAGGCGGGAAATCCGCTTCAAGGCGGCCTCATCGTTCAGCGCACTCGTGCCGGCGGCCTCTTGGGTGTAAATCCTCCAGTATATATTGGAGAATCCATCCTGGAGCGATGCATTAGAGCGGAAATATCACGGGATACGGGGAGGCCTACGATGACGCGAATGTTTGTGATGGATCCTCCCGGAAATTCCATGGTTTAGCTGCCGTCCCAGGGCGGACTGATGTAGATAGCTAAAGAAGCTGTTAAGACCGAAGATAACTTCATTTCCAAAGGAAGTGGGACGGAATGCAGCCTTTCACTCCGCAACGCATCGCAATGGGATGTTGATGGAGGCGTCAGCAATAGGTCGGACTGCGGGTTACCACGGTTCTAGAGAAGGTAAGGGAAAGCCGGATAGAAGGCGCAAGATCAGAGCAAGGCCATGGATCTTGGGTTAAACTGCAGGATGTGACCAAATGAGCGACGATATCAACATGTCGGAAGTTGCGGCGAGAGACAAGCAGGACGGGAGCAGCACTACCTCTGTGATTATTATGGAGCGCCCCACTCTCTCCAATCACCAGCTGCTGATATCCACCCGGTCACGTGCTCTCTTTTTATCGATAGCCCTCGGGAGAGAAAAAAAAAATAATACGAAGAACCAGACCAGACCACCCAGACTCTCACTACTGAGAGTCACATACTCAACATGAAGCTCTCGAATCAGTCCGAGGTTCCGGTGTATACGATATCGGGCTCAAACACTGCCCGGCCTCTCCCCGAATGGCTAGCAAGGCGACGCAAGCGCAGTCTAAAAGATGACCCAGAGTATGCGAACCGCATCGAGTTGCTCCAAGATTTCGAATTCGAAGAAGCAAGCCACTGCATTCGCGTTAGTGAGGATGGAGAATGGGTCATGAGTACAGGTATGGCGTGTCTTATACTTTGATTTCTGTATCGAGTCCTTCCAAACTAACATACCATGACTCTCAAGGAACTTACAAGCCTCAAATCCACACCCATCACCTTCCCCAGCTATCATTATCATGGGCTCGCCACACCGACGCCCTCAACACAACATTTCAACTTCTCTCTTCTGATTACTCAAAATCTATACACCTCCAGTCCGACCGATCCCTCGAGTTTCACACCCCATCCGGTTGCCACTACAAGACGAGGCTTCCGCGATATGGACGTGACCTGATTTACGACAGAGTCTCCACCGAGGCACTTATTCCCGCTGTCGGAGTGAATAGCGATGGTTTGGGTGAAGTTTTCCGTCTTAATCTTGAGCTAGGACGTTACATGCGGAGTTTTGAAGTCGACGTCGGAGGTGATGACTTTACATCGACCGGTGGAGGAACATTGCAGGGTGGTATTAACACTGGCGCTGTTAACACAGGCGCCATTGCGGAAGAAAGCCACGGTCTTTTGGCTTTTGGTACCACATTAGGTACAGTCGAGCTTTGGGATCCGCGCGCCAAGGGTCGCGCAGGTGTGCTTTTGCCTCCGACACAGATTACTCCTGATGGCCCGAGAAACGAGATCACGGCTCTCGAATTCCACCGCTCTGGATTGACTCTTGCTACCGGCTCATCGAATGGTCTCATTCATCTCTACGATCTCCGATCGCCCGTTCCCCTGCTCAAAAAGGATCAAGGATACGGCTTCCCAATCCACACGCTGAAATTCCTACTACCGTCGTCGTCCACGCGAGAACAGACTCTGGAACCCAAGATCTTGTCTTCTGATAAGAAGATTATCAAGATCTGGGATCCTCGAGATGGAACACCCTGGACCTCTGTTGAACCGGCAGTCGATATTAACTCGGTTGCATGGTGCAAGGATAGTGGAATGATTCTAACAGCCAACGAAGGACGGCAACAACATTCATTCTTCATTCCCCAGCTCGGCCCTGCCCCGAAGTGGTGCTCATTCCTGGACAACCTCGTCGAGGAAATGGCCGAGGACCCCAACGACCCCAACGCATTCAACGCTGGCCAAGCCGGCTCTGTCTACGACAACTACAAATTCTTGACCCTGCCTCAACTACGTACTCTAAGCCTGGAACACCTGATCGGAAGAACCAATCTCCTACGACCTTATATGCATGGATACTTTGTTGCTCAACGTCTATACGAGGAAGCTAGACTCATCACGAACCCATACATCTGGGAAGAAGAACGCGCGAAGAAAATCAAGGAGAAGATCGACAAGGAGCGCGAGAGCAGAATTCGAGGCAAGAAAAAGGCAGCCGTCAAGGTCAACCGCAAGCTCGCCGAGCGACTCATGGAAATGGAAGAGAAGAACGAACGCCGGAGAGCCAAACGTGTGCTGGAGCAAGGAGGAGACGAAGCCATGGAAGACGCACCGTCTACAACCGAGCCCACAGCAGAAACTCCCACCTCCAACGTCCTCAGCGACAACCGTTTCGCCAAAATCTTCGAAGACGAAGACTTCGCCATCGACGAGAACTCCCGCGAATTCCAACTCCACAACCAAGGCAGCGCACCCAGACCTACCCCCACCACCCGCAAAGAGCGCGGTCTCACAGCCGTCGAACAAGAAGCCATCGACGACGTCCCGAACTCATCAGATTCGGAATCCGACTCCGAGTCCGAAGCCGAGACCACACGCGCCTCGAAACAGAAATCTGCTACCCGCAAACCCGCCAGACAGTCCAACAACCGCCATCAACCCTCAATGCAAATATCCTCCTCTACTTCCGTCAACTCCTCCCGCGACCGCTCCTTCGGCTCCCGCGCCCAGAACATGCGCACGAAAGAAAAGCCTACCCGCCGTGTCACTGTCGTGGGAGAACAAGAGTTTACTTTCAACCCTAGGGGCAAGTCAAAGCCGCAGAACAGTGATGCGCCTCGGCCAACTAAGCCCTCGTTTGACTACAAGGCGAAGGAGCGACGAAGCGCGTCAGGAAACACATTCCGTAGGATGTGAGGCGTGGTTAGGCTTCCTAGGGTATATCTTAAGGTTCATAACGCCGTGGCTATGAGGCTGCCAGCGTCTGGTTGAGCTCAACCTTTAGAGTCGAGTAATTCTTCTTCAAGTCCCGCGTCCACTCACGTACGAGCTAGCGACGCGGCTCTCTTGCGCTTCCATGGGTAAAGGATATTCTCGTGACGAAGGACCATATTCTCCCGCTGCAAGAAAAGCTCGTGTAAGCCCGCAGCACTTGGCCGAAGGCTGGTAGGAAGACGGAAAGTTCAGGGCGTCTATCTGACAAACTTATCTTTGTATATTGAGCGTTTTGTCTCGGCGTTATTTTCGTGCATAGGGAAAAGGATGGGTAAAAAGGTATAATGTTATACAGTCATAGATTTCAGACAACAGAGTTTCAAACTTTATCAATCCGGTCATAAAGTACACAGCAGCAGGCAGGTAGTCAGTCAGTCAGTCTAGGTCATCCAGAAACCACTCCATATCTTTGTGCTGTGGTCCAATATCTATCGAGCAAGCAAAACAGACACCAACGCCGGATACGGCATCCATCCATTCATCATACACCGGGATGAACATCCAACATTCCAAATTAAAGCAACGAAAGGCGAACCCTAACCGTTCAGCCGATTTGCATGGGCATGAGTGCCAGTTAGTTGATGGGAAACATCAACCCACCAGAAGGCAGTAAGAAGACCACTTTCGGGGGTAGGAGACTCTGACAGGGAGAATGAAAGACAAAAGGGAAAGGGGAAAAGGAAAAGGACAAAGCGAGCCTATGAAGGCCTTTCATATCATTCTAAGTGCCGTTGCCAATCGCTAGCAAAACAGTCTATAAGAAATGAAACACCCGAGGACTAAAAGTATCCGAACCAAGAAACCAAGACAGTAGGGTGTATATGAGCCAACAGCCAAAGAACACAAAAGTAGCCAAGAGATACGAGTTTCGAAGATCGGAAAGATTGAATCAGAGAGAAGTGAGGGGTATGTAGTGGGCGGAAATGATGTGGCTATTGCCAAACGTGGAAGCCGGAAAGCCCGCCTCGTCTTCCACTTCCTCGTCGAGGATGACTAGGGGCTCCTCCTGAGTCTGACCCATGGTTACCTTGCCGACCTTCCTCGAAGCTTCGTCGAGAGGCCCCGAAATCGCTCATGGCGAATAGCAGTGGCTCGTCCTCTTCGAGCTGACTAGACTGCGGGAGGTTGTGACGGCCAGCACTAGATCGCCGACCACCGCGTCGGTCTTCAGTCGCGCTATTGCTTCCGCTTGCATTGCCATCACGTTCGGTATCTCGTTCGAGGTTAGGGGGGTTCAGCCCACCACGCGCGAGACTGCTGGAGCCGGAACTGAGTGAATGCGGCCCCCCGGAAAACCCGCGGCCGCGGGAATGGCTAAATCGCCGTTGATGAAGAGGATGGCCAGAAGATGGGGACGAGCCAACAGTGTGACCGTGTGTCAACGTATTTTGAATCCCAAGTTCCCGAGTTCCGGATGGTCGATAGCCAGTCAACCCTTCACCGGCGCCGCGGCGTGGTTGAGACTCTGGCGGAGCAATATTAGTGTCGGTATTCTCATAGTCGTGCTGTCGTTGCAGCGTTTTAAGGCTTGTGTGAGTTGGTTCTCCGAGGCTCACACTGCGCATAGGAAAGATTTCATCTTCATCTACCCCTGTGCTACTTCGGCGATTGGCAGCTGAACTAGAGCGGCGGAATGGGGCAGGAAAAAGAGAAGCGGGCGACGTGGGTATGGGAATAGCGGTCACGGTAGAAGGAAGACGTTCAACTGTGGTTTCGTCACTAGTATCTTCTTCCGGCGGAGAGTCGTTATCTCCATGAGCGCGAGCAGTAATTCTAGTGTTGTTGTCGGCTATACTGTTCGAACTCAGACGAGAAGGTATAGCTGGTGTATGAGGGGTATGAGGTGATATCGCTTTTCCTCCAGGCGACGAAGCGGTGGAAATAGAAGTACCAGCAATCATCGGAGGAACTCCAGACAGCTGCTTGCTTGACGCATTTGATGAGCGGTGCAAAAGCAAGGAAGATGACATGGAGTCAGAAAGCGCTGCATTAGAGTCCCGCATACGCTGGAAGCGAGACAAGGCAGCAGACGTAGCCGTCGTCCTCCGGGCGAGACTGTCCACATTTGTATTACTTGAAGGGTTAAGAAGATCCTTTCTCAGATCCAGCATCTTCAGGAATTCCGAGATATTCTCATCGTCGGCATGGATAGAATCGGCGCTGGTTCCAGTAATCTCAGCAAGCAAACCGGAACCTGGCTGAGCGCCAGAGGATGTCGCACTGGCTCTACCACTAGAGTTGTCGTCTTCGAGCCTGTTGATGCCTCCCGAAGAAGGTCTGCCTCGGCGGTGGCTGAAAGCACTGCTATATCTTGATATTGGGGCGGGACGAGGAGAAGCCGAGCTCGGGGACGGGGTAGCATTATCGAGGGCCGACGAAAGGGATTTTCGTGCAGATGCGGACATGGACGAGGGTGGCATATTCCTTGATTCTGATAATGAACTTCGACCAGGTCCAGTAGTGCGCGGAGAAGCCCCAAGCGGAGGGTCAACAAGAGAAGGCGATGCGGACAGTGGCGGTGCTTTGAATGGTTGGAACGATATAGATGGCCGGCGCGCAACATTGGGACTTGCTTCGTTTGCGAGAGTAGCAGCTCGCCCCGCCGGGCTCGCTCGAGCAGCAGTCAGAGGTTTTCGGTGAGAGGAAGTTGGAGGAGATGGAGAAGAAGCACCCGAGTCCCCGGCCGCTCGTAGCGCTGAGATCGGGCTTGCGCCGGTGGTAGGCCCTACATGGTGGAAAGTTGATAGACTTCCATATACACGACTTAGGTCTGGGTCCTCAACAGTTCTTCTTGCGAGAGGAGCGGATCCTGCTTCGGCGTTTGTTACTTTTGTTTCCCGCGCCCTGAACGGTAATGACGGTTGAAATATCTCATCATCCGCGCCCATGAACTGGGAGCTCAAAAGAGCCTCCGAGTCGTCGACTCGAAAGTCGCAGTTTGTTCTGTAGGTCACTTCAATGGAGAAGGGGCCAGCGGGGGACTCCGTAAGTCCAAAGCTGTATGTATCAACCACTTTCGTGCTGCCCTCATACAATGGGATAGTCAAGTGGTCCGGCTTAGACAATTCCTGGGCAGATTGCTCACTCAGGATCCGATACTTAATCCGCAGAGATGGATTGGCTCGAAATCGACCGTTTCGTTTAATAAATTTCCAGGCAGGGAGGAATTTGGAATAAGTAAAGAGAGATCGGAAGAGGATGATGCTCTTCTTGTATACCGTTGGTAGGATAGCGCCAAGGTCTGCCGGTAGTTTACCAGGCATATCGCCCAATTCTATCCTCCACCGCTCCAGAATCACTTCATCGTGTTTAGGAGAAGCTTTTCCTGATTGTGAGCTCCGCGAAGCAGCAAGAGACTCCAAAACATCCCAGCGTTTCCCATTCTCATCCAAAGCAACAAGTGCCTGGTTATTTGTGAGCCCTTTCGTATCCAAATATGTCTCGATAATCATCGGTGGTGGTCGATTTTCGATAGCATCGCAAGCGCGCCAGGTTTTGAGGGAATCCCTAAGAACATCCGTGTCTTCTAGCTCGACATTGAACTGCACACGAGAAATCAAGTTAGCCAAGAAACAGATCAAGGAAATGAACGAAGAACATACCCAACGGTTCACTCGAGGAGTAGAGCCTTTGCTGTATGAGGGAGGCAGCTCGGCACGAGCATGCAAAATAATCAAAGCCGCTTTCGAAAAGTAATTCTAAAGTACGTTAGAGCCTGTTGAGATATTTGTGCGTCCAGGAAGCGGAGGTATAGATATGATGCCCGAACATACGCTGATAATTTGGGTCACTTTGGCGATGGCCTCTTTCCCAGGTTGTGGAGTTTGTGCCGATTCTACGGTAGCGCTGTCTGTCTCAATCCCTAATCCTCGATTTGGGTGTGTCCTGAGGTCAAAAGCTGGTGAATCGGAACGATGATCTTGATCTTGGGAGCGTGGCCGGGTCTGTGAGGTAGGGGCCGCCGGAGCAGGCGACCTCGGATGTTGATGCATGACCCTCGTAGTAACCAACTTACGAGCCGGAGAGAGTTATTACAACAGCAAGGAGAAGATTCCAAGTCTATTGGGCGTGCTTGGCTGAATCAGGAAGGAAATGGGGGAACGACGGAGGCGCTGCGGATGGCCATGCTCACGGACGGGGAGAGGTACAAGATAGTGGAGAAGCAGCGGAACCGTCAAGGGACAAGGACTCAAAAATGAGTCAAGCAAAAGGCACAGGAAACTCGGTGGTATCTGAGGCTCTAAACACCAGGCAGCGATAGCATTGTTTGCTGTGCTCAGGCAACAGGGTGTATGAGAAGTGTGGATGGTCTAGACAACCCTGGGAGCTTCTCCGCACTGGGAGGCGGCTCCAGTTGTTTAGACGGGGGTTCCTCAGGTCCGGAGCGATCAGCAATTCAAGGAGTCATGATCAGCTCGGGAAGCTGCTGGGAGATGGAGGCAAGAGATAGAAAGTGAAGGAGAAGAGAGAGTAGGGGTTGTGGAGGAGAGAAAGAGATAGATGAAAGACAAGCCAAGAGAGGAGGAAGACGAGAGGTGAGGAAGGTCTGTGACGCACGCTGGTGACTCGATCGCTCCGCCGGTGGTCACTGGTCAAGTGCGCTGCTGCTAGTCCGGGAGATACCTCCTACTGGTCGGGGGTGTGCTGCATCTTCTGCAGTGTAAAAGTACGCTGGACAACGCCCATTTTTTGAGTAGTATTCAGGACCAGTAGGGGACAAGCCAGCTCAACTACAGTACATACCAACAAACAAGGCGCAATTCGCGATCAGGCTGGTTGGTGGTGAGATGATCTAACCTCCTACCTAGAGGGCGGTGAGCTCGTCAAGAGTGTACCTATCAGTGTGACACCCGTCGTCAGTCAGGTGCTCTTCTTGCGTTATCTTTCCTTCCTTACGGACTGCACATCCGGGCTGATTTGTCCAGTCTTTCATCGCTAGCTGAAGGCAGCTAGTGACCGCTCAGATAGCCAGCCCAAACTTGCATATCAGCTGTGGTTTTCAGGCACAGACCACTTCCAAGACCCCAAGATGCGTCTGGGACAACGCCCGAGACTGGCCGCCTCATCCGAAACGGCCCTGCTTCGCTCCGCAACATGTGGAGTGCAAGGCGGATTTGAAGAATAAGTAGGTCTCAAATATCAATTAGTTTAGTTACGTAGATACCACTTCCGTATCTCAGGAAGGCCGAAAGACTTATTCCACATTATCTGTGGTATTGACCAGAAGTCTCAGTGCTCTTGCCATAGAATATAATATAGCATTGTGAATCCTCTAGGTTGACCCAGCACACCAGACTAGCACTACCTACACATCCCCCAGTGCATGCTTCTAGCAACTGTTTCAGTTCTCGATATAGTTAGCTCAACCACCTGGCCTGTTGCCGAGTGAACTAGTTAGTACCTGGTTGTAGTTGCTGTAATGTAGTAAAAGGTAAAGGTAAGGTAAATTCACAAGAGTCCGCTGCCATGACTTCATCCTGCAGCGCAGTTCATACAGCTGATTTTTTCAGTTTATCTTCGATTCTTCTCTTGAGTGGCTCAAGAACCAGGTCCAAATGCTTAAAATCTTGAGAGAAAGTCCGCGGCAGGGTCTCTATGAGTCGAATGAAGGTCAGGAACAAAGCCTGGATCCCATCGGAGACATTTAAGAGGATGTAGGGCACGGAAAGCAAGGGTTATATAGGAACCCTGTATCGGGCTGGAAGTACTCGCTACCAGCAGGCAGATTCTAACTTCGTGTAGGCAAACCTTGTGGTTAGTCAAGTGTAGTTCTTCGCCATCTGTAGACGTTATGTAGTTTATCTTCTGTCGTACGAGGCCACTGATATGTAAACGTTTGAAAGACAAAAACGCCGCGGCGAGAGCCCCAATTTCTGTACTAGTTTCAGATAGCTTCAGGTGTATAAAGCAGCTTCAATGGTAGAATTCCAAAACAAGCTCTCGGGCTTGGTTCTTCTAAGGGTCAAAGGCAGAGCATAGCCTTTTTGAGTCCGTCAGAGAGAAGAACAGGGTAAATACTGGCAGGAAGGCAATTAGCAGTTGGAAAATTACGCTTGATCATTTTTGCTGATATTCTCTGTATACATAAAAAGCTGTTATCGCATAGTTAGAGCCGAAGATGTAGCGGAAGCGAGAACAACGCCATCTAGTGTAGGTACCGGTATTGCCCGCATAGATCACCGCAGAGCACAGACAGCACTGAACAGCATTTGTCAATCCGTTCTACAGAGTACAGCATGAGGGGTCAAAGATGGTGGTCTCCGGGGCCTCCGCTGGTGCTCTCGTCCTCGTCCTCTCGTCGGGGGGCATGGAGGGGAGCCTCCATCCCGATTGGCCAGTGCGGCGACGACATCTTGTACTGAGTATCCACGGCTCGTCCATTCCAGCCTCGACCTCAGCAGCTATCAAGGATTGATGGCCCTTTCCCTCCTTTCAGAAGCCGATATCCTGTAACCCGTCGCCCGTCGCACTTGTCGTCCGCAATCCTCCAAACGCCTTCGCTTTCCCTTCTTACGCTTGCTCGCCCACACGCACCGCCTGAGCCTCGTCGGAAATAACTATCCAGTCATCGCCACCACACATTCGCGTTTCGAAGCGCGATTTTGCACCTCTCTCGGAAATAGACCTCTCCTTTCCAACCCTTTTCAGTCGGCGATTCACGAGTCTGGTACTTGCTTAACACTCTCAACGCGTCGACGCGCATCGACACCCCACTCTCCGTCAGAACACTCTTGTCGCCCCTCGGTATTTTCACCAGTGCGTTCGGTGGAACTGACGCTCTGGTTCCGGGCAGCGAAGGGCTTCTGACACAGAATCATTACTGGGCACATGAGTAGCAAGCTTTGGGAGTTTTTCCTACGCGATGACGTTGAGGGTTTCCAGCAGTATCTGGCCGGTGCCAGCTATGCTTCTGGTGGCCAGCGGATTTCCTCCGGGGGAGGCTCGCATTTCTACCCTGGAAGCTCCGGTTCGGTAATCTCGTCTTCTCTGAGCGCCTCGCCAAAGGGCAAGAAACCGATCGGTACTTCTCCTGCGAGTCCAGTGCCAGAGCGAAGTGGCCCGCGGTCAGCCAAGAGTCTCGCCCGGGATGACTTGAACGCTCGCGACCAGCTTGGAAGAACGCTACTCCATCACATAGCATCATCTCCGAAGCCCACGGCTGCTGATTTCGCGTTCATTCTTTTAGAAGCACCATACATCGATATTTATGCGCAGGATTCAGAGAGTGGATGGACAGCGCTTCATCGGGCCTTGTATGCGGGGAATGCTACAATAGCACAGGCTTTAATGGTCCGGGACGCGCGTGATGCGACGGATTTAAGCAAGCCAGGCTCTCTGGGTCACCCTAGCGGTGGTCTGATCAAAATTAAAGATCGAGAAGGATACAGTCCCTTTGATGTATACGCCGCCACGATTAACTCTCGCGATGTTGGACGGATCGTCCCTTCTTCTGCGCTGCTTCCGGACCTCGAGTTGACTGATGCCGCATCAGAGGATTCTGCGGACGATCAAGAAACCGCCGACAATGCAGAGCTCAAAGTGAATCTCTTTGGCGATGAAGTGTTTGCGTTTGGGAGTAATAAGAATCTAAATCTCGGTGTCGGGGATCAGGATGACCGCCAGTTTCCTGAAAGAGTGACACTTAGACGTCCTGAACACCTGTTGCAGCGCCTCTACCTGGAGCATCAAGAACGACACGAAGACCCAAGAGCCCCCATAGCACGCGAGTTGGGTCTCGACCAAGAACTACCAGCTTTCGTCAAAGCGAAACATCCTAAAATTCAGATGCTGGCAATGTCAAAACTCCACACGGCCATCCTGACCAACGACCCCGAATCCAATCTTTTCATGTGTGGGTTTGGGCCTGGAGGTCGCCTAGGTACCGGGGACGAGGCCACACGATTTAGCTTTGTTTGTATCGAGGGCGGCGGTCTTGCCAACAAGAAAGTTGTCTCTGTTGCGCTCGGACAGGACCACACTCTGGCAATCACCGAGAAAGGGGACATTCTCAGTTGGGGAAGCAATAAGTTTGGTCAGCTAGGATACGGTCTTCCACGGACAAGCAACAAGGACGACGTGCCCATTCAGCCATCTCCGCGCCAGATCTTCAACCCTTTCAAGAAAGAAACCATCCTTGGAGCTGCGGCATCTGCAATCCACTCGGTGGTCTATAGTAATTCTGGCCTGTATACCTTTGGCAAAAATGAAGGCCAACTAGGTCTTGTGGATTCAGACGCCCGGTCGCTCGAGGTACAGGTCACACCCCGACGCGTAGGAGCTTCATTGCTCAGCACGCCGATACAGAGTGTCTCCGCCACCGATCAAGCTACCGCCGTTCTGCTTCAGAATCATGAAGTTTGGGTGTTTTCCCATTACGGTTACTCTAAGCTCTCGTTTCCCTTAGAGGTCAACTCTAGGTTTATCAGAGATAGCTTTATGACTACGCGTTACGACACCTCTGTGAATCGCATCGTTAAGATTCGGACAGGAGGCAATACCATTTGTGCCTTATCAAGCTCAGGGGATGTTTTCACAGCCCAGGTCAACAAACTAGAGAATCTACCTAGCTTGACTTCGACCACCAATCCGTCGAAGATCCGTAACTCCTTAACTACGCCTGTGCGTGTGTGGACCGTGAAGAAAGCGCATATGGCTGTCAAAGACGTCGATGTCGGTCAAGATGGTTCGATTATCATCTGCACAGCCTCCGGCTCGGCCTGGAGGAAGGAGAGACGTCGGAAAACGAAGGATGGTTCTTCGAGAGACTACAAATTTGCCCGTGTCCCTGGCCTTTCGCGCGTAGTAGGGGTTTGCAGCAATGCTTTCGGGGCATTTGCAGTTGCCCAACGCGAATGCGACGTAACGAAGGAGCAAATCAACGTTGATCCAACGAGCCTTTGGGAGGACATGTTGCCGCTGTCGCCGTTTGAATCGATTCGCGAAGTCATTGAGGCAGCAAGCTCTGACCCTGGTAACGAAGTCCTTCCGAGAAATCTCAAATCAGCCGCTGGAATTAAACAAGCCGTCCTAAACTATGCTCACCTCGATTCTTTTTTCCGGCCAACGTCTGCTGAGCCACCTGTTGGCACGGTCTGGGTTATGACAACTCTATCGGATATACGGGTTCCTGTCCATGAATTCATCCTGGCAGGCCGCAGCTCTGTTCTTAGAGCGACACTTCATGATTATAGATCTAAAAATATCGCCTCCGTCCCCGATCTTCTTAGCATTGAGAAAGATAGCAGTGGACGGTGCCTAGTACTCTTTCACGGAGTCGATGTTCTGACCATTCTGAATCTTGCTTTCTTTTTATACACTGAAAATGTCCTAGACGTTTGGCAGCATGCTCGACATTCGCCAGCATATGCTTCTCGCTATCGTCAAATCCGGACCGAAGTGATGCATGTCGCCTCACAGTTGAACCTCCCTGCCCTGGAGCGGGCTGCAATACTCATGATCAGACCATCTAAGAGCATGAGAAGTGATTTCATTATGGCTCTCAGAGATCCAGCTTTTTTCGAAAGTGGTGATGTTGTGATTGATCTCAATGGCGATCAAGTGACTGTGCATAGCCAGGTTATCTGCCAACGATGTCCGTTCTTCTATGCCCTTTTCTACGGTCGTTCAGGTGGTAAATGGCTAGCGTCTCGCCGCAAGGCCCTCCAAGACAAGATTCATGTGGACCTCACGCATATCGATCGCTCGGTTTTTGACTTTGTTCTTCGTTATATGTACGCCGACGCCGATGATAGACTCTTCGATGAGGTTCGGACGAAAGACACTCACGACTTCATTGATCTTATCATTGATGTTGCATTTGTAGCAAATGAACTGATGATTGACCGACTGGCACAGATTTGCCAAAAGATCTTGGGCAAATACGGTCAGTATCTCGCATGACGCCACCTGATTTGTACTAATAGCTCTCAGTGACTTCGCGCAATGTCTGCCATCTACTAAATTGGGTTTCTCCATGCTTTGTGGCAGAGTTCAAAGATGCCGCGTTGGAGTATGTTTGCTTGAATCTAGAAGATTTGATCTCCAATAAGTGAGTACCATGGTCTAGAAACGAACCTTGGAGCAATATTGATATCTTGATAGACTTCTAGGAGATCTTGACGAACATTTGCTCCGTGCTCTTGATCATGTTTGCCATGACAATCAGCTGACAGCCTTCCCCATATCGAGGGGCCGCAACACGAATGAGTACATACTAGAAAAGTATCCGGAACTTGCCTCTTTGTTAGAGAACGACAAGCGTCGACGGGTCGACGCAATGAGACTCAAATCCCGTGTCAGTAAGATCGATTTGAACGAGGGAAAGGCTCGTTCGACAAACGAGAGAATTGCAGCACCTACAACAACGAAGGATAAGACTGCGCTTGGGAATAATTCAACAGCAGCTTATGGTAGTCCGCTGCTCAGGTCAAAACATTCGACCGGTGATTTGATGTTCCAGATGGACGACGAGCCTTTGCCCTCTCCCCTCGACATAGGAAAAGGAAAGGCGGCGGACCGCGGCCTTAAAGCTGCTAGAGACGGCGACATTCGTACATGGAACGAGACGCCAGGGCTTGGATCCAGCCTACATGATGCAGATTCACTCGGCAATCGCAGCTGCTTGGATGCTCGAATGGCTTCTCCGCAAGATGCAAGCATTCCCAAGTCTCCAGCTGCATTTCGTGCTGGTAGTGCTCAGGAGAAAACAAACGGATCGATTTCTCCGCCATATTCCTCCCAAATACCCTGGCAGTCAGGAGCGATATCGAGCTCCAAGAAGACTCTGAAGGATATCATGAGTGAAACATCCGAAAGTCGCGTGTCGAACCTCAGCTTAGGAATGTCTGCTCGACCAGAAAGCAGCAGCGCCCCCAAGCTATCACAGAAGGAACGAAAAAAGATCCAGCAGCAACAGATGCAGGAAATGCTCAATACTCAGCAAAAGGCCAAGGAGTCTCCGCAAAGTCCCTGGAAGGTTCCTACCCCAGGTCAAGCCACAGTGCTGCCTATCGGCACCTCGCCGAACGCAAAGGGACAAGACATACCATCCCCAACTCCAGGCAAAGCTATCCAAAGGCCTGGGATGACGCTCCGCCAGACTGTCGCTGGGGCGCCGTCGCCCAAATCTCATGACTTCGTCAATCCGACCCCAACGAAAGGCCGTAGTGCCTCAGCTATAACCAAACCCTCTTCAGGGCCGTCAAATACAGCTCTCCCTTTATCACCCAACGAATCAGCCTCCGTAGCACCCTCTATCCAGTCCGTCCGTCACATTCCCCGAGCTGAACCTTACCAGACAAGCTTTCATTCGGATTCCCCGAGCTCTATGTCATTGGCCACTATCCTCTTGCAGCAACAAACCGAAAAGGATGAGATACGCGAGGCGGCGACCGCCAAGCACAACCTCCAAGACATCCAAGCCGAGCAGGCATTCCAAGAATGGTGGGATAAAGAGAGTAGACGAGTGCAGGGAATCCCGGAGCCAGATGACGAAGCCGCTCAAGACGAAGAAGCAGAGGGTCGTGGGGAGCGAGGGGGGCGCGGCAACAACAAGGGCTCGGGTTCCGGTCAACGCAAACGGCGCGGGAAAGGCCCTCAGGGCATTCCTCGTAGTGCAGGATCTTCACCTCATCAGTCACAGCAGAAAGGGCCCGACTCAACCGCTATACCAACTAGTAGCCCCCTGCGCCCACACACTCAAAAGAAACCCCGCACGGACTCTGGAACACCTGGGAACTCTTCACGTCGTGGCCGCGGTGGCTACCGCGGAAAGCAAATCAATGGCCCGAAAACCTAGGCTTGAAATCCACCGCCGAATTCATCCATGCATATATAGTACACACTTGTCGTTCACTCCTCGATCACATCCTACCTCCACCCACACTTATACTCAGACTCCAGACTAAGAAATAGATACGGCCTCGATCAGACCCACGATGAACTATCTACGCACACGAGTAGTGTTTCTGAGCCGTTATACTGCTATATAGAACAAGATGTTGTTTTCATGTATATACTTGATACTATACCTTCTCAAGCATTGGAATGTGGCTCTATCGTACTTGCTGAACTTGTCTATATATATATCGGTATCACAAATACTCCAACCCAACAACATCCAAGGAAACGCCACCACCCACTAAACATCATTCTCAATGTGCCATTAACGAACCGACGATAAGTGTTCTGGTTACCATTCGCGAAGCTGAATGCGCCTGAGTCTTGTTGTCGTCGGTTCAGCCGTCCGGGAGCTAAGGTAGGCGGTTGAAGTTGCACATCGAACAATAGCACCGAAGACACTAATAATGAGGCTAACAACTTTGTCATTGGGTGTCATGCTTGGGGGATGGAAGCAATCTGGACTAGGCAGGTTTTTGTTTCACGTGGACCTGGAAGTTTTGGTGTGTTTGTGCCAGTGCTTCCTTCCTGGCCTCAAAATGGGCGCTGGCTGTTTTCATGTAGGCATATATCTTCTTCATGCCAGCGCCGGGGGTTCGGCGGGAGTCAATTTACGGCGTATCCCTCACTCAAGGCCTGTGCAAATTGGTTGCTCGGCGGAACAGGCAAAAATACGAATTTAAGAGAGATACACATGGGTACAGAGAGGATGGTAGACTTTCAGATAGGTAGGAATTATCTGCCACAATTGTGAATCCCAATATCTATCCCTCAACCCGATCATCCAAGTCCATATTGGAGTACCATAGCATAGTAAACATAAATTATACAAACAAAGGTCTATTTAGTTCGCCCCGCTTAAGCAAGCCAAATGCCAAATGCCAGCACGGCCAACATGCACGCCATGCAAGAGAAGTTTGTGAGGAGAAATACACTGTGCTAGAATGGAAGTGAAAACAGAAGGTGCATTAACATCAAGTCATCAATCACATCACGTAAGAGCGTTGCCGTCGTTTCTTCGCAGAAGTCGTCGATGAGAAATATGGTGAGAGAAGATCATGCCACGCTACTTCGCGGGAACGCGCTCGTAAAATACAATATAAGCCTGCTCATTCTGTAACCGGTCTTTGAATGATAAATCACGCGGTATGAAGTCCGTTGCCCGGCCGTCGTCGAATTTGCGCCAGCATTGACGAGATGCGTCACGTACTAAAGAGATGTAATGTCCGCTACCCATGGAAGATCCCAGGTGGCGGAGGACCCCATAAGCATCGTATGTGAACGGTGGCTCGGTGGCTAACGTTGTATCCTGCGAGCCTGTTGGAGCGTTGGCTGCCGCAGCTTGATTTGGCTGAGTGAAGACAAAGTCGTCCATTCGGAGACCATGAAGAGGGAAGTCGATGGGTGTGTGGATTTTGCGGGCACTCTGCGTTTTGGAGGCGGAAAATCGCTTGAAATGGACCACTAGGATCTGAGGAGCGCGAGTAATGATGATCTGCTTGCTTGCGACACGCTCGCATTTGCAGTATGGACACTTCCAAACCTCATCTCCGCTTAGCATTTCTTCCTGGCAGTAGCTGCGGAGGCACTGATAGATGTCACCCTTTCCAGATGGCGGTATCTCGACACTGATGCTATAGAACGCCTCATAAGTGGTTGACGTCCTCTGACAGGTTGTGCATCGTAGCCGGCTTGCATGTTGCCCAGCAAACAGTGATGAAATGAACGATTCCTCTCGATGGCAATACCGGTCCCACTCAATTCTAGAAACCTTGGCCACAGGCATCCTTTCCCGCTGCATCTCTTCCTCAAACGTCAGCGGCCTTAGTGGTGTCCGCTGCCAATTAACGTTGAGGTCCTCATGAAGGCAGTCAACAACAAAGTCGAAAAACTCCTTCGCATCTTGTTGTCTGTCAATTCCCCACTCCTGGTTCAGGCGCCCGCAGAAGTTCCGAAATGATGTTGGCATGATAACTTGCACATCATTCTTCCACAGAGACCTAATCAAATTGGCGAATAGGCCGGGCATTACTCCTTGGGACCCCTTCCAGTTTTTCTGAACGTAGAGCCTGAATCGGTCATCAATGAAAAATTTGCTCATCAGCACTGTTGCACTTAAACACTGAATTGTTGAGTTCATGTAGCAGGTGACCCCGAAGTTGGCTAGTCCAGTCCGAGGAAGTTTGAGGCGATTGAGTAGTGAGCTTGGGGTGTAAAGCGCGGTTTTAGTTGCGGAGTTCTGTCTCTGCAGCGGTGCTTGTATTTGTCGACCATCCGACACTCCACTATAACTCGGACGCGGAACGGCAGGCGGAGGACGTGAGGGGACCACAGGCATCGGGGCTGCATAGTTCGAAGTAACCGTCGGTTCGGGTTGAGCCATGACCATTGACTGTTGAATAGCGTTCGGTTCGGGAAATCGGCGTAGAAAATCTTCGTACGATCGAACGAATGGCGAGACAGGGGTTTCGCCATGCTGGTCTTCCTCAGGTTCTTCGGTAAGCGTCTCTTCTCCAAGATATATACTAGTATCAATCTCCTCCGTTCTCGACTTCTCCATCCACTCCGTTAGCTCATCGGGATTTAGCTGTTCAAGCTTCCGAAGTCTTCGCTTTCTAATTTCTAAGCTAGAATTTGCGCTAGCCGTCGTAGGGACTCTCCCAAGTGGGCGCCCCGGCCTCGCCACAGGCCGTTTCTTTTGTATAGAAGCTAATATCGCAGCTGTTGATGATGTGCCAAGCGATTGCTGTCCTTGAAGGTCAATCCAAGCGTCCAAACCACCTAGCAGGAGCATCGGCGGTCGCCCATCCTTCAAAGGCTTGTAGGCATTGAACTCATAGAGGGTATCATATAACGCTCTAAGGTGGGGCGCTGATGTTCCAATGGGCGGCCCGGCAAGGTAACTGTTTGAACTGGTGCTTTGGTCATAATAAACAACCATGTCGAACTCGTTGCGCCTTTCGAAGAGTGACTGTTCATGCTCTGGAGACACCACCAAGCGTTCCTCCAGCTCTTCCGCAGAGACATTCTCCCTTAGAACCACGGGTTCTATACATATTATCGATTTTGCATAAACATGGCCGCCATCAAACTCCTCACGCGGCCGCACATCGATTAACAATACATGATACTGCTGGAGATATGCCATAAGCTCTTGAGCGCTAACGGTAGATTTATGTGGTAGGTCCGCGGTATTGCTACCAACAGGCTTCACTGAATGAATGCCGTTTGGGGTGCGAGATCTATATGGATTATCGTTGAGGCCATTTGGGCTCTGGCTCCCATGAGGAGAGCTAGCAAGTTGAGAGTGCCGCGGATGCATTGGGCGAAAGTTCTCTGTTGAAGTTCTTGGGGGGTTTGACGGAGGTTGCGAAGGAACTGTGAATATCGGGCTGTATGCAGGATCTGGTGCTCGAGGAAGCGATGTGTTGAGAGGTATTTTCGGGGGCAAGGAAGGCCCGCCCTGTGCCGTTCCCATGATACGTGGGCCTAGAGGTCTTCTTTGAGGAGAATTCAGAGTCGACCCGTGTGTTGGGCCGTGAGAAATGTATGAGGATGGCCGAGGAGTTTTATTTTCAGTATAGAGCGGGTCATTATTCCCCGAGCTTGGGGATAGGGGACTGGCACCGTTGGTTGTGGGTGATGTAGTTTTAAGTCTCGCGAGCCTCTGAGCAAGTACATCAGGAGGCGCTGAATACCTGTTCGGTTGCTCTGGCGAGCCGAGCGCTTGAAACTGCGAGGGGCTCGGCATCCGCGTTGATGAATCCCCTGTTTCATTTTGACGGCCACGCTGGTCTGCATGCATATATGTGCCAGCAGGGAGTATTTGCGATGCTGGTCGCCGAGCACCAGGAAAAAATTGGCCTGTTGGTTGAACGTGGCTTGTGAGATTATTATCCACAATTTGTTGCTTTATCGTGTCCACCGTTCCTTGCTTAGTCCGTACCGACTATAGATATGAAGTTATCAAAATGACCGAAACATGCCAAACTCACAAGACTTACCATAATAAGGTCAGCGAACTGTTTATGCCATCCAGGAATTCGATTGACAGCAATCCGGTAATCAGGATGATGTGGGATTAGATTTATAGCAATCTCAGAAGCTCGTACATATTGCACGTATGCTTTGTCTAGCTGATCACTGTCTGCAAAGCCTCGAAATTTGGCGATAGCATCTTGAGCCGTAGCTAACAAGTCAGAGAGCTATTGCATGTAAATTAGCCAGACAAGTAGCTTGAGAAGGGTCACAATGTGCGTGCGTACTGGTGTAGTTTCGTTTACATCCAAAGCAGCGGCTTCATCCTGGAGGTCCTTTATATTTGGAAAGCGCGGCGAGAAGCCATTCTGGTGGGATCCGGTCCCATCGTTTTGCCCCCCACGCGGAACAATGACACCTAAATTATGACGATCGATAGTATCCCCCGGCGCAAAGCTCGGCGGCGAAGGAAGGGCCGCTGCATTTGGGGCCATTATACAAAGACTAAGAGCGTGGACTCATCGAAGCCGGGGGATGGTAAGCAGAGCGTTGTTAGAGCCGACTGACTGGCTGGTGAAACTCGAGCGTGGGAGTGGCGGCAACAAAGCAGGCAGCCGTAAAAAGGATTCTGACAATGAATGGACGGATGGACGTAGCGACACACCGGAGCGAAGTGGTGTGAGCAAGAAACAGAAGAGAAAAGAGAGATGGTAGGGATTAGAGAAGGGAAAGAAGAACAGACGGGTCAATACATGCTGTCGCTGTCTGGCAGATTCGCGGGATGATTCTGGGGTAAGTTATGTTCGTGTTTATGTCCGGCTTATGTCGGTGATTATGTACTTTCTTGTAAGACTAGTACCTCCGGCCCATGAGAAAGAGGTAGGCGGTATGCTGAGCCATCACCGCCCTGAGCGTACCTACAGGTACAGGTGTGACGCCAGCGGGCGGCGGACCCAGTCACCCAGAAGCAGAAGGCTGCAGCCTAAAGCTGAAAAGCTTATATATTTTACTTTGAGACCTCATTTCATAACAGCTGGTCGCATAACTCAGTTGGTTAGAGTGTGGTGCTAATAACGCCAAAGTCGAGGGTTCGACCCCCTCTGTGACCACAAGTCTTTTTTTTTTTTTCCTTTCCGAATCTGCGGGCGTTAGGCACCCGGGCCAATAGTAAGGTTAACTAACGGGGCGCGGCATCCAGAGATGGATACAGCCTAGAGCTCCCCCGACGACGTCAACCTTGGAGCTCCTTGCCTGTTTACCCATCTCACCTTCATCTATCCTTACGCCCCCATCTGCCCTTTTCTCCCTCTCTTATCAACAGCGCTCGCCTCGTGAAGACTCTGATACCCTTGGTCGCTTTCCTCCTCTAATCGAATACTGAACCCCCCCCCTCCTTCCGCGCTTCCTATTCCTCCCCGCACCGATCATGGCGGGTTGGTTCACTTCCACCTCACCGCTCGATGAGCAGGTTGAGCGCGCCACCGCGTCTTCTCTTGAAGATATCGCTCTGAATCTTGAGATATCTGATCTTATTCGATCAAAGGGCGTGCAGCCGAAAGATGCTATGCGATGTTTAAAGCGACGACTAGAGAACAAGAACCCCAACATTCAAATAGCGACCCTAAAGGTTGGTACGATTTTACACCGATTACTCTATCCAAGCTAACCATCGCTCTTTTCTAGCTAACGGACACATGTGTGAAAAATGGCGGAACTCACTTCCTGGCGGAGATTGCATCACGAGAATTCATGGATAACCTTGTTTCGCTCCTCAAGACGGAAGGCGTCTCTTTGGAGACAAATGTGAAGGACAAAATGTTGGAACTCATACAAGACTGGGCCATGGCCGCTCATGGGCGCATGGACTTGAGTTACTTGGGAGAAACTTACCGGCGGCTGCAGAATGAAGGCTTCCATTTTCCACCGAAGGCTGCGATGAGTGGGAGTATGCTCGAAAGCAATGCGGTAGGGTAAAATCCTTATTTATTGAGCTCGTCTCTGACTTCCTCTCGATTACAGCCTCCAGAGTGGATTGATTCCGAAGTGTGTATGCGCTGCCGCACAGCTTTCAGCTTCATGAACCGCAAGCATCACTGCAGAAACTGTGGAAATGTATTCGATGCACAATGTTCCAGCAAAACCCTCCCGTTGCCCCACCTTGGGATACTGCAGCCTGTTCGTGTCGACGACGGATGCTATGCGAAACTAACGTCCAAGCCGTTCACGCAAGGCGCCGTAGCCGATCGGTCGGCATTCAAGAACAACTCGATCACCAAATCCAGCGTAATGGAGCCTCGTGCGGCCAGAGCCGAAACAGGCTTCGACGAGGACTTGCGACGAGCGCTGCAGATGAGTTTGGAGGAGGCTCAAAATAAATCTTCAAGTGGCTATGTCCCACAGACTAAGCCTGTGCCTGCACCCGTCAACACAGCCCCTGCGGCCAATACCGAAGATGATGACGCAGATCTCAAAGCAGCCATAGAGGCGTCACTCCGGGATATGGAACAACACAAGCAGAATCATGCTGCAGCCTTGAAGAACACCAGTGCGCCGCAGTCCTCTTCCCACGATACCCCTGTCACAGCGCCTCTGCCCAAGAATCCCTATGAGCTCAGCCCCGTCGAGGTCGAAAATATCCATCTATTTTCCACGCTCGTGGATCGACTACAGCACCAACCGCCAGGAACCATCCTTCGGGAGCCTCAAATTCAGGAACTATACGAGAGTATTGGTGCACTCCGGCCAAAGTTGGCACGCAGCTATGGCGAAACTATGAGCAAGCATGGTGAGCTCTCAAACTCCTGCTGGAAGTTCGTTGTCACTAACTACTCTAGATACCCTCCTGGATCTCCATGCCAAATTATCCACTGTGGTCCGCTATTATGACCGCATGCTAGAAGAGAGACTATCTAGCGCGTACTCCCAGCATAATCTTGGCTATGGCCCTGTCCCGGGGGGTGCGCATTATCCGAATATATATCCCTCGATGCCCCCGGCCACTGCCACACCCGGAGCGAAGCCAGGCGCCGAGAACTTCTATTACGGAAACGGAAGCGAACAACCCGGACCTATTCGGACACCTTACTCTCAGCCACAACCAGAACGTGCATCAGGGGCAATGAATCATGCGACTGACTCGCAGACTCAGCAGCCGGTAACCCCGGGCCTACAGTGGGACCAGACTCAGGCGACAACATCACCCCAATCTCACCCCAACAACTTATATGAAAATGGCGCGGCTTACGCAGGCTCCGCAGCGCCATCACAGTATTATACTTCCCCCACTTACTCTGAGCCAGAACAACAGTACCAGCAGCCGAGACCAGGAGACGTCGAATCACCATATCAGCCGTCCCCGATATTGAGGCGCGAATCATACTCGCAGTCCGGGTATCCGGTAAAGCCTGCGGAACAACACCCGCAGCACCCAACTGCCGACTATGGCCCATCTCAACCCCCACAGCCTAGCGGCCAACCGGTGCAAATTCCCCAACCCCAACCAACGGAGCCTCCAGCCCAATCGTACTATCAGCCGCAGCCGTCGCAGCAGCCCCCACAAGCAGGCTACCAGGGCTATCCTCAGGGCAATATTAGTTACCAGGCACCCTATGGTGGCGACGTCTCCCCGCTCAGCGCCCCCCCTCCCGTACAGTATCAGCAACCTCCGCCCGCCCGGCCGGTTGTTGAGGAGAGTCTGATTGAGCTGTAGCGGGGTTATTTTAGGTCATTTTTCATCACAAAGGGTGTTTTGTGTTGGGGCCTACCGTATATCAGGATGAATGCGTGTTATATTATGATACCAGACGAATTGCGATTTCTGGATGTACGTTCATTGAGAAAGACAAAGAAAGATAGTAAAGCAACAAAGAAGCGAGTTGAAAGAGTAGTGGAGATAGCAGGAGAGTCTAGACCTAAGAAAAGCTGGATGGATGGGAACGGCGGTCCGTCACGCGGAATCGACCTTGACTCGACCACCTCGAGTGTTCCTCTTCTTCCGCTTCGTCTCCTGGATTCCGATTGACCTCACTTTTCTTCTTCATTCTCTTCTCAGTAACCAATCTAATCTCTACTCATCGTTTACATCAAACAACAATCTCCGCTCATCTCCATTTTCTCCGCCTTCCTCCTCCCACACCCCTGTTCGTCACTCGTCATCTTCCACCAATTGCCTCCCCCCCGCGCTTGTCCAAGCACCAAGCTCAACGTCTTCTGAGGTCATCAATAATTGCTTTTCTATTCTCTCACTCTTTCGCTCAAACTTTCGCCCTGTTGTGTTACCAATTATCATCGCTGTGGTGAAGCAAGAATTGCAGGAGTCAGCCTCCAATCACTGTGACTGATCTGCTGCTGGCAGCTGCTTGTCGCCTAATCCGGACCCTTTACTGCCGCCAGCCATGCCGACTGCCTCAAATAACTCGTCCCCTGTTAAGCGCCCGGGCTTGGGCCGCCGTGCTGTCTCTTCGCACGCCGTCATCACGCGCTCCCCCTCTTCCTCCTCCCAAGCCGAGCTCTCTCATTCTCACACCTCTCACACCTCCCACACTCAGAAAGCCCCCGGGCATCGACCCCATCGGGCGCATGTTGTCGGCGGAGGCCATCGCAGTCACGGTCGAAATCCGTCACTTGGGAAGAATCTTGGTAAATTACAAAGACATCTATCCGCTGGCCACTTTGGTCCGGAATACCGAGTGCATCAGCATCAGCGCAAGAAGTCTGCGCCAGTAACACCTGCTGCGAGCCCACCGCGCCAACAAGTGCGCTGGGATGGGGCGGTTGACGACAGTTCTCCACGCAATACTAGCTCTATGAAGAAGAACTACTCGAGCCCTGCATTACGACGAAGCAATTCGAGCGTTTTACCCAAGAAAGCTTTAGTAACCGACCGCCCACAAACCAGCTCCGGGAAGAAGAAGACAGTCGGGTTTGAGTTGGCAGATTTAACAGATGAGGGCGAGTGGGAAGATACAACTCAGTCACCCGAGAGCACGAGGCGGAGCTCGGTCGCGCAATCCAGAGACGGCGACGAGGACTCAGCAGTACTAGTCGATCCCCTTACGTTCGTGAAGCGGCCTTATCCCCAGTTTCCTCGAGCAACCAGCCTTCCTGAGCCTGCCAGCAGGAACTTTCACGACGACGGATCTTCAGGTGAGGACGAGGACGACAACGACGCCCAGCGGTCGCAGGGACAGTCTTCAGACACGGAGGGTAACAACGAGGATACCGCACACGCACCCGATCAAGGCGACATCGCATCACGACTTCTGAGCCCGTCACTTTCCGCCAAAGCACCTCCCGCCATGTCTTCAATATCCGCTACTGCTATGCCAGCTCCGGTGGATACATTATCCAGAAACACCTCATTGACCAATATAGCATCGGGCCAGGATGGTCAACGACGACCGCTCTCGGCGGCAAACATCTTACAAGCGAGCACACCCATAACACAAGCGCACGCAACATCCTCGTCAATAGAAGGAGGCGTTTCGAGGTTCATTGTGAACAACAAGATTGCAACATCTCGCACCGACTCAGATCCCAACACTCCTTCCTCATTTCTTCCTCACTATCACCCCCAAACGCCGCCTTCGCCGAACAGAAGCGTTGGGGCGAAAAAGCGAGCCTCGCCGTCTTCCCGACAACCTGGGACGGAACCCCATTCGCGAACCCAGCAGAAGCTCTGGCTACAGCGCACGGCAGCATTGAATACTTCGCCCCCTGACTCACACGGCGCGTCCACGAGTGTGTCCCCGTCCGCGATAGACCAGGGATACAGCGCCTCAGCGCGGATTGGTCCGGGGCCATACGACCCGGCCAGGGCGCTTGTCAATGGAGCTTCAAGAAACGGCGGGACGTTGCACCAAAGCGAGGCCAAACATATCCGGAAAATGTACGAGAAGAGCTCCTTAGAACTCACTGTTGTACGAAGATTTCAGTCTCCCACTGGCGACAGCTTCTCCCGGCTGAACGCTGTTCTTAAAGACTCCAGAATACCCGCCTCTGGCCTCGAATCGCGCGGGCTTGGACAACCGGTCAAGTCGGCGCCCGCTCTAGTCCTATTGCAGCGGGGCGCAAGACAGGAAGACCGCCGGGGCAGCAGCAACTCTGGTAGCTTCAATTCAAAACAACTAATGGGAAGGAAGCAACCCGATACGCAGAGTTCTCAGGCATACATCCAAGACCCGGAGGAAGTCCCACATCCATCCCAGCGTCTACTGTCAACGTCAGATGACGCCGCTCATAGTACCTCTCATGGAGTCGAGGACGACCCCGCGGAGGATCCTTTTCTACCCAGCGAGACCGACATGATGATACGTCGCATGTGGGAAAGTCGCGAAGTTGCCACCTCCGGTTAATGTACATTCATCTCTTACTTATTTTCTGTACGTCTGTTTCTTCAGCAAGTCATGGCGTCCTGGCGTGAACTGTTCCAACATACGGGCGGGGTCCTTTTGGGGTCGACTATCGGTCTCCTTTTTCTCAATGTTTTGTGTATCTCGATAGTTTCCCGCATGATATCCCAATTAATGAATTTCTTTGATACGATACTTTGAGCTGTGTGTGGACTGCTCATCTACAGTGCATATAGAGTTCGGGCAGATAATCCCGAAGGCACTACCCGACGGTAGCGGACCCCGAGGTTACGGTTATCAATGGATCCAGCCCGAAATCAGGGCGGGAATTCTTACTCGAACTTACGGATTCGATCTAGGCATGGCGATTATTAATGCGCTTGGAATAACTAACTAACGTCTCTATGAGGGGTAGAGTCTGGGACGAATAAGTTCGGAATAAGTCACCTCGAGGATGAGGAGGAAGAGGAGGAAGAGGAGGAAGAGGGGGGGAGCCTTGGAGACGGTGCGGGGACATTCCGTGCCTTGAATCCCAGAGTGGAAAAGAGACGCGGCACTTTTTTGCCTGATGGGGGAAGAAGTTCCTCCTAGATATAACGGAGTACTTAGAAATGATTGTAGAATAGAATAGAATAGTAACTACTAGATAGTTGCTATCTTGTTTGCTACGGAGGACACAGTGAGTACTGTACTATGTACATTGGAGAGTTGGGTGTGACTAAGGCGGAAATAGGAGGACTCCGATTCGCCAACCACTTTATCAGGCCACTTTCGCGATATGCCCTCGAGGAGGAGTATTAGGAGTAACCTATAGTCTAGCACCATAAGATGTATAAGATGGTTAAGCAGGAGACAGAGTAACTCCAAAAGACCCCTCATACCGAGTTGTTTCCCCCAACCGGCCACCGGAAACAATTCGCGGCACTCATTTGTAGGGAGAGGAGAAGGACGAAAAAGGCGGAGAAGCGGTCGAATCATAGAGTCCAGAGTCCAGAGTCCAGAGTCCAGGAACCAACCTTCCCTCCAGCTCAATCTTTCCCTTTCCCTCTCCTCTCCTCTCTTCCCTTCCTCTCCACTAACCACTCCTCCTTCGCTGCCTCTCCCATTGCCTCGTACAGTCCGTCGCTTGCCTTCATCCGTCCCTCTTTCTGTAAGTCCAGGCGAAGCCTCCCCTTTTTTCTTTCTCAAGCCGCTCCATTCGCTGTCCGAAAAAAAAAGTAACCAACGGACAAACAATCTGTCCGCTGATTGACCACATCTCCTTTTCGGCCAGTGTAACTAATCACTTCTCTGTCGCTACGCGCTTTCAGCCACTTCACACATTCTTGCACATCTCACACTTCACAATGTCTGCCGACAAGGAATTCACCTTCAAAGAGGTTGCCGATCACAACACCAAGAAGGACCTTTACCTCGTTGTGCACGATAAGGTCTACGACTGCTCATCTTTCGTTGATGAGCACCCGTACGTCTCCCACAACCCGAACAACGACCCAGCCTACATAGTCGACCATTAACTAATAATTATACTAGTGGTGGCGAGGAGGTCCTCCTCGATGTCGGCGGTCAGGACGGCACAGAGGCCTTCGAGGATGTTGGACACAGTGACGAGGCTCGTGAGATCCTAGAAGGTCTCCTTGTCGGAACCCTCAAGCGTCAGGTACAGCCATAGCCTATCACAACTTCCCACTGCACGCTCTTGTCCTAACAAGGTTTATTTCCAGCCCGGCGACCCCGTTCCCAAAGTTCACGCTCAATCCTCCAGCGACTCCTCTTCCTCCTCTTCCAGCGCCGGTTTCGGCGTTGGTCTCTACGCCATCCTTCTGATCGGCGGTGCCGCCGCTTACGCTGCTTACCAGTACCTCCAGGCGAACGCTGCTGAGACGCACTAAAGAGGGAAACTATGACAGGGAGAATAATAAAAACATGAAAACCTATCATTCCGCATAAGGATCATTACGAAGACCTACTTTTTGAGAGCAACCTTTTTTTATCTATCTATCCATATCTTTGTTACCCTTTTCTTTATATTTAATGAGACCATTTTTTGGAACCGATGGAATGCTGGAATGAGCGACTACTGGCTTTGCAGCTTAGGTGTGCTTTGGGGGGTAATGGATATCTCACCCACATGAGCTATTCGACGGCTGCAAATGCTTCCAATTCTTTACTATGAATACTAGACACGAAGAGAAGGAGGGGGGTGGAAGAAGCCGAGAATCATTCAACATGTGACTCTAACTGTTGACTCGAGCATGCACATCAGTCTACCTGTTGACTTATAGATTATATAGAGAGTATCCGGTATGCCTGCGACACCCTTGCTCCCAACCAATGGACATTTCATCCCATTCCATTCTATTCTACATCGGAGAGCGAGGGGGGGTGAGAGGTAAGCATTTTAAGAAATTACTCGAGGCGTACAGCCAACCCAGCACATGCTTACCCGAAACTCCAGCTCCTCGCATGCATCTCTCCATCTGTACTAGGGTAGTTCCCAGTCTAATCCCCGTATAGTTTTCCCCGGATGGCGATCCACGGATGTCAAACCATATCACAGTTTCATTTTCAGCGTGTTCCGCGCAACTTCCGAACTCTCCTTGAGAGACAACCACCCGTAGGGAGTGGCGCGGAAAGCCATGGATGCACCCATGTGAAGTCCGAGGTAAGACAGCAGCGTTTATTGACGAGTCGTGTCTTACGATCGCTCAAATATCTCCCACGGGGTCAGCTACTAGACGAAGAGTACAAGGAAATGCAATGTCAGAGTAGAGGTCTGTCTGTTGATTATCTAAATAAATGTCCAATAATAATGTATAGAGAAATCACTCAAGCTAAGGCAAAATCGCCAGGATGGATGATGCTAAGAACACATTCTTTTGATGAATCAATACAAGTGTAAGAAGGAGAAATGAGAAGAAAAGATAGAGTAAAAAAACCAAAGGTAGGGTGATAAGAGAATCTTTATATGTCCAAGGTATCTTTTCCTGCCTGCCAATCCTCACTTCTTTCACCGCGAGTTGCCGCTCAACCCAGCACGAACAGCCTCCAGGATTAGGTCCCTGGCCTTGTCGAGGTTCTCTTTGCCACCCTTGATCTCGATCGCTTCACCCTTGGCTTGGTCCTTTGGCACGTTAATTCGGCAGCCTGTTTGCTTGCGAATAGAGTTGATCTGGCTGCCGCCCTGCCCGACAACGAACCGGTATGTCTTGGGGTCGGGGAGAATGAGGTATCCAGTAGCAGATTGCTGAGAGGCAGCGGCAATAGCCTTCTCCAGGGCCGCCTTGGCTTTGGCAACATTGTCTCCAGAGCCAGCCAGGACCCAGGGGATTGTAGCGGGTTGGCTAGTATCGCTCGTCGCAGGGCTATTGTCTACCACCTTCCATGAGTGAGCCTCGATCGCATGATTAGGCTCGTCGGTAATCAAGGGGAGAGATGAGGCTCCATTCACCACGCCACGCGAGTCTTCCTGGTTGGGCTTGGTTGGGACTTGCTGACCGGCATGATCCACTGTCACCTGGTAGTCATTGCGAAGACGGCGGAAGAATGACCCATTGTCGGCAACAACATGGTGCAGGTGGGTTGGAACATCGACGCTCACACCCTCTTGGTCTTTAAGCAGGGCCAGGACGTGCTCTTTCGCCTCCGCAACAGCGGTGCTAGGTCCCTTGAGCTTGACATCAGAACGCCCGGAGCCCTGGCGAGGAATATCAAGTGTAACGTTGAACTTCGACTCAATGCCCCGTCGAGTATCGCCACCGCGACCGATAAGAAGACGGTGTTGCACGGGGGGAACATCCAGGTTGACAACAATTTGATCCTCGCGCTCTTGCACGAACTGCTCAATAGCAGCGATAATCTTCTCAACGACGTCGCCATTGCCTTCGAGCTTGATGGCAGTGTCACTGCTTTCGGGGCGGGGGAACTTGACGAGACGTGATGCACTCGAGTCGGTAGGGCCACCAGCATCCGCAACAATCTTACGAATATTCGCACCTAGGTTTTGTCAGCGGCTATTCACGGAGCATGATATAGATCTTGAACTCACCACCACCACCAATCAAGGACTTGTGATACTTCTTCTCGACATCAATGGACTTGGTGACCGTGGCGTCGAACTCGTTCGAGCGCTGCAGCAGAATTTTCTTTGCTTCCTCGACCTGCTTCTTTGTGCCCTTGATCTTGATCTCTACGCGGCCGGAAGCATTCGGGGCATCGTTTACCCCAGGCACGTCAATTTGAGCCCCAGTGTCTGCCCGGAGCTTGTCCATTTCGCGCCCACGCTGACCGATCAACGAGGGAATTTGACTTTGAGCGACAGATACCGTTGTGGAGTGACCATGGTCAACGACCCATTGGAGCAAACTCAGAATTTCATCCCGCGCCGCATCCGCTCCTTTGCTGGGTCCTTTGACGATAACCTCATCGGAAGCCTGCTGGAAACGCTGAGGACGAACGCTACCAGGCTCGCTAGCAGTGTCCGCGATAGACTGGTCATCATTGACAACTGCCGCTCTAGGGAACTGAACACGAACAGAGTACCGATCTTGGAGTCGGTTGACCTGACTTCCTTTTTGTCCAATAAGTTCACGGTGGTACTGGGCAGGAACCTTCAAAATATGAGTTGTCTCATCCTCCAGCTTCTTTCCAATGTTGACAATCCTGGTTTTAGCAGCGTCAGCCTTTGCCTTCGGTCCCTTGACCTCCACCTTGCCGTTTTCCACCTTGATATCGACGTCAAATTCATCGCGGAGCTTGTTGATGTTTTCGCCCCTCTTTCCAATGAGGAAGTTTGCAAACTTCTGGGGAAAGTCGAAAGCCGTTGTGTAGCCTCTCTCGAGGTCATCCTTCTCCTGCTCAACAACAAAACCTTGAATCTTGGCGGCGAGTTCATCCACGAGACCCGAGGGGCCGCGCAAGGAAACGTCGCTTTGGGGGGTAGCTCCACCATTTCGGCTAGCACCACCTCCAACGACTACACGGACAGGAATGTGGTCCTCGCCCTTCGCCTGTTGCTCCCGAGCGATGAACTTGCGAGCCTTATCCTGGTACTTGCTTGGAATAGCTACCGTCTTTGACACGATGTCGTCTTGACTGCCCAAAGCATTCAACAGGTACTCTTGTGCCTCCTGAAGAGCTTTCTCAAACGCGGCGAGATCGCCAGCAGATGGTCGCTGTCGAGGGATCTCCAGTTGAGGTGAGCTCGCAGAGGGACCCTCATAGATAAGGACGACGTCCTGGCTGTCGATCTCCTCAGGAACAAGAACATGCACACCGTATTCAGATCGCAGTTGAGGAACGCTGCGAGAGCGTAGATAGTGGTGGAAGTAAGGATCAATAGTAAGGTGACGAAGCCTGGAAGGGGGGTGTGCTTGCACCAAGTTCAGAATATCAGAGCGCGCACGAATAGTGTTCTTGCCATCTCTTGAATAAACTTCCCAGGTAACTGGTCCATCTGAAGAAGGTGACAGTGCGATACGAGAGTCGTATAAACTCTCCAGCTCTTTTATGACCTGACGTTGGTTGAGATAGCGAGTGAGGGCGCGCGCATGAGCATGAGGGCCAGCAGGAGCATTGGGATGCTGACGAGAGAGGTCAATGCTGGCCATCTGCATACTGGTAGCCAGATCCATAGCTCGGTTGATACCGTCTTCAATCCGTTGCAGGGGGCCCGTAACAGTCAGGAACTCGGTTTCATCCGTTGACGGCGGCAGGACGATGGCGCAGCCGGTTTCAGCAAGGAAGTCATGTAGAGCATTGGCGTTGTCTCCGAGAATGAATTGGTGCTGGCCCCGGTTAATGGCCAGCTGGCGAAGGGTCAGTTGGCGCTGCAGATCGGTGGCCAGCTTCTCAATTTCGGCGCGAGCCTCTTGTGTTGCGGTGCGCTCTCCAGAGATGAGGATATGCCTGTCTGAAACAGGCGAGAACTGAACGTGACCAGGATCAGCTTCTTGAGGCGGGGGTTGGCTTTGCCATGTATCGTAGCGAGGAACGTGAATCTGAGATTTGGTGCGCTCTTCAATATTTCTTAGGTTTGCGTTGTGGGCACCTGCAATGAATGGGAAGAACTCGGGAGGGATTGACTTAAGGCGCAGGTTCATGTTGGAAGCTCGCTCCTTTACAATGGCCTCGATTTCTCGTCGGGCCATCTCCGCGGCGACAGCGTCACCTTCAATGAGCACGTCAATGGTGTCATTGTCATCATCTTCATCACCACCAGAGGCTTCTTCAGCACGAGGAACCTGAACGCGTGCACCAGTCCGTTGCTGAATTTCCTGAACAACAGCACCTTGACGACCGATGATATGGGGACGGGCTGAGGTGGGAATGGGGACCCGGACCGATTGCTAGATTCTTATGAGACAGGTCCAAATAGGTAGTTCGAGTCAGAGCGCAGACATACCTTTGATCCAACTTGCTGCGCCACCTGTTTGAGTGCCTGGCGCACCGCGTCCACTGAGCCCCTACCCTCGAAAATTATAGACCCTCCAGGCCCGCCTCGCATATCAACATTCGCTTTTGATCGCTTGGAGATGTCGCGAAGGATGTCCCGCAGCGGCTTCTTTAGCTGACCTCTTTGGAGCATTTGGGAGGGGGCAAGTCGCAGCTGCTCCATGTGCTTTCCAGGTAAAGTCATGATTCTAGGAACGTCTGCTTGAACTGGTTAGTCAAACATGATCGTAGACCAGATGAGAGCTGCCACTGAGGTGACCAAGATGAGAGATAGGTGTCATACCGGAAGATGCGCCGCCAGCCGCACCATTGGCGAGAGCTGCAGCTGCAGAAGAACCTTTTGAACCCCAAGCAGAGGCCGCAGGCGCCTTTGGCTTGGAGCCGCTTCCCAGGGCAGGGAATAATTCCTCCGATTGCACATCAAAAGCAGGTTTCCCCGGGGCAGGCTTCGAGTTTACTGGCGTACTGGCTACTGGAGGTGTCGGTGCCTGGGAAGGTGCTCCGGACGTTGTTTCGCTAGCCAGCGGGGCCGAAGGAGGGGGGTGCATGATATCTTCTTCATCCACGACGTCCTCCACAGTCACCTTGTGCGCCTCGTCACGAGCATGTTGCTCCTCTAGCAGAGCCGCTCGGGACTTGGCTCCACCGTTGACAATGGCTTCGGCAGACATAGCGAGTGAACAGCCGTGGGATATTATTGTTGTGGGTTCGGGTTATCTGTGGAACGCAGTGGTTCAATTATTGCGTAGCTCACTCTTCGCTCAAAAGTCAAGTTAGAGACATACAGTTTTATGTCAAGTTTCTGGTAGGAGAAATACCAGGGGACGGCAAGGCGTAACTGAGACTTAGCAGGAAATGGAGTATCGACGGGTTTATACAAAACCGGAGACGACAATTCCAGGCTGAGCAATATGAGGTGACCTCCAAAAGATAGAATCGGGAGGGGATAGAAAGATGAAATTGCTAATTGCACCGGCTAATAGAAAAAAAAGACACACTGCATTACAAGAGCACGCAGATGAGGTGGAGACGAGGGAAACAGGAAAGAAGATAGGAGAAAGATAATAGGGAAGACGGAGGATAGAAGGAGGAGGGAGGAGAGGAAGGAAAGACGTCAACTCTCCTGAATTGACAACAGGAGAGGATGGCGATGGGAGTGGGAGTGGGAGTAAGAGGAGGAGAGCAGGTGAGGACAGGACAGAAAGCCTGAATGGTCGGCGTGGGAAGACTGGACCGGGGGAGGAATCGCTCCCTCAGCGGCTCAGCCATTGGAGGACAGCGGAGCCGAGACGCACGGTGGATGGAGCCTCAACACCTGCTACACACTTCCTCGCGACGTTTGACTACTTGCATTATTGTTTCTCGAGTCTCGATGCAGTTTCTATTGGAGTCCCAATAGACCTGCTTTCAAGGGCCCATCGACTCGTTTGCATTCGAGTGTTTGTTGTGTCGCCCGAGGGACGGCAGGCCTCAAACTAGGCTCGAAAGCTCTGCTCGCCAACTAGATGAGAAGCTAAAGAGCCACTACGACAGTTACCGGTCGCAACAATTATGGTCTTGGTGCTGGCAGGGTCAACCTCTTCCCGGAATCATCAATTTGATGTCTATATTTTGTCAATAGTCGGATTACCGGTCAACGATCCGAGATGAGGGTCGAGATTCTTCTCCGGAGTATATCAACGACTCTTCCGGCCTTGAGGCTGGGGTCTACTGTGACAGGAATGGCAACTTCGTTTGCCATCTATGATGGGCCCCAGAGGTTGATGAGGGGAATAATTGCCACCCTCCGTGAACTTATGAGCGCCTCCTCGATCTCTTGGACACGTGGTTAGCCCTTCGACTCAGATCTATAATCTTGGTTGATAAATCCCTCCACCCTAGTCATGTTGAGACAAAAGAGATAGAAGAATAGAGCGTCTTGCATCATCCTCCCGGGGCCCTTTAGGTGTGAGACTATATTCGGTATATGTTTTTGTCAAAAATGGCGAAGTTGTAACTAGCAGATGAACATCCTCGAGCTTCGAAAACGGCCGGGCCGAGAGTCTATTCGAACCTCGTGTGGCTGAGCTGTTCTTGGTCTGCTTGGCATTGACATTTACCCTACAGGCTACGAGTCTCCTAAATTGGTTGGTAGTAACTTGGTACTGCTACTCACCATCAAAATTCACCTTCTTAATCCTATTAATTGCTTTATCGATCAGTAGAGCCCGCAGGAAAAGGTGACTGAAGTTACCCATCTATGGCAGGGACGGACGTTACCTAATGCCACTTGATTATTTCTAACAACCTATAATAACCGACATCTTGAAGGTACCAATCCCGCCGGACCCGTGACAAAATATACATCGAGATCATTAGTGACATAGCTTCTAAGAAAATTCGCACATGTATACTCTCATTCATTCATGTCTCACCGACGTGACACTTTGTCTAGAGGAGGTTATTCCCAGAGGCCCTCAATCGTACAGCTAGATCAGAACTCCTGTAAAGACCCGTCGAGCGATCAACGTGTGTGCGTTCAGACTAGAAATCATAAAAAGTGACACCTGACTACTACGGATTTACCGATGCTTGGAATGCAACCTTACCTTCCACCCCCGGAAAGCGGCTTCTCGCTGTCACTCTGCTAGAGCTTTCCTGGGGTAAGGCGGAGCTTGTGATTCTACTGTACGGAGTCGTTTCGTCGGGCGAGTAATCTGATTCAAGGCATCGAGGACAGGTCAGATCTGACATCTCGCATATCGGCAAGGCAATGTCACAGATATGTTACGACTATATACCTGTAACTTGTAAATTGCATCGGCGGACTGCTGATGACATTGAAAAAGGCAAAATTAAGAGGTGTTCCTGCAGAATCATAGGTATAGGCTGGTCACTCGGTATTCAAACTTCATACTGTAGTAGCTTTGGTATCCCCATTGGAACACGTTACTGCTCGCTTTATGATGAATCTGCAGAGACACTGTTGATTAGTACTTGAGAGTACCAGATTTCTCCGTTCGTTTCCAGAGATAGCCCAGAGATTTCTCCGATGCTCTCAGTCACAGAGAAAAAGACGTTGGGCTGGAGCCCAGCCCCGCCTTCCTAAACTGGAGCTAGTATACAAAACGAGATTAAGATTGGGGATGAAACTTCACCACCTTTGATTAAGGGTCAACGCCGGGCTACCAGGGTTAATCTTCAAGCCTCCGAATGCCTTGGGAGGAGAGGAACTCAAACGCGTCTCAGGTAAAGGTATTGCAGATATATCGGGGTATGGTAAAGTTGGGAGTTATCTAGATAGTTAGCTGTCTTTCCTGAATCCACGATGAGTCCAGTCCAAGTGAGAGGAAGTGAGACGGGGCCAATGACGTACTCCCGGCAAAAGTACGGCAAGACTGCCCGTCGAGGACAACGGCGTGCCTAGGACCCTAGGTAGGTAGTGAACAGTACAGAGCATCCAGGCCTGTACTGACTCGGGTGCCCACGAGCAAAGACACCAAACAACAAGAGGAGTATCGAGAAAGATAGTCAATGAGAAATAATAAATAAGTAAGATTAATCAAACAAAGCAGCACAAGGGCAGCCATGGATCATCGAGAAAACAATCGACTGTTTCTGACAAGTGGCTCCCTACTCGCTTGTCTGCCGTTCGGTCCAGCCTCCGGTCTAAATTGTCTCGTCTCCCCAAGCCCAGAAGAACAAGAAGGTCGACCTTCTCTCATCCTCTCGATTAACTATTATTTCACGGTTCCTCTGTCTCTCAGTCCAGTCTCAGTCTCTTGTCGGATCATTGCTTCTTGCTGCTACTGCAGATCGGTGTGCTGAGCTGTCGGTTGTCTGCAGTCTCCTGCATGCTGGTAATTTCATCCTCGCGATTAATCATTTATGACTTCTCCCATTTTACGACGGTATATCACGAGTACTTTGTGAGACAGAATTGACCGCTTCGACCATCAATCCTACTGCTACTACCACTACTGCAAGAGTACAAGACTTGGAACACCTGCTGGAGGTTTTTCGCTATTAGTGGTTCACCACGTGCTAACCGCCGGCTTCTGTTCGTCACTTACGGTCGCCCGCGGCAGCTCCTTTTCCAACCAAGAAGCATCGGCATCAGCACAGCAGCCACTACCTCTCCTCCTTGCGTCGCAATTTGGCTTTTCCTGCATCTCCGACAATCCACCTGTCGGAGCTGTCCACCTTGCCGTTCAAACTCTTCAGTCTCACCCCGGTATCACCCCAGTCCACCCACTTGTCTCTCACACCTCTCGCCCAAACGGCTCGAAGGGACCGCCAGAGCGCACCGCCTCACCTGGTGGCTACCCCCTTCCCTCCAATCACGCTGGTGAGCCCGGCTGTCCTGTCTCCAATCGGCCGACCTGTCCTCCCCCTCCACCCCCCCTAAACTCGCGCGCCATGAATCAAGATACTTTTTCATCCTTGAAGTTTCGCCGGCCATCCAGCAAACTCCATAAGGATCCTCCTGGCTATGCTTCCCGCCCCTCCAACAGTCACCAGAGCACCACGTCACTAAAACGGCACCCCTCCGCCCCAGTCTACCCACGCTCTTCGGCCGCTGGAAGTCGAGAACACCTGCGGACTAGGTCCAACGCATACGGCTCCTCCTCATCCTCGCTCGACCAGAACAGCGCAGGGGCGTCTCCGGTCCTCGCGAGTAGCGAATCTGGTCATTTCCACAGCAGCCAGCACTCCTCCCGATCCCGTCCTCCATACTCCGGGCGGCTATCCTTGAACGATCAGAGCTCAGATGAATTGATTGGCGCCCCCTTCGACTCTCGGGGTATGCTAAGTGCTTTGGAAGAAAATACTGCTGAATCCGACAGGAGTTTTCAGCAACCAAAACCTCTCGAAAAGGTTGTCGAGAAACCCCCTAATTACCGGTCGCACACCACTCCCGACACACGAGCATTGAGGCAATCAGCGAGTTTTACCACTCTGCATAACCGTATGGAGGCGTTCCCGAGTACGACCAACAATGATCGCCCGACAAATACGAAGCGTTTCTCCGATGAAACCAGTGCCGTCAGGCCTGCCGGACCCGCCAGAAGCAAGAAGAGCAGTTTCTCTAGCTTTGTCAACAGCATGCTAGGCTCTCCCCGCGGCATCAAGATCTCTGCCCCCGAGAATCCCGTTCACGTCACCCATGTTGGTTATGATAACCAAACAGGCCAGTTTACCGGCCTGCCAAAAGAATGGCAAAGGTTGTTACAAGAAAGTGGTATCACCCAGAAAGAACAGGAAGAACACCCGCAAACAATGGTTGACATCATGAGATTTTATGAGAAGAATGCTCGAGGAGACGATGAAGTCTGGCACAAATTCGACCATGCTTACCCTCAACAGCAAAGCGCCGCAAGTCCTCTTTCGCAACCTGGTGGCAATGCGGCGTACGGCGTGCAACGGACCTCTCCTCCTACTAGCCCCCGATTTCCACAGAACCATGAGGGAAGTTTTGAAAACCCACGGGCGCCTCCCCCGATACCCCGCGCTGCGCCCGTTGCAGCTCAGGTCATGTCTCCACCGCTGGGAGGCCTGATACCTAACCGTGCACCTCCTAAGCCACCAACCGCGGCAGCGAACATGATACCGAGTCGGCCCGCTCCAGCACCACCTACGTCGAGCCCCTATCCTGCTATATCTCATAGGCCGGCTCCAGAGACTCAAAGCCCCTTGTTTAGTACTCCACCCATTCCGGAGACCGAGCCCCTACAATCGGAACCTCAACGAAGTCGATCGAATTCAAAGACAAACGGTGCACAGGCACAATGGCCATCTGTGAATCCAAATCAATACCAACAGCAGCAGGAGCAGGCGATGGCTGCAGCTCAACAAGCTCTGGCAAATAAACAGCTCGAAAGAAGCCGCAGCCAGCGTCAGCAGCAGCAGCAGCAGCAACAACAACAACAACAACAACAACAACAACAATCCTCGCGCCCAGAACAGAAGCCGATCACACAACCAACACCTCCACAGCACGCCCCTTCACCGGAAGATACTGCTTTGACACAAGCTGCTCAGAATGCTCGAGCCGCACCTGCGGCCCGACCGCGCCAGCGGGCCCGCCAGAGCAATGCTATGGATGTCAGAGCACGGTTGGTCGCTATCTGCACACCTGGCGACCCCACCAAACTCTACTATAACCTGAACAAAATCGGTCAGGGTGCGTCTGGTGGTGTTTTTACTGCTTACGAACACAACTCAAACAATTGCGTCGCTATCAAGCAGATGAATCTGGATCTGCAGCCAAAGAAAGATCTTATCATTAACGAGATCCTCGTCATGAAGGACAGCAAACACAAGAACATCGTGAACTTTATGGACAGCTACCTTCACGGATTGGATCTATGGGTAGTTATGGAATATATGGAAGGTGGCAGTCTTACCGATGTTGTGACCTTCAATATCATGAGCGAGGGTCAAATTGCTGCTGTTTGCAGAGAGGTAGGCATCTTGGATGGATCTGCTTTAATTTGCTGTCGCTAATATTACTCGTTCCTATCAGACACTGAGTGGCTTGCAGCATCTTCACTCGAAAGGGGTCATACATCGTGACATAAAGTCAGACAACATTCTACTTTCCCTGGATGGCAACATCAAACTGAGTAAGTCGGCCCATTAATATTTTTCCTCCACCTTGTGCTGAGACTAACACCTCATAAAGCGGACTTTGGTTTCTGTGCTCAGATCAACGACTCTCAGAACAAGCGAAATACCATGGTCGGAACACCATACTGGATGGCACCTGAAGTTGTGACTAGGAAGGAGTATGGCCGCAAAGTCGATATCTGGAGCTTGGGAATTATGGCCATCGAGATGATCGAAGGAGAGCCTCCTTATTTGACCGAGTCACCTCTGCGAGCCCTGTACTTGATTGCTACAAACGGCACGCCCAAGATCAAGGACGAACATAACTTGACACCGGTTTTCAGAGACTTCCTCAACTTTGCGCTCAGAGTGGACCCTGAGAAACGAGCGTCAGCTCATGATCTACTGAAAGTATGTGTTATCACTCCTCCGTTCCACATCATGGCTAATTCTGAATAGCATCCCTTTATGAACGTCTGTGCGCCTCTCTCCCATCTTTCGCCACTGGTCAAAGCTGCGCGGATTAGCAGAGCTCAGGAGAAGGCTCAAAAGGGCGGTGTTTGATTTCTTAGCCTTCTGGCGTCTTTATATGTCGATGTCTCTTATATTCCTTCAGATACCCATTACCCCTGTTATTTCATGTTTGCCAGGATATGATGCAACTGGCACCGCCTTACGACACGCCGATATCTCTTCCGATTTTTTCTCTTCACCTTTTACAGATCTTCCGATTGTTACTGAGCCAAAATATGATAGACGGCAATGACTTGTGAGGGATTATGGGACTTCCAAGGCCTTGAACCTGGACCTGATGTTTAGTATATCTTCTTCTTTTTATGATGGCGTTTTTGCATACCCGTATTGTTAACCTCAGACGACCATGACCTGGAAGTTTGATGGGACGTGGCATTCACGGTTTTCGGAATGATTGAAAACCAAAAGTGTATGGGGCTTATTTTGATATTTCACTCAATATGCCCACCGTTAGAGACTGTACGGCGAGGACACCACATAGTACCATAATACATCCATATGACCATCGCATTATACGGGGACACAAGTACCTACTAACTACTAGGGAGGAGGTACGTATGTATTTAGAGATCTAGGCCAAGGACGACTCAGCCTTCAGCTTGCGTGCGCCCTGTGGCTGGATTAGATAAGCTGCTACTTTCCGCCTGGCGAACCAACATATCGTCACAGTCGCTGGGAATCAGGTTCCAACAATCCTTTTACTACTAGGTAGCCTTTGAAGCCTCCACGCCTGCTGCTATCTCCTGAAACTACTTATTCTACTATTCGGACATCCACGTACCATACACAAATCTCCAGATAGTCTCCATTATCCCGAAGGCCTTCGAACCAACGTACCATTCGGGACCGCAAGCTCCTGATTCCCCCGCACCGAGTGTTCCCCGGGCGCTGGAACGCAGCCTTGAGCTCCATTTCCGCAGCCTGCAGTCAGCCAAGGGCCGTCATACTGGCAAGGCTCGACTTTATCGAACTACCGACAAGCTCCGCTAGCCATCTTCACAGAAGATAGACCCTGGTCTTTATTCTTATTTTCCAATTTCTTCTTCCTCGACATACATCTGAACCGGTAATTGGAGGCGCAATGTTCCGCGCACAGCAGAACGCTTTTGACGATGCAGTTGGTACTGTGCCCCGACTTCTGTGACCAGTATTGCACTCGGTTTCCCAGAAAAAGTGTATAATATTGACTGACTGTCTTTCCGATAGCCAAGGCGACGGATGAAAATTTGACGTCTGAGAATTGGGAATACATTCTTGTATGAGGACTTTTACCACAATTCTCCTGCGACGTCTTTGGGAGGTTATAAGACTAGATCCACTAACAAAGCTTTGCGTTGATAGGATGTGTGTGACAAGGTTGGAGCGGAAGAGTCTGGGTAGGTTCTGTGTTTTTTTAAGTGCGGCTTATTACTTTGCGAAAATGACATCTGCTAACTCCAAGCTTGGTTATAGCCCGAAAGATGCAGTCGCCGCCTTGATCAAACGCCTAGCGCATAGAAACGCCAATGTGCAGTTATATACTCTTGAAGTTAGTGGCTAGATGGTTAAGGTCACTGATGTGCACTGACGTTGAGTAGCTGGGCAACGCCTTGGCGCAAAACTGCGGTTCCAAAATCCATCGTGAACTGGCCTCACGAAGCTTCACAGATGCGCTCTTGCGCCTTGCCGGCGACCGGGTAATACTCGTCACTTCAACTCAACCATGAGCCATCACTAACTTGCTGGTACAGAACACACATCAGCAGGTGAAATCTAAGATTCTGGAGCGCATGGAAGATTGGACCGAGATGTTTGCTAGTAATCCGGACTTTGGGATTATGGAGCAAGCGTATATGAAATTGAAGACTCAAAGTATGTGGTGTATCGCGCACATGGATGGATTCATCCAGCTTACAAGCCTTTTCCAGACCCGAACCTACAGCCTCCATCAAAGCCAGTGAAGCGGGAAATTACCGATGTAGATCGTCAAAAAGAAGAGGAGGAGTTGCAGATGGCACTTGCGCTCTCCATAAGAGAAAAGCCCGCTCCGGCCCCGGAGCCACAGGCTGAGAGCAGCAATTCAGCCCCAGGTCCCGCACCGACAAACCAGGCACAAGCCGCGCCCGCGGGTCCGGTGCCCTCTGGGACTTCTGCCGCTACTGTTTCTAGGGTTAGGGCGCTGTACGACTTCCAGCCCTCTGAGCCTGGTGAATTACAGTTTCGCAAGGGAGACATTATCGCAGTGCTCGAATCTGTTTACAAGGATTGGTGGAAGGGCTCTTTGAGAGGCCAAACTGGCATTTTCCCTCTCAACTACGTCGAGAAGCTTCCTGACCCCACTGTCGAGGAGCTTCAGCGAGAAGCTCATATGGAGGCAGAGGTGTTTGGCCAGATCAAGAATGTTGAGAAACTTTTGACTCTGCTGAGCACGCGGAACTCGGAACTCAATGTACAAGACAACGAGGAAATAACTAACCTGTACCACTCAACATTAGCTATTCGCCCCAAGCTGATTGAGCTTATTGGCAAGTATTCGCAGAAAAAGGGTATGCTCTTCCCCCACCCGCCCACGAAACATGTCATGGACTTACAGTCATGCAGACGAGTTTACGCAGCTCAACGAAAAGTTTATCAAAGCCCGACGAGACTATGAGTCTCTTTTGGAAGCATCCATGTCCCACCCTGCCCAGCCCCAGTATGGCCGGCCGGGCCAAGCCCAGTACGGATTCCCGGGCTCTGGAGCACCTGCAGGTTTTCCCCAGGGGCCCCACCAACCACAACACGATCCTCAGAGATATTTTAGTCCTCGACCTTCAGGTTCGTGCCGTTAATCACTGGTTGAAGCGTGGTATTGACTGTCAACTAGACACCCAGGCCAACCCTTCTTATTACCCCCCCACAACCCAATCTCCTGGCCCGGGACACACCCCGCCAGCTGTGCAATATCAACAGCAGCAGCAGCAGCCGCCGCCTGCTACAGCAGACTCCTATCAACCCGTTCATCACCGCCCTGAATCAACTTTTGATCACCCGCAAGAGCTGGGAACATCGGCCTATGACTCTCCGGTGGAACGACTACAGTACCCTCCAGGGCCCCAGGGTGGAGGTCAGGCGCAATACCCGCAACAGCCTCAGCACCCACCGCAACAAGCGCCGCAGTCTGAGTTCTCATCTTCTGTATACCCTCCAGATAATGCCCACAACCCACCAAACGGGCTAAACCCTGCGAATCATTCTCAGCCACCGTACCCCGCGTCTCCGATCACTCACCCGCCAGCGCCGTCGCAGCAGCCACCCCCTGTTCCCGGAGCGGCGGCCCCGGGCTCGGGACCTGCGCCCTACCCTCCCTCAATAAGCCCCGGTGTCGGTAATTACCAGGCCTACAAACCGTCACAAGGTGGTCTACCCAACCACAACCCAGCGTCTTTCTATCAGTAGCTTCTTACCCCGTTCAACATCTGCTGTGCGCTGAACTTCGGCTCGCATCTATCCCGTCGTCTTCCATGAAACGGGTCTCCGGCGTTGATCTTCCTGATTGATGCTCACTGTTCTTGCTTGCGATTCATTGGGCATTTATACTATACCTTTGTACCTATTTGTTCTCATCAGCCACCTCGTTATGCCCAAGTCGAGCTATAACATTGTGTAACCTAATTGTATATAAAGGGTATATGTGTAACTCGCTATATCGGTCAACGTAGATCACAGGAGGCAGTTGTCGGCATATTTGAGAGTGGATGACCTGTAATATCACGTGACATATCTTGGCGTCTCATCCTCCTCGGCGGCTGCCCTGTTGATAGCTCTGGGGAAAGAGACAGTGTTAGTCAACGGTTTTCTCTTTCCTGGGTCTCCGACACTGAGTCCAGGAAGAAAGTGCTCGACATAAACTATTGATACGGACAGGCCTATTTCTTTCCCGCTCATTCACCGAGCCTGCGAGACTTTCCGACCAGCTGCCTTCCCCCGCATTCACCAGCCAACGATGCCTGCTTTTGCCCGATCTCCGAACGGGCAGAGCAAGTCCATATTTTGAGAACCCGCATTGAAGGTGCAACAGCAAATTAGTGCACAGTAGCCTGGCCGCGCTCCAGAAGTACCGATGCCATGGAGGCAGATTGGAATGAGCTCTTACGCATTCCGTTCCCCCCTCCGAACCCGCACGCTCTGCCATCGATAGCTACAACAATTGCATTTGACGATGTCTCGGAGCTCCTGTGGGCGGGTAATGAATATGTTAGTATCTCCTTGACTTGAAGTGAAGTAACAAGCTGACCGATTTCCTTGTCTCGCAGGGCCGAATTACTTCCTTCTATGGTCCTGAGCTGCAACGGTACACCTCCGTCCGCGCCCACCCCGTGTCCGAAGGCCCGGTACGGCAAATATTGTTTCACGAGAGAGGAGTCATCTCGCTTTCCCCGAAGAGTGTTCATATGATCACACGGCGTGGTTTAACGCAATGGCATGTCACCCACGATGAACTTACCGACCTCCGATGTATGAGCTTCACGGCCCAGACGAACAGAATCATAGTCGCCGGATGCCAGAAAGTAATGTTTACTATCGATATTGACAAGGGCACTATCATCGATAAGCTCCGAACCGACTACCACTATGTGATTATGAAGAAGAGTCGCTATCTCTGTGCAGCGACGGACACGGGGTCTGTCAATGCGCTCAGTCTGTCCGATTTCAGTATCGTGAAGTCCTGGAAGGCCCACGGTGCGGCTATCAATGATATGGATGCGCGAAATGATCTATTGGTTACATGTGGCTTCTCGGTGAGGCATCTCGGGTCTCCGATTGTCGATCCGTTGGCCAATGTGTATGATCTGAAGACACTTTCCCCTTTACCTCCGATACCTTTCCACGCCGGAGCTGCTTATGTTCGTATGCATCCGAAGCTGCAGACGACGAGTTTTGTTGCTTCTCAAACCGGACAGCTTCAGGTTGTGGACCTTATGAATCCGAACGCTTTCAAGCTTCGGCAAGCTACCGTCTCCTTCATGTTGGGCATCGAAATCTCACCTTCTGGAGAAGCTCTGGCTATAAATGATGCAGAATGCTCACTTCAACTCTGGGGATCTCCGGCAAAGATTCACTTCAATGAAATGAGTAAGGAGGTTGAATTTGCAGATGTCAGTTCACGGCCACCCCCTCTCGATTGGTCGCCTGAGACGCCTTTGAACATGATCGGCATGCCATATTACCACGAGCGTCTTCTCTCGGCCTGGCCAAGTCATCTCGTATTCGAGGTGGGGAGTCCGCCGGCTTCTATAGATCAGTCCATAATTCCGTATCTTCGTCCTGGGGAGCTGGGGCAATACGCCCCAAATCCGAAAAAGACACGAAGATACCAGGTCGAAAACACCCGTGCTTTAGCATCATCCGAACCTGCTCTTATTGCGCCGAAGTTCTTGAGCGAAAAGGCAAGAGAACAAAATAAGACAAAGCTGGATGATCCCATTGGAGAAACTGCCGGCGCCGTCGCTGGCTCAAAGATAAGCAGAGAGTCGGAGGACGACCCTCTGCTCAAGTACAGCAACGTCGAAATCAAATACAGTAGGTTCGGAGTGGATGATTTCGATTTCAGGTAAGACCTAGATGCGATCTGAATGAGGCGCTTCTGCTAAAGTTCGAACAGGTTCTATAATCAGACCATTTTCTCCGGGCTAGAAACACACATTGCAAACTCCTTTACCAACTCCCTCCTTCAACTCCTCAAATTCATTCCTTTGGTCCGAAATCTGGCTCTTCACCACGCCGCGAGTTCATGCATAGCCGAAAGTTGTCTTCTTTGCGAGATGGGATATCTTTTTGACATGTTAGAGAAAGCCAACGGACAGAATTGCCAAGCAACCAATCTCCTAAAAACCTTCAGCAGCTTCCGCGAGGCTTCCAACCTAGGCCTTTTGGAAGAAAATCTCACAAATAAGTCGCTATCGTCAGCAATCCAGGCAGTCAATAGGTTCTTTCTTACACAAATTGCGCAAGATTATCGCAGGATTCTCCCGAACTCGGAGGATCTCGACGTCAGGCTAGCAACCATCGCGACGGAATCTATTCGATGCATGTTTTGCCAGAATGAAATTGTCAGACCAGGGAATACGCTTGTCAACGAGCTAGTCTACCCTTCAGTTGATATGAAGCAAGCTCGTCGGAATCCAGCATATCGATTTTCTAGTATCTTAAGAGCGAGTATTGAGCGGGAGGCGCAAAATCGGGGATGGTGCAACTATTGTCGGCGATATCAACAAGTTGCCATCAGAAAAACAGCTCACCGCATGCCGCTCGTTCTCATGATCAACGCAGCGATCAACAACCCCATTTGCCGGCGCCTCTGGACAATTCCAGGATGGCTACCGGAGGAAATTGGAATCGCTCTCGAAGGTGGCCAGATCCTTTGCTATGAAGGGGACGATCTAAGAATGCGCATACAGGGGAAAATGCCTGGCCTGATTGTGTATGAGTTGGTCGGCCTAGTTGCAGAGATTGATATACCAGAGCATCAAAAGGCTCATCTAGTCTCGTTCGCCAACGTCTCTGTTTCCTCTCGCGAACAGGAAACGAGGAGTCGATGGCACCTTTTCAACGATTTTTTGGTTACAGAGGTGGACAAAGAGGAGGCTCTACGCTTCAATCAACCGTGGAAATCTCCATGTGTATTGGCATTTCAAGTCAAGGATGCGCGAAACGGGGTTGATGATACATGGAAAAACTTTCTAGACACGACGTTGCTATATCGTGATTGGTCTCTGAAGTAAGTTGACCCTCAAAGAGGTTTGTGAATTGTGCTGATCTGCATTGCAGTAGTGGACGCCCTGTTGAATCGCGTGTCATGCTCTCTAACGAGGAGAAACCGGCACCTGGGAATCCAGTCGCCCTTGACACAGAGTTCGTTGACCTCGAGAAGGCAGAAATCAACGTCAAAGCCGATGGCTCTCAAGAGATCGTGCGGCCCAGCAAGAGTGGACTTGCTAGGGTATCCGTACTCCGTGGCTCAGGTGACCAAGAAGGTATTCCTTTCATTGATGATTATATCTCCGTCAAAGAGCCTATTGTCGACTACGTGACGCAATACTCGGGTATCAAGCCCGGAGATTTAGACCCGCGCACTAGTCCTCACAACATTGTGCCTCTCAAAGTTGCATACAAGAAGCTGTGGCTACTTCTAAACCTCGGCTGTGTGTTTGTCGGCCACGGTCTGGCGTCTGATTTCCGCAAGATCAATATCCAGGTTCCGAAGAAGCAGACAGTGGACACGCAATACTTGTTTTTTCACCCTGGGAAGAATCGACGGCTCAGTCTTCGATATCTAGCCTGGGCTGTATTCAAGGAATACATCCAAGAAGGGCCGGCAGACAACAATCAGGGTCACGACTCAATAGAGGATGCACGAATGGCGCTCCGTCTCTGGAAAAAATTTCAAGAGTACGAGGATGCGGGCATTGTTTCACAAATTTTGGAAGAAATCTTCCGCGAGGGATCCAAGTTAGGATTCAGACCCCCGCCTCGTAACGGCGTACCTACTGTCCTTTCCCGACCCGGCACTGCAGTCACAATGCAGAACAACAGTGGTCGCAACACGCCCAGTACACCTGATGCCGGTACCGCGGCCAGTGCCCCTGCGACTCCTCGGCAAGCTTTCCGACGGTCGATTGCCTTGACACCGAGCAACGGCACATTTTCCGGTCCAGGATCAGGGGAATTCTTCGGTGGAAGCCCACTGAAGTAAAGTAACCCTTTTCATGGGTTATACGGTGATCTAAGTTACCGACAGCACCGTGCAGTTTTGAGCTTTGGCCTGCCTGTTTTGGTCGCACGGCAGATGGCAGCTTGGCCAATTGAGAGACATAGGGAATATCATTAGAATAGCGTCATGATTGAAATCTCTACTTTCACATTTGTTTGAGCTACCTTTTTGGACTCTGATGTCGCTACTGGACTTGTACCTTAAAATAAGGCACAGAGCGAGTCTGGAGAGGCCCGTAGGTAGGTAGGTAGGCAACTAGTGGGGAATGACGTGGTGATTTCAGCTCTCAACCTACCTAGTCTGCTGCCGCGAAGTTCCAGTCCTCACCAGGAACACGAACCTGACCTAGAGCCATTTTTGATGCTCCTCTGGACAATAGTTCGAGATACTCGCTTACCTTCTTCCACATTTTGTCCTTCCGTCCCCCACTCTATCTCGAGCATATTCCCCGCCTCAAACTAACCACAACCCCTCCCTCCGACTTCTTACCCCGCTACCCTGTCAAAACCAGTCGCAAAACCAACCATGTCCCGGCACCGCGTGAAAGCCGTCAGCTACGATGACGAAGACTACGACGAATACGATGATGGCTATGACTCCCAGGACCCAGAGGAGCGCGAGTTTCTCGAACAGTGTACCCGCGAAGTACTCGGTCAGTTGGCTGCGGGTGAGCCCTCCGTGAGCGCGAGTCGGCAGGAGGTCCAAGAGGCCCTGTGGCACTATTACAATGATGTGGAGAAGTCGGTGGCTTATATCAGGGGTATGGGCCTGTATTGGCTATGGGTCATGTTGAGGCATTGCTGATGAGGTTGTCTAGGCAAGAAGACGAAGGAGGCGGATAAGAAGAAGGTCGTTCCTGCTGCGGCGGCGAAGGCTAAAGCTAGCACAGGTAAGAAAGCCCCGTGGTTCTTCTTCCGTATGCGTTCGTCGCGTGATTGGGCTCGGGTCACTTGCAAACTTGCTTCGAGCTCTGGCTCAATAATGGTGTGGATTGGATACAAAATCAGTAGGTATGTTCAGAGCCATGGTTATGTGTTTTCGAGCGACGAAACTGACTGGTCTGAAGCTTGGATATGTTCTAACAGGCTTTTAGTGCCAGCATACCCTATACTACCTACCACATTCTCATCGCATTGCGCCCACTTTTCCGCGGCGGAGTTCTTTCGTGATGCTCCTTGGCTCAATATACCTCCGCATCGGCAAGCGGATATTTATGTTGAGCCGCTGTATCCTCGGCTCGGACTTCTTGGTGGAGCTCCGGAGAACGCTGGTGGAAAGATGTCAAAGTTGGCTGCCCTGGCCGCTGCGCGAAAGAAAAAGGAGTCCCCAGCAACGTCTGCTGCTGCGGGGGATGACGCTGCACAGCCGTCTGGGGGGGAGAGCAAAGGAGCTCCGATGTCTCTCCGGGAAAGACTTGCGAGCAGCGGCAAGCAGGGCAAGACATCGGTGAGCTCGCCATCACTTCAGAGCTTAGGGAAGGGATCTCGGTCCAGACAATCCGTTGTGGAGAAGAAGCCGTCAGCTGAGCCAGGCAATTCAGAGGCACCCATCAGTACCGATGTAGAGGACTCTACGATTGAGTTGCAAATTGGAGAGAAAGATCAAGAGAAGCCTACGGTCAACATCCGCGCGCCGCCTTCCACTTTTGCAACTACCATTGTTGGAGAGAACACACGCAAGATGACTGAGCCCAGCCACCTTTATACAGATGCCCTAGATCTGATCAAAATCTACGGACAAGAAGCTGAACCCTTTGATTTCTCAGGACCTAGCCCGGACGATGTTGTCTTGAACGCCCAGAGCTCAGCTAAAGGTTTGGCTATTCGGCGAAAGATATGAGACATCCCTAATGAAATCCAGGCTTCAAATCGAAACAAGCTGCCTCAAAATCGCAAAGTGACAAGAAGGAACAGGGCTTGACTGGCGACATGAGTAACCTCAGCGTCACTGAAAAGATCGATGTGAAGAGCAAAAACTTGGATGTGCTCTCTGAGTATAAAAAGTCTAAGCGAAAGAATGCCATGAACTTTGTGGTGATCGGTTAGTCCTTGATTTACACATGATTGACACAATGCTAATAATGTGAAGGCCATGTTGATGCTGGAAAAAGTACCCTTATGGGACGCCTGCTTGCTGACTTGAAAGCGGTTGATCAGCGTACGCTAGACAAGTATAAAAGAGAGGCGGAGAAGATGGGGAAGGGATCTTTCGCCCTAGCGTGGGTATTGGACCAGGGCACTGAGGAGAGAGCGCGCGGCGTGACAATTGACATTGCAACAAGCAAGTTTGAAACAGAGAAGACGGTCTTTACGATTGTAGACTCCCCAGGTCATAGGGACTTCGTTCCTAATATGATCGCGGGAGCTAGTCAGGCAGATTTCGCAGTTCTCGTCATTGATGCTAGCATTGGGAACTATGAGTCGGGGTTGAAAGGGCAAACGAAGGAGCATGCTCTCCTTGTTAGGAGTATGGGTGTCCAGAGAATCATTGTTGCTGTGAACAAGATGGATACAGTCCAATGGGATAGTGGTCGGTTTGAGGAAATCGAACAGCAAGTTTCGGCTTTCTTGATCACTGCTGGATTCCAACCCAAGGGCATTTCATTCGTACCGTGCTCCGGTATCAGTGGGGACAACATCGCAAGACGCAGTGAGGACCAGAATGTGTCTTGGTACAATGGTGGTACCCTAGTGGACGAGCTTGAGGCGACTGAACCCTACACCCACGCCCTGGACAAGCCGCTTCGCATGACAATCGGCGACGTATTCCGAGGAAGCATACAAAACCCTCTATCGATCTCTGGGAGACTCGATGCCGGCAGCCTGCAGACAGGGGACCAAATACTCACCATGCCTAGCGGAAAAACTGCAGCAATCCGCAGCCTAGAAGTCGACGGTGAGCCAAGTGATTGGGCTGTTGCCGGCCAGAATGTCGTCTTGAACCTAGCGAACATCGACCCAATCCACCTTCGCTCCGGTGACGTTGTCTGTCATGCAAACGCCCCAATCCCTAACATCAATTCGTTTACCTGCAAGGTCCTTGCCTTTGACCATTTACTGCCGAGTATGGTTGATATTCATAGAGGACGGTTACACGTCCCCGGCCGGATCGGACGGCTGATTGCGACGTTGGACAAAGGCTCTGGAACCGTGCTGAAAAAGAAACCGAAGATTGTTGCGCCCGGGTCTGTGGCGCGGATTGTGGTAGAGTTGGACCAGGCGGTGCCATTAGAAGCGCCTACGCGGATAGTGCTGAGAGCTGGTGGGGAGACAGTAGCTGCTGGGTTGCTGGAGTAGATGGATGATAGATCTACGTAGAACCGCATAGAAAAGCGTGACTGATTATTCATTTCAAAGAGACCCATGCCTCAAAAATCATGACACGTAACCAAGGATGAAGCTTTATCGACCCTTGGGAGAAGCCAATTGTCCTTCGTAGACGCGCTAAGCCTTGTACAGCTTTTGGCCACCGACCCCTAGTCCAGGCACTTGATCCCCATTGGGCAGCGCATTTCTGGCATCTTCATGTGGCGGCTGGGGAATGGCACATGGAGTTCACTTCACTCCAGCCATAATCTGCCTGTACTTGGATCAGATCGCTGAGAATGACGATGAAAAGAGCAATCTGAAGAAGAAACCGAACAGACGACAGCCGATCACCCCCAGGTGGTAGTGGGCTATATCGAGCTTAGCGTATCTGGCGATATAAGCTAGTCTGTTTTCGGAGTAAGCTCTTTGGGGAAGTCGCACACCGCCTGTAGAGTCTCCGGCAGATTGTCGGGCGGTCAGCGGCCAGCTGAGTCATTGTCGACCCTGAGTGGCGGACCGAGCCAATCAGGGCACGAGAAGTAAACTTGTATGCGAAAAGGCCAGATGGCCGCTGGCTTTCTTCGCCGCTCGCTCTCCATACAAGAAGGTGGCCGGAGCTTCTCATCTTCTCCTCTCTCTTCTCTCTTCCAACCACTTCCCTTCCACCCCTTTCCCTGTCGCCATTACCTGCTTCCCTTCCCCCCGTCACTGTGGTTGGGTTTGCTCATCTTTCTTTTTGTTTCTTTTCTTTGATTCCCGCCTAGGGTTTCAACCGACTCTTTTACCGCGACCTCCAGGAATTCTTGTTTTACTCCCTCGTACATAGACATACACATTCGCCATGTCGCGCCAATCTGGTCGCGGAGCGGCTAAGCCGTTTGCTGCCTGGACCACTGTCTTCTACCTCCTTCTCGTCTTCATTGCGCCTCTGGCGTTTTTCGGCACCGCACACGCTCAGGATGAGTCTGTTCAGGACAACTACGGAACAGTCATTGGTATTGATTTGGGAACAACTTACTCGTATGTCTTGCAATTGTCTTGCCTTTTGAAATCTTGAGCGGCAACTAACCTGCACAGTTGTGTTGGTGTGATGCAGAACGGCAAGGTCGAAATTCTCGTTAACGACCAGGGAAACCGTATCACCCCCTCTTACGTCGCTTTTACCGATGAGGAGCGCCTTGTCGGTGACGCCGCTAAGAATCAATACGCCGCCAACCCTCAAAGGACTATCTTTGACATTAAGTAAGATACTCGGTTTAGGCAATTCTAGTCGTGCATTGTTCTAACGTGATCTAGGCGTCTGATTGGACGGAAGTACGATGACAAGGATGTCCAGAAGGACTCCAAGAACTTCCCTTTCAAGGTCGTCAACAAGGATGGAAAGCCCAACGTTCGCGTTGATGTCAACCAGACCCCCAAGACTCTCAGCCCTGAGGAGGTCTCCGCCATGGTTCTTGGAAAGATGAAGGAGATCGCCGAGGGCTACCTTGGCAAGAAGGTCACCCACGCTGTTGTTACTGTCCCTGCCTACTTCAACGACGCCCAGCGTCAGGCTACCAAGGACGCTGGTATCATTGCCGGCCTCAACGTTCTTCGTGTTGTCAACGAACCCACTGCCGCGGCCATCGCCTACGGCTTGGACAAGACCGACAAGGAGCGCCAGGTTATTGTGTACGATCTCGGTGGTGGTACCTTCGATGTTTCGCTACTTTCGATCGACGATGGTGTCTTTGAGGTCTTGGCTACCGCTGGTGATACCCACCTTGGTGGTGAGGATTTCGACCACCGTGTCATGGACTACTTTGTCAAGCAGTATAACAAGAAGAACAACGTCGACGTTACAAAGGATCTCAAGGCCATGGGTAAGCTGAAGCGCGAAGTCGAGAAGGCCAAGCGGACTCTGTCTTCCCAGATGTCCACCCGCATTGAAATCGAAGCATTCCACAACGGCGAGGACTTCTCCGAGACCCTGACCCGTGCCAAGTTCGAAGAGCTGAACATGGATCTCTTCAAGAAGACCCTCAAGCCCGTTGAGCAGGTGCTCAAGGATGCCAAGGTCTCCAAGTCTGATGTGGACGACATTGTTCTCGTTGGTGGTTCTACCCGTATCCCCAAGGTTCAGGCTATTTTGGAAGAGTACTTCAACGGCAAGAAGGCCAGCAAGGGTATCAACCCTGACGAGGCTGTTGCTTTCGGTGCCGCTGTCCAGGGTGGTGTTCTCTCTGGCGAGGAAGGTACTGGTGGTGTCGTTCTTATGGACGTCAACCCCCTTACACTCGGTATCGAGACCACCGGTGGTGTGATGACCAAGCTCATTCCCCGCAACACTGTTATCCCCACTCGCAAGTCCCAGATCTTCTCGACTGCTGCTGATAACCAGCCCACTGTCCTTATCCAAGTTTGTAAGTTTTCAATTCTCCCCTCGATATTCGACTCATGCTAATTCCTCGTAGACGAAGGAGAGCGTTCTCTCACCAAGGACAACAACCTTCTCGGCAAGTTCGAGCTCACCAGCATCCCTCCCGCTCCCCGTGGTGTTCCTCAGATTGAAGTCTCTTTCGATCTGGACGCCAACGGTATCCTGAAGGTCAGCGCCAGCGACAAGGGAACTGGCAAGGCTGAGTCTATCACCATCAACAACGACAAGGGCCGCCTCTCCCAGGAGGAGATTGATCGCATGGTCGCTGAGGCCGAGCAATTCGCGGAGGAGGACCGCGCCATCAAATCCAAGATTGAGGCTCGTAACGGCCTGGAGAACTACGCCTTTAGCCTCAAGAACCAGGCCAACGATGAGAACGGCCTCGGTGGCCAGATCGACGAGGATGACAAGCAGACCATCTTGGATGCTGTCAAGGAAGTGACCGACTGGCTCGAGGAGAACGGTGCCACGGCCACCACCGAGGACTTTGAGGAGCAGAAGGAGCAACTGTCCAATGTGGCTTACCCCATCACCAGCAAGCTCTATGGCTCCGCTCCTCCCACTGAGGAGGACGATGACGACTATGGTCATGATGAATTGTAAAATAACTTAGAGGGCTTTCTGGAGTTTACCATCTGATTTTTTCCCCCCCTTCCAACTCGCTCGATTCGAGGACGAAACTCCCTTTACTTGGTATAAGATAGGAGTAGCATGATACCTAAATACATGATCACCCAGGCTGTCGTCCCTTCGTATATTAGTTCCCCTCCTTCTCAATAAACCCCCTCACAGCCTCAACAATGACCTGATGGTCATCCTGCTGTGCCAACCCACTAACTACAATAACCCCAACAACACCATCAACACCCCTCACGCGAACCGGGAACCCTCCTCCATGAATTGCAAACTCATCCGCCGTCACCCCTCCACTCGAACTCTTGAGCGCATACTTGCCCACAAACGCCTCCTCAACGCCATTCGCATCACCTCCCCTCCCCGCAATCATCTTCTGTCTCATCGCCCAGCTAGACAGGCCCCAACGCAGTACGGTATTCCGCTTCCGGCGCACCCAGACTTCATTGTCGGCGACGGTGCCGGGTTCCGTGGCTGCTTGGAAGAGGATGTGTGGTTCGGAGCCGCCGGTGAGCGTGATGGAGATTAGGGCTGGTTTGCGTTGTGAACTGGGCAGGGAGAGGATTCGGTTGCGCAGGGCGTTGCCGAGGGTCCAGGCTGTAGTAGCTGTAAATGTTGGAAAGATCGCGGAGGGGCTAGATTCGAGGGCTGCCAGTTCGCGGGGCTAGGTGGTGTTAGTTGGAAGGCCGGGGGGTTGAGGTTGGTGGGGGTTGTGAGGGGGAGGGGAAGCGGCTTACGTCGGTGCTTGCGGGTGAGAGAGGCGTGTCGACCATTGTGAATGCTTGTGACTGCTAAGGTTGTGTATTGAGGGTGTTGGAGGGATGGGGTAGAGCGTGATTGAAGGTACTGGAGAGAAATAAGAACCGAAGCTGTGTGGCAGTTGAAATAGGTAACTAGATCTTACCTAGTCTTGGAGCTTGAGCTGGTGGAGACCGTAATTTCCAGTACCTACTACCTAGAGTAGTGACGTCTTCATCTGGCCCGGGGAATGGGTAGGTAGAGAAGCAAAGAATTATTATCTACTCAATCTTAAGCACAATCCTCCCCGCAATATCCCCTCTCTCCATCTCCTCATATACATGCGGTAGGTCCCTAAATGGCCTGACCTTCACAACGGGCTTGATCATCCCCGCCCTCACCAACTCCACTGCCTCCATACACTCCTTCAACGAACCCACCAAATTCCCACCGACTTTCAACCCTTTTATCACAATCGTGCAAATTGGTGTCTCGAGCGTCGGACGGCCCGGTGGAATCCCCACGCAGGATAAAGTGCCACTGACACGAAGCATCTCACAAGCATGGGCAAAGGCCTTTGCGCTCCCAGCTGTGACAACCGCAGCATGCGCACCTAGGCCTGTTATCTCGTGGACTCGTTTGATAGGATCTGTGTTGACGAAGTCAACGAACTCGGTGGCTCCAAGGCCGAGAACGAAGGAGCGTTTGTCGGGGGCGTCGACGCCTATGACTTGGGCGCCGAGGACTTTGGCGTACTGGACTGGGTAAGTTAGGGTTAATTCGTAGCCTCTTGATGCAAATATAAGGGTGTTGTACCTGCTAGATGTCCAAGACCTCCGCCTGCGCCCACCACGACGAGCCAGTTCCCGGCTTTTATGTTGGCTCCGAGGACTGCCTATGGGGGTATCAGTCTGCCGTCCGTCGCACGAAGAGATGATATCAAGAGGCAAGGTGATAAAAGATTCCTTGGCTCACCTTGTATGCAGTAACCCCAGCGCATAATACCGGCCCAATGACTATTGGGTCAATATCATCAGGCAAGATGGTCAAGTAATCGGCATCAAGAGCGATATACTGCTGGAAGCTGCCATCCTCATGATGAAGATGATTCGTGCTCTTCACGCAATACTGCTCAGTCCCTGCTAGGCAGAACTCGCATCGTTTGCAAATCCTACTGGAGAAGCGGATTCCGACGTAAGTCCCGATCTTCAGGTCTGAGCCACAGCCAGGGCCGAGAGCTATAATGCGGCCTACGCCTTCATGGCCGCCTATATGGGGTAGCTTGATCTTTGTAATTGGGATGCCGTCGGCGCCAGCGGCGGTGCCCTTTTTGGTGTGCAAGTCTGCATTGTTTAGCTTTGGGCCAGACCGGCATGAGGATACTGGGCGCCAGAGACTCACCACTTTGGCAGACGCCAGTGTAGAGGACTTTAGCTAGCACTTCGTTGGTTCCAGCAGTAGGCACAGGGTAGTCGTCGACGAAATCGACCGGGCCGCCCAGCTCGCGGACGAGAGCCACAGTCTGAACTTTGGGAATGTCAGCCATGCTGATGTGATCCGATGTATAGTCGAATACTCAAAGTTCTCACATCTTCGCCAGGAACAGCAGAGTGCCTTATATCGACAATGCAGTCGAACTTTTGGCTGACTGGAAGTCTGGTCGACATCTCGTCAGGAGGACTGTGCTGTTGACCCCTCTTTGATCTCCTCATGCGATCTTCTTTCGAAAGTGAAGATGCACGTCCATTCCTTTCTTTTTCTCCTCTTCTTTCTGTCATCTTCAACCTCCCCTTCCTGAACTCGATCAATGACCACCAACGAAGGTTCCTCGAATACTTCGGCGCCCCCGTCAAGCGTGGGGGGGCAACGAGTGACTTCGAAATTGGACCGTGCTTCTGTCCTTCGTCATTTGTCAAAGCAGGAGCTTTGCAGACAAAGCAGGCAGAGTACTGTAAACAAAAACTCGACCCCTCATGGTCTAGAGCCTGGCCAAAGCAACAACACCTGCGGGGTTTGATCAGCAGGTCATTTTATCACAATCTGCTGGCGAGGATTTCAGTCGAAGAACAACACCCCAGACGCTTCAGAAGAAAATCAATCTGATTTCTGCTGAGTGCTGACATCCTGCCATATCCAACCCGGTAGAAGAGTTACTTGACGGAATTGGGAGCGATGCTCTGATTCCGCACCATGTCGCTAGCGCAGCATCCTCCCGTGATTGATGGAAACGCCGCCGGGACAAGACTTATCTTGGAGTCGGCCCTCCGCATTTTCCCCAGACTAAATCACAACATTGCCGATCTTGCCATTCTGTGCAGGAATGGAGCCATTCGGGGGGTTTCAGGGCTTCCAAATCGAGTAAAATAGCGGCACGTATCCCACAAGCTTCAAAGATACATTTTCTCATCAAGCTCTCTTCGTCAGGAGAAACGAGTCGGAGATCATACAATGCTTTAACGCCCTAGGAGTCTTTCCTTATTTGGCCAAAGGCTTCGGGATCCATGCAAGATCCACTTTGATACACCTCCGGTGGGATGGAGCTCTAGAGCTCCTGCAGAGCTGCCGACTATATAAAGACGTCGATACGCGGACAGATCATAGCCATCTGTGATTGTTTGATCAGGTCATCGCTCGGGAAAAACGCCCTGTATCACGATGCACTTCCTACGCCTCCTTCCATTTGCTGCGGCGATCACGGCAGTGGTCGCACATCGCGGACCAAAGAAGCCAGAGCCATATTCCCAGGTTACCATCTTTGAGCCTCCACGTAACTATACGATCCCCCGCACCCTCTACGCTCGTAATGAGCAATTGCCCAACGGTGATATTCTCGCAACATGGGAGAACTACTCACCGGAGCCTCCGGCGGTCTACTTTCCCATATATCGTTCCTCGGACTACGGCGAGACATGGACTGAGATCTCGCGAGTCCATGATACAGCCAACGGCTTAGGTCTCCGCTACCAGCCATTTATTTACCACCTTCCAGAGCGCGTGGGTCGTTTCCGTGCTGGGACATTACTGCTGGCAGGAAGCAGTATCCCTACCGACCTAAGTTCGACCCAGATCGACCTCTATGCTTCGCAGGACAAGGGCCGCACCTGGAAGTTTCTGAGTCACATTGCTGCTGGTGGTGAAGCAATCCCCAACAACGGGCTTACCCCGGTTTGGGAACCATTCTTGTTGGCACAGTAAGTATCAAGCCTGCGTCCTTCGTTGATTTGTTAGTGGGTCGCGTTCAAGTCTAACTGTTGTCTCTGTAGCAAGGGCAAATTGATCGTTTACTACGCTGATCAGCGAGACAATGCAACTCACGGCCAGAAGCTCTCCCACCAAGTAACTAGAGACCTTTATAACTGGAGCCCTCCAGTTGACGATGTGTATGTCGCCTATGTCTACATGGATGTCAACAAGAGCTGATAAATTGCAGCGCCTACCCAACCTACACCGACAGACCCGGAATGCCTGTCGTCACTAAGGTAACAAATTTCTCAGGTGTTGATTGAGTACATAGGTACATTGACTAACTTTTTGAAAAGCTTCCCAACGGCAAGTACTTCTACATTTACGAATATGGGTCCTTCTTCAACACCTCCACCTACTCATTCCCGCTCTACTACCGCATCAGCGCCGACCCAGAGGGCTTCATCGACGCCGAGCACCACGAACTCATTGTGTCCAGCGGTACGGTCCCGACTTCGTCCCCATATGTTGCCTGGACCCCATGGGGCGGTAAGAATGGTACGATTGTTGTCAGTGCCGCGCAGGAGTCTGTCTTCATTAATCAGGCGCTGGGCGAGGGTGAGTGGACTGAGGTCCCGACTCCTGAGACACGGAGCTACACTAGGGCTGTTAGGATTCTCAAAGAGGATCCTAGGTTCGTGCTATTGCATGGCGCTGGTGTGCTTCTTGGAGACCAGAATAAGGTCACCGTAAGCTTGTTCAATTTGGAGGATGCGGTGGCTGCTCTATGAGGGGTCATTGTTGTTACAGATTGAGGTTTTCTGTGTATATACGTGTGTTGGTTGGTGTACATACTCATAGTTGCTGATATCTAGAATGATCTGGAGGCTGCCGATCATGCGACATAATTCAGACTCTCGCAACTAATCCGTCATGTTTCGAATGCAGTCATGTCTAGAGGAGTACAGTACTGTAGGTATGCAGGTCACTTGACCAGGAACATCTGGGCCCCTCTTCCCGGCCAACACCACCTGCAGCGAAACTGTCCAACCTCCAACCTCCAACCACAGCCAACACCCTCGCACTCTGCGCCACAAAAGTACCAAATTCCTATGCATCACACAAACGATCAGCGCCATCACCTTCCTCGGAAGCCTCCGCAGAAACTAGTAAGTTAGGCTCTCGAGCTAGTTATTCTTAGCCTCGAACATGATTCACGCTGACAGGTGCCAAGAACACCGTACTCGATGGTCCACGATCCGCGGTTGCCTTTTCCAACGAATATTCGTAAAGCCCGAGTGTGATCAGTTAGCCGTCACAATTTTAACGCCGTGATGTGTCTCTCTGCTGAGAGTGAAGCGCTCTGATGGTTCGGAGCAATTTCTACAACCATTTCAAAGAGCAGGAAGTCGTATTTCAGTAAAAACCACCCCTGGAAAGCGTCGTGGTCTATAAAAACTCAAAAATGAATGGCCATGAAAGCCAGCGACAAGGGTTAAAGTCTGAAATTTGGCGTTCAACTGCCATGGCCAGCCGCCATGGCCCATGCTCAGCGGGACCCACACACAGATTCCCGGAATCCAGCTTTCCCCCTTGCTCCCCGGAATCCACTTGACGGCTTTGACTCACAACCTACCAGGTGTAACGATTGAACAGTGTGCTGGGCGACTCAACTTGCTCGCGGAATCTCTCCGAAGTTAAAGCCTAGGAGCAACATGCCGGCGCTATCTCATTATGCATGCTGCATGAGCCGCGCAGTCGTTGCCACAATGGGCTTGCGACCTCAATGCCCAAGATGATGCATCCACCCTCGAGGTCAACAAGGCAAACACACATGCAGTAGTGTTGGACTAAACAGATGCAAGCGAGGACCGAGTGTTGGTGCTAATGCAAGGCTGGTCATTTACTACCGCCCTTCAACATCATAATGCCACACATCTCGTCATTTCGAACAAGCTATGATAAGCATCGTCCACTCCTACAGTCCTGTGGCAACATCCTCTGATGTCGTCTATCAAGCCCGAAGGATTAATAATATACAGTACACATAAAGCATGCGCGCTAGGCGAGCTCAATGGACATCAGCACTGATCTGGGATTCACCGCTCATACTCCAGATTAGATGCAGAGCTACATTCCTGACTTCTCCCCTAGAAAGCGGGCATCAGTGACAAATCACAAAGACGATGCCGGAGTATTTCTTCGTGTAGCATCCATTTAACGAACGCAATACTTCCTGGGTTCTAGTCTTGCCTTCCATGGCACCTCAATCATCAGTCGACGGTTGACTTCGAGAGTCCGAACAACCAACAGTCGGAGTAGAATTGATGAGCTCGGCCTTGGGAGAGCATACTCTAAAATGACTGCACCTCGGCCTTGAGGCATTAACTTTTGACAGTAGATAAAAAGGATCTCTGCTCTCACCGATATGACTTGTCCATATGAGACAGCCGCTCATACCGGGTTTCAAGCTCGGCACGCTTCAAACTCAGAATGTCAGAAAGTCCGCAATCGCATGATGCGAACCGGGGTATGGCCGCTTGCTATTCCGAGGGTGACCAATGATAGGTCTCAGTTTTTATCCGATTGTTGGCGACTATGCCGGCCGGATCCATCGAGCTGGGCAACAACGATCTATACCCAGATCAAGGATATGTGGTAGATTGAGTTATCTACGCCGTGACCAACCAATCACAAAGGCATTGCTCTGTTCGCAATACGAGACCTGCTTCAAGAGGTTCTTGCAGCCAGTGACTTCTACTTCTCTCACTAGCCATTATTTTATCCCTAGCAAACAAGGATCTTAATCCCTACTTTGACGGCTTTGTCTTGTTGGAACGGCTGCTTGAACTTTGAGCGCCTGCAGAAAGGAAAGACAGGGAGTCGCAGCAAATCGAGTCCCTGGGGTTTTCGTGCGCAAAGAGCGCTCGCATGGCAGGATAATGCGATGCAGGCCCATATTCCACAATTGGACAAAATTACTGACTCTTGGACCGTTATTGGCCACGAGATATCCAGGCTGGACCTATCATTGCCTTGAAATTGCGACGTGGAGGTTACTGTTGCCGCTGAATTTGACAGCCAATACCATCAAGTTTGGCGTTTGCATGCTGGTAGTCGAGAACTCGCGACGACTCGCCAATGCCACAAAACCTAGAATCACACTGGGCACGCACACCTCACTGATACTTCCACTCTGTTTCCCCAGATCAGTCCTCTTTCGTTTCTTTTTCCTTCGCACGGCCACAGTTCAGGCGCTAACTTTGTCAGGATACGATGGCCAGATGCTGCATTGTCCCATCCCATCATCTACAGGCCTATTTCCATAATCTGTCGTCGGGCATTCTTTTTTTTTTTTTTGACGTGTTATACATGTCATTATTCTGCCGTCAATCTTCCTCCAAGCACAATTCAACATCCTGACTCTCTGGTAATCGTGGGCCCCTTTTTTCCATGGTAGCTTTCTGACTGACAGTCAATTGGGAATGAAGGGAAACTACCAACATATGCATGAAAATCTCCTCGTTACCTTTAGTTGTCACATCTTCAGATAATACCCTCCCTACGGAGTTGTTGACTATCAAGACAAGGTGTTACAATCTAAGTCTTGCTCCTCTGTTAGAGCCTTGAAGTTCTTTTCCCGATATATACTACATCTTGCTTTGCCTCCCATCCTCTTTTATGTCTATCTAGGCTGAACTCAAGCTGTGTTTCATTGTTTCATCTCTTCACTCAGCTTGACCGCTTGTTGACGCCTTGATGATTGCCTACGGGGGTGCTCAATTCGCCGACTCCTCTCGACACGGACAAAAACACACTCTGTGTGCAGGAAACACGATCCAGATTCGTGAGTCTAGTTTACTACCAATGTCAGGGGCACCATTTCAGCAATGGGCGTATTCTTCCGACGGTAAGCATAGCAATGCGAGACCCCGACCCTTTGAAGAAGACCCTTCAGGGCAGGCGCCTGTTATAAACAATGCCTACCTTGAGCGCGAGGTTCCGCCTTTCCATTTCCAATACCCAGCACCACAAAACCATGAGCCGGCGGTCATGCAAAATCTGGGTCACCCTAGGCTTCCGACGCAAAGCCGATCGAGAGATTACGGAAACAATCACAGATACAGACAGTCCTCGACACCTACTGGCTCCCTCGCACATTATAGCATACAACCGCCAGGTATATCACGGAACGTGGAATACACAGGATCAGCACACTCATACTTTGATGCTCCGAGCCGTGGTCGTGGCTCTGTTGGTTCTGCTGGTCGAACAAACGACGTGGACTCGCAGTAAATGCTCCTTATCCTAAGTTTCCCCGATCTAGTTGTATATCCTAATTACAAAGACCTGTTCTAATATTGGCTTAGATATAGTAGTAGCTCGACGACATTTCCAAGCCCCGTGCATTCTGATAAAAGCCCTAGAATGTATCCGACGCTTGCCCCATTATTGTCAAACTATCAGCTTCCCTCACATCAGCGGCATAATACAGCCAGTATGCCCTCCGGCTTTGAGCACCTGCTCCATCGTCAAACAACACCGTCACCTCCACCCAAGCCACGCAGTTCAGCTGTCCCTCGCTTTAGCCTACACATAAGACAACAGCCGATAGCTGCGCGCGCGTGCGGAGCGGGTGACAGAGACCGGCGACCCGTTGACCCGCCTCCAATAATCCAAATGATTCTTATGCACGCTGATCCTAGCTCAGAAGATGGAAGGTCTATTCTGCAAGACCCACGGTTTACAGTTGGTTGTCTTCTCTACCCCGTACAAGATTCTGCCTTTCTAGGCTCTCCAACCACAGAGGAAGGGAAGACGGATTTAGGCATAAATTTCGAAGACAGCAATGCACCCGGCCAAGCTACCCCGTTGCTTTCTGGAAAGGCATTCGTTTCACCATTCTACGTCGATGAGGAACCAGATCCGAAGACCGCACCACCACTACCAAAATCCTCAAGTCAATCCCATTTCCCCGAAACAACGACCCTCTCCCACGTATCCCTTGGCCAATCACCCCAATCCAGACCCCCCGTCTCATTTTTCATCTTCTCTGACCTCTCCGTCCGTAAAGCCGGCCTATACCGCCTCCAATTCCGACTGATGAACTGGGGTGCCGTGGAAGACACAGGGCAATCAATGCCCATCCTCGCAGAAGCCTGGTCCGAGCCATTCCGCGTTTGGCCAGCGAAAGACTTTCCGGGCATGCGCGACTCTTCCGATCTTACTTTGCGATTGAAAGAATTAGGGTTTGTGGAGCTGAAGACCCGAGGAAATGGAATGGGGAAGGGGCGGAGAGTGGGAAAGGCCGAGGCGAGGAGTTAGGGTTGGTCGTCGTTTCCCGGGGTCCCGGTCAACCACCTCCTTCCTTTTTCGGGTTTCTATGTGCCTGCCTAATCCGTCCCTGGGCCATCGCGTTCCTTACTTATTGGTCTGCTTGCTATGCTGTTTTTGTTTTTTAGACTGAGGTATATCGTCGCTGACTGCGCAATAACGAAAGAACGAGTATCTAATGAGGCGTTATTCTAGAATAGCAAGGCTATTACGGGGGAGGGCTTTTCTTTGGATGATAGTGGTTCTGAGATGGACTCATAATATGTTTCGGGATTGTTTATATTTGACTTGCTACTATAACTTATATCTAGAACGCTTATTGTGCTTGACTTGCTCCGACGGGACAAGGAGATGCAAGCGCTATGGAATTTCCCCAGTATTGCTCAATACCCAACGCTACACACTAAAGAAGTAGCATGGTCTAGGTCATCTAGACTGCAGGTATAAGCACTGCGAAGCGATGGCCGCCATCTCTATAGAAGATACTAATGGGATGTATATCTGTATACAATAGCAATCTTCCTTTAATCTTTAAGGCCATCCAGGTATGAGTCCAATCTCCGGATTGAGGAAGCGAGCTGCTCTCTGAGCACGCCCAGATCGAAAGTTCGCGCGTAGGAAGGTTGTGTTTCGTGACCAGAGCTCTGCATCCCCTCTCTTTTCCGCTACAGCGTCCACCGCATCCAACAGCCTTTCCGCCACCTCGAAGTTGCCATCTTCTATATTGAGAACAACAAGATTTAATCCCGCCGATAGATTGCCCATTTCCCAGGCAACACGGGACCATTCCATAGCCAGGGCACGGTAGTCTAGGATAGAGCGAGGTCGGAAGTAGGACAAGAGTTTACCGAGAAAACTCGCCTCGTTTCGCAACGTCAGATTAAGCTCATATCGATCTGGTTCTTCACTGTATCCTTGCAACTTTGCGCTTCCTGATTCTGATCGGGCGACGGGCTTTGGATAGTGCCCTCTAGCGATGAGCCAGTAGAAGTTGGCCAGACGCAAGCACGCATCGGAAGATCCAGCCGCCGCAGCTTGCCCCATATATCTTTCGAACTCATGTATCCCATCTGTCCAGCCCTTGACTACCGCGTAGCACATCAGCGAATATGGATGCTGGTATACTTCCGCTCCTAAACGAAGAGCCTCTATTTCGTCGGGTTCTAGACAGGGCCTCATGTCCTGTCGGTTATGGCCACTGTCATCAGACACGCTCTTGTTTATGTCAGCAACATGTTTGGGATCGCTTTCTTCCTTTAATGCACGTCTCAGCCAGAGGTATAACTCCCACGGAGGCTCGCAGCGTCCCGCCAAAGTCAGATCCTTCATTCGATCGAGCTGCGTCCTTGGTCCAATCATACCCATTAACTCTTTGACGAGATCCAGAGCTTGGGTATAATTTCCCCTTAAGCCTAGATATTTGGCATAAAGGAGCATTGCGCGAGGGTCACGATCATCTTGTTCCCCGGTATTAGACTTGTTCGTCGTCGCTAGCTTCTGAACCAGGGCGACCGTATGCGTAAGATACGGCTCTTGGATGGGGTCGTGATTCCATAAGTATTTTCCATCATGATTTGACCTGAGATAGGTGGAAGCCATTAAGAAAGTCGCCTTTCGAGAGCCGGCAAGCGCACACGAAATCGCCGACAAGGTTAATAGCTTTCTTTCCGGAGCGATTAGCGTAATCATATCGAAAATAGTATCCACGGCTACTCCTTCGGCTGGATTGAAACGAATAAAATACTAGTCAGCAGTCTGCGCCTAAAAAAGTGACAGAATACAGCGAAGTCCACTGCGAGGAAGGGAAAAAGGTAATGCGTGACACACTTTGCGCAAGTCTCGAAATGAACCCTGAAAACTGGCCACGGGAATGGGCAAGATGTTCCAAAAATGCTTTTCCTATGCGTTTGAACTTCGTTGGCGTCACGGATTTGTCGATGACGCCGTCGTACAGCAGCTCGCTTGCGAGGCGAAATCCATTCTTTTCCAGATTTTGTAAATCAGCGGTAACATCATGGACTGCTGCAGGGATAGAATGAGGAAGATCTTGAAGGAGAATATTTGCAGAGAAGCCTGATTCGGTTCCTTGGGCGGCTCGCATGCGGGTTTTCTGGGGTGCTCTGGCAGGTCGTCGAGCTGCGTTGTAGGACGACGTGGTGTGGAAGGATTGGCAGTGGCTCATGCGAGGAGGACAATCAGGTGAGGTGAGGGGGGCGAGACGGCCGCGTGTAGTCGCAAATAGAGTAGAGCGGTAATGTAGCGCACTCCATTGTTGGAGGCGTGGAGGGCGCGTTGGCATGGCTGTTGCTGAAGGTGATGGAGATGAGGGAGTTGCGGAGCAAAGAGAGATCGGCCAAAAAAGTCCCGTGCTCCGTTACCATCTCATGATCTACTTCCTGTACTTTGTACTTTGCGATACCAAGCAGTTCTCACTTGCTATTCACCAAAGCATGGCTGCTTTAGTTCCCGTTGTATGCAGAATCAGCCAAAAAAGTAGTTGATGATTGCTAATATACATTCAATGCCTGTCTCCCGCTTTCCAGCCAGTTTATCAAAACACCTTCAGAAAAGACACAGATATATGACAGAAAAGAGAAAACACGTCTGACCAGAAAGCGGGATCACAGCACAGACAGAGCACCGAGAGGGGTGAAGGTGCGATCGCCTTCTAGACAAGACAGACATGACCAGGTATCACTCGGACAAGCACATCCCTGAAGCGCTCAATGAATCTACTCCATAATAGCCTTTCCGCCAACGGCCTTGAGAGTCTCTATAATCTTCTCTGCCTCCTCCTTAGGCACGCTTTCCTTGAGAACCTTCGGCACAGACTCGACGAACTTCTTGCTGTCAACGAGCGACAGGCCGAGAAGCGTCTTGACTTCCTTGATGACCTTCGCCTTCGAGGCGGCATCAATTGACTCGAGCTTCAAGTTGAAAAGCGTCTTCTCCTGCGCGGGTGGTGCGGCCTCCTCTTCTTCAGCGGCAGCGGCAGCACCGGGGCCGGCACCGGGGGCCATAGCGAAGCCGCCAACGGGGAGATCAGGAATGTTCAGGCGGGACTAGATTTGAGAATATGGATTAGTAATCAAAATCGTCTAGAAAATATGGACATTGAATCGCTGTGGTCGTAAAGCCAATGGCTGATCGGACACTTTTTGAAGGAGCCCAGCTTGCAGATAACGCACCTTCAGGCTGGCCACGAGATCGGCCGTTTCTAACAGGTTCAATTGGCTAATCTGGTCGACAATCTGCGTGATCTTGGGGTTGGCAGGGGCAGCAGCCGCCTCTGTAGACTGCCACCTCCGGCGGACTGTCTGCTGATATGAAGCGGAAAGTCGAAGGGAAGCGGATGGGCGGACGAGCTGTCTGCAGCACCGAGCTGCGGCCTGGGCGGAGAGTGACATTGTGAAGGGTGTTATAAAGGGCCGAAGATGAGGAGGCTTGAAGTAGTTGAGTTCTGGCGGTGGAGGAGACGCTCTCGTTCAATCAACAATTCGCAAAGCGCGCTTGAAAAAGAAAGTCGACTTCGGGATGGAAAATCTGGCAGCGTCACGTGATGCATACTATCAGGACACCCGACCTGTTCACTTTTGAAGTTCCACTAGCAATGCGAAACAGTCTTATTGAATCCAAGTGTTCATTGAAATGGCAGAATATTGTTTAAGAATACGCTGAAATGTTGCTGGCCTAGTAATCAAAGCATTGCGCCCTGAAGCTGCCTCCGGGATAGATGGCATCATCATGCCCAAGTAGCATATCAATACATTATACATGAAGGTATAAACAGCATTACAATCCTGAGCGCTTTTCCCCAGCCCTGGTTCACCGACCGTTGCTCTCACCATCCTTCGAAGCGATCACCTATCCTCGCTTGCTGTACTTCTTCATAGAACGACGTTGCTCCTTTTGCTGCTCGCGCTCAAGGAACTTTCGCTGCTCCTCGGCGTTCATGCCGCGGAGAAGTCGCTCCCTCTCTTCTTTCTTCAACTTCTCGGCGGCCAATTTGCGCTCCTCCGCCTTCTCCTGCTCGTCTAGGCGGCGCAGCTTCTTAATTTCCTCTTCACGAATGTTCCTGATCTTGCGCATTACTTCTGGCCGGAAGTGGCCGAGACTAACAAGCCTATCAGGAAGACGAAGGAATTGGGTGAATAGTGGCAGGGTGGAGGCATAGTCGGAGGCGGAGGACGCCAGGGAGCCAGCAAGCTGGACGCGTTTGCGGGGAGCGGTTTCCTCGATCCTGCAGTCAATCGGTTTAGTTGAGGTTGTTCAAGGACTGCGGGTTTATCGTTATGTACTCACTTGGTGGGCTTGTCAACTGGCTGGTCGGTGACGATCAGGTACTTGAAACCATTGCCCGCCTTCTCGACAGCTTGGATCAGCTCCGGGGTGAGGAGGGTGTCGGTGATTTCAGCGCTCTCGGTCATAACAGTCACCCACTGCGGCAACTTCGCATTGTCCTTGGTGAAAGTCATGGACGCGTCATATCTATCATTGCGGAAGTTGCGCATGTGATTTTTGTGGACAATCGCAAAGATAAAGCCATCGTAAGTCGAATTGTTGACCTTGAGGGAGGAAGTATCCTTGCCGGGAACGGGAACAAGATCCTTTTCCTTGCCATCAAAGGTATACGCGGTAGCCTCGTAGGTTTCCTCAGGCGAGGGCCAGCTGTCGAAAAAGAAAGCGAAAACTTGGTCCATCCAGTAGGTGACTGGGTTGGCGCGCTTAGGCAGCTTGATCGCAACATCGAGGAATGCGACGTTCTGGCGACCGGTCGCGTAGGAAGAAAACTCCTGAGCAGACTTCTCCTTCAGAATCGAGCTAGGGCTTGACAGTTCCACAGTGATAGACTCTTCAGGCTTCTCAATGCCATCGAATCCGACAACCGCAAACTCATTTCGGAGAGTGCTGGCATGGGCAGTAGCCCATTCAGTAGCCCGACGGCGATTTTTACGAGTGCCCCAGAAGTGGAAGAGAACGATCAAGAGAATGAATGGTAGAACCATAGCCTCTTGCATGAAGTCTTTCGGGGATGTGCGCTCCCAAACTCGGTACCACTTCGTATACACGACAGGTTCGGCTCCAGCCTGGCTTAACGGAGGTGTAGACGATGTATCTACGATGGGAGCGGGAGAAGGCGCAGGCGCCTCGACAAAGTCGGCGAAGTCTGGAATGGCGAAAGACGGGTCAGCCAGAGGAACTCAACCAGGATGGAGCATCCAGCTGAAGCAAGCGAGGCACAGGACTTACCACCATCTTCGACAGCGGCGGCGTTGGATGGCTCGGTGCCGCCAAAAACGTTCTTGAGGACTCCCGCCATTGCGAGAAGAGGAGGAATCGGGAAGGAAAGAAGGGTCAGGCCCGGGCGGAGACAATCGAAGTGAGCGAAACCGCAGAGGTGGCCTGGGGGGAAGAGGAGAGGAGAGAAGCGAGAGGAAACCTGGGGCGAGGTGTTGGTTCGGGTGGCATAATTAATTGACGTTCGCCGCAGAGCCAAATCGGAGAGAGCCTAGTTCGGTGGAGCCAGAGCTCTCCAGTCCACCATTTGACGCGATGGCCAAGATTGGTTGAGATACGGAAGATTAGTAGGTAATCTAGATAGTAAAAGTGATGAATTCAGTAAAGTATTATTCCACCAGGCAGATTGAATGCAGGCTACACGATGGAGAGCCCTCCGATTTATTCAACCGTCCCAAGTACATACACCCAAAAACCATCGAAGCCTTCGGGCACGCGACGATATCAAACAAATCAGACAGGAAAGGTTTGCGAAATAGTGAGAGAAGTGGTATCCTGCAAAGAAAGAACAAAATCATCGAGAGAAAACGCCAGATACTTTGATAGTACATCCCAAGCCTCAAAAAGGAAATCTAACACGCTCGAGCTGAGCTCGAACCCAGCCTATTGTGATAATTAAACGCAAAGTGTCGTATCGGTCGTTATATACCCCAGGCCTGCTGGAGCTATATGAGACAAAGGATGAAGAAAAGAGGACTAAGAGGGGACGGCAACAACGGGTTGCCAGCGTCATGAATACGCTCGAACATCGACTCAGTGACCATATGCTGGCGGAGGAGTCTCCTCATGATTCAGGCGGTCCCAAAAGGGATTGCAGGAGCTAGATCCAGACACTTTCTCCTCTCGCATGCGGCGCGCAATTTCCCCAGCAAGTCTTTCAACTAAAGCTTGATCGACAATGCTGGAGGTCGCCTTCTCGCCAGTGAATGGGAGTATTGTCGATGGCAATTGTCTCGATAGCTCAGCCTCTGGCTTTTCGGAAACTCCGTACCCAACATGCGAACGCATTGTTCCCCTCGGGGTTGCGTTTATGTCGATCGGCTCTGACATTCTAAGTGGGTCAGAAGAGGACGAAGGCTCTCCAAACTGCCCAACATTATCAGGCGCGCGACGAATACCGGATCGAGAAATACTCATGCGGTGTCTCTCTGGAATAGACGGGAGGTGTAGTCCAATTTCCGGCGACAGGGGTGGTGTGACCGGATCATCAGGCTGTTCCCTTACCATCGGTAGGGGCGCCGAGTATACTGAAGGCGCGCTGATATCCTCAGTAAAAGCACTTTCATCACTGACGCTTGCGGCATCATCAGTCGTCTTGGGACGTCGTAAATCAACAACGCGCTTCTTCCGCTTCCTCGAATGCGCTTTAGAGTGCCGAGTGGCGCCCATGCTCAGGCCGTAGCTACTGAAGCTATGTGTAGACGCTGTAGATCGAGTTTGCGATGAGATTATGCTGGCATTATCCGGGAATGACGAGGACAGGTTCCCAATGTGGGAGTGAGTCCTTGAGAGCGCCGGGCTCGCTGGAGACGTAACGCTCGCGGTAGCGTCGCCTCCGTCAGATGGAGACGTCCATGCGCGATAGACGACCTCGCGGATGGAGGGTGTGAAGAGCGACAATGTTCGCTGGGAATCGGTGAGTGCACCAAGACGCAGTAGATTTTTTTGAGAGAACAAGGAATGCGTCTCCACTGAAGAGTCAAGCGAAAGAGAAGCAATCTCCGACTCGTTCAGAGCATTGCCCAGAGCATCCACTGGATCCTGCGGAGGGCTAGCCAAAGGATCCTGGCCGGGACCTTCTGCAGTTGCGGTTGCTTGTTCATTGTCCGGCTCCTCCCCGACGCGATATTCTGGAACCCATAATCGAAGCGAAAGTCGGTGGATTATAGCGGGGAGCTCGTCCATGAACAAGATTCGAAGTTGTGCTTCTATTTCCTTTTGAAGGAAATCTCGGACGAAGGGGATTGAGTCGAAGGTGGATGAAACTTTGAGCGACTCGAGCGGATCATTTCGAAACACTACCGTGATTCCTTTCTGCTTTGAGAAAACCAAGACAACGAAGCCGGAGAGTTTGAAGTCGGATAGGGTGATTTGAAGAGGGATGGTAAGCGGAGTCCTAGATGAAACAGCCCAGTCAGAATATGCGCAGCTATGCATGCCCAGTGTTGCGACTCACGCTGCAGCTAGTGGTAATGGTGAAGCGAAAGATGGTCTGGTGAGGAGGTAGGTATTGAGAGGGTTTGCTTGGACTCGGGTCTTGAGAGTCAAAAAGGCGTCCCCTGTGTAAGACATCTTGAAGATGCCTCGAAATCGGTCCTCGGCCAAATCGCCAATCTCCAGAATCTCCAACTCAGGCGGAATAGAACCGAGATTGAGCTCGGTGACAATGATATCGTCAACTATGATCGGTGGTTTTGGCGACTTATTCAGAGCGGCTGTAAGAAGATCCTGGGCGCGAATGTAAAAATTCGCGTCCGCGGTCAACGGCGACCAGTTGAAGTTGAAAGCCATCGCAGATCATTGAGAGACAGTATCTCAGCGACGGACAACATTCAACAGAGCAGATATCGGCGACCGGACTGTAGCCCTGGGAAGAAGGGAGGGAGGTCGTCGTAGTTGTGACGATGGATGATGGATGATGGGAAGAGGAATGGAGAAAGGGAGGCTGAATGAATGAATGAATGAATGAATGAAATGTTCTTCCTGTGGGGGCGCGGCGATAAGAAAGGAAAAAAGGGAAAAAGACGGGACGAGAAAAGGACTTCCGAGGATCACAAGAAAAGTGAGGCAACACTCGCGTGATCGACGCGACAGCTGGAGATTCACCTATATTGGGAGTTCCGGATGATTCCCTTTGGGGTCTGATCGATAGGAGAGTCCTCGTCAAGTACTCTGCTCTTTCCTCGACATTGTTTTGTAGCTATTCAGTCGCGTTCCTTCGCTGCAGTCTCTTCCTCGGCTCAAGAGGCCGGCGGACGGAAAGACGTCACTGTGCAGAGCCTTCATATATTATGGAGACAACAAAACTGGAGCAGAACCATACAATGAATTCTATGCATGAGCTTCTGTATCTGTTGCGGTCGTCTTATGATTCAAGATCGACTCAGCCGGCATGACCTCTCTCCGCCTCATCCCCTCATCCGGTCACCCCCGAGCACCCGAACATGGAATCCGGACTCACTATTCCTGGCCTCCGCTAATAATACTATTCCGAAGATATTGTTGGCTCGATTATTATCACTCTTGCTCGTACTACTACTAGGGTTAGTACAACTAGTAAGTGTAGTTCCATACATGCTCTCTACACTTGCTAACGTCCCAACTTGGCTCAGTAATCGCGCTGGGTTGACAACCTTAATACCTGGACGCAGAATCTCTTCTTGAACCATGGCTTCCCCCATAAACATCGGTCTTCCACAAATCCACGCCAGAGAGGAGAGTAAATGCATACCACCGACCAATGACTTTCTCATGGGCACCTGGCACGTAACCCACTCCAGTCTTCCCTTGTGGAAAGGCAAGCGCAACGTCAATATTACCTACGAGTCACTGCCCCCCGACTCCGTGGGTGTCACCAAGATCGATGACTTTGTTAGATACCAAGCAGTGGGATCTGATAAAATCAAGTCGGTTCATGGTGTTGACACCCCCAGTCCGGGTAATCCGGGTGCCTGGGACTGGCGAGGCAAAGGTTGGTTAAAGATTGCGAGATCTCATTGGGAGTGCCTTGGGTTTGGCCACACGAACGATGGCAATCAATGGCTTGTCACATATTTCGCGAAAACCCTCTTTACTCCTGCCGGTATAGACATCTACTCTCGACGCAAAAACGGGCTTCCGCAAAGCAGTATTAAGGAGATACTCAAAACTCTCCAAGGACTTGGGGTTGACGAGATCACGAAACTCACATACAGTATCTTTGAGATACCACATAACTGAGGGTACCAGCTATAAAGCTGCTAAGTAATAGTAATGAATGTCTTCTCCAGTTCTCATACATCTCTGTCATTAATGTCACGTGCAACAGATGCCATGACGCATCTTCAAAGGTACGGGTACCTCACCCCGGCAACAGCACGCTAGTCCTTATATAGAAGGAGGTCAACAGGCCCGCGGGCCAATGCATTCCATCAATGACTGCAGTTCCTCGCCTCCAGGTCTGTTTCTATCAATCTAAACTTTCTTGACCGCCAGTATCAACCCTTCAGGCACATACTTTTAAGGTTCGCGTGGTAGACAGATCTATGATGCGAGCTCATTATGGCCGCGATACTTTCTCAAACGTACTCCGACGAAACTCCGCGACGAAGAGCAACAACTACCACCGGGAGGCGAAAAGTTTACGGGAAGCGGAGAACGGACGCCCCAAGGGCCGTGTTTGATCAGCGAAGCCCGGCAAAGAAGACAGAGGCCGATGCCATTCAAGATGTGGTCGATTGCATCGAGGCAAGATTGGCCGAGATCCAGATCGCTGACAAGGCAGTCGTGGAAGACAAACAGGAGGAAGATGACAAGAAGAGCACCAACACAGCGACTGCGACGCATAAACATATTGATGATAAGAATTTCGCGCCAAGGCCTCCTCAGCACCCTGCTGAATCAGTTCAATTTGAGCAAGCTATCCCGAAGAGCACCCCGGTCGTCAAGAAGCGATATCAGACCATGGTGGAAGTTAGGATAACTCCGAGAAAGGTTCTAGGGGAGCCACAGTGTGATGCGAAGACAACACCGAAAGAGTTACCCGATCATTCAGACGCCCGCAAGCGAAACACAAAAAGGGCAAGGCTGCGGCGATGTGCTCCGTCCGACTATGTCTCCAACGATAAGGCAGCTTCCTATGTCCGCTCTATTTTGGACGAGACTTTGTCTCCGGTAGCGGCACAGGGTATTCAGAAGTTTGATGCCTGGGCCGCGCGTGCGGGGCAAATGCTAGAGGTGGTGAAACTGGCAGAAGGCTCGTACGGAGAGGTCTATAAATTGAGACTACGGGAAGATTTGTGCCAGAAGGGAATGTCCAAATCAAAATTGGCGCGCCTTCGAGCCTGTGGTGACGGCGTTTTCAAAGTTGTTCCTCTACGAGCCCAGAGCGGTCCAGGTTCGAAAAAGTTCACCAGCGTTGAGGAGATTGTGGCGGAGGTAAAAATGTTGAAATATCTGGATCCTATCCCAGGGTTTGCCCGCTTGCGGGAGATCCATGTTGTTCAAGGTCGGTATCCCGACACATTCCAGAGAGCCTGGGACCACTACAAGAAAACGAAAGATGATTGTCTCAACCCTAATCCTTCGAGCAAACGAGCCTACCCTGATTCTCAGATTTGGGCAATTATCGAGATGGACGATGCTGGTTCTGAGCTTGAGAAGTTTTCTTGGTCATCAATCTTCCAGATTTACGATATATTCTGGGGCGTTGCTATGGCTTTAGCTCGCGCTGAAGAATATGCTTTGTTCGAGGTACCACCTCTCTCTCTAAGAAGATATGAGTTCGTTATTAATTTCCTATTTGAAATAGCATCGAGATCTGCATCTTGGGAATGTTTGCATTCGAAGCACGCGACCAGATGGTCTTATGCACCCACCATCTGTCTCAGAGGTCATGCGGCAATCTAACTCAAGTGGGTTTGGTCTTAGTACATTGCAGACGACACTCATCGACTATTCGCTCTCACGCGCAGAACTCGTCGTAGATGAGACTTCAGAACTGATAGAGGTCACATCTTCGGATCTAGATAAGAAGCAAATATTCGATGCCATTGGTATAGACGAGGATGACGCCTTGCTGAGAGACACGTATAGACAGTGAGTGTTCTACTTGAGTCTGAGTATATTGCTCTAACCACTTTCATAGCATGCGCGCCCAAGTTTACAAAGGCAACCCCGTCGATGCCCAAAAAACACCTGATATACCCGGTATCTGGGCGGAGTATGCACCCCGAACGAATCTAGTCTGGCTTCGATTCCTTTTGAAAATGCTGCTCAAGAACAAAAAAGACGAACCTCGAAACGTCACAGGGGGAACACCAAGGCCGCCTCTAGCCCCCCGTCCATCCAACACCGAGGTCAAGAGAGCGACCAAATCGGGCAAGAACCATTCAGCGGGCACTGATATTCAGGTAATTTCGGATGACTGCGCTCAGGTTTCGCAGCTTAAGCAGACACTCAAGGAGAGGCTCAACGCTATCCTTGAGCTGCTTGATCTTGAGCATGGACATGAAGATATGTGCTGTTCCGCAGACCTGGTCGCGTTTGCTATAGATGCTCAGTGGCTTCATGAGAGGGATTTCTTTTCTGCAGAGTAAGCGTAGCATATGGTGCAGTTATTGCATAATTTTTAATGTGCTGTTTTGCGGGTTTTGGAGATATTGCATTGCATTGCATTAGATTGGGTGTGCAGCATACGGTTGGCGTTATAATTACTTGCTTGAGGTTTAGTGGTATGGGAAACCTAGGATTTTTTGTGAGCCAGGATTCATATATATTCCTCATTATGAAACCATAATGCCACTATAATACTATAGATGGATTATATAGTTCCAAATCTATAAAGTCAATCACTCAACCGATGCGCTACTTGAAGAACATCCAGACCAACACGCTCTATCTGCCAAAACTCCTCATGGTCCAATAATGCAAAATCAATAAGGATAAAAATAATCGTGAGAGCTCTTGTCGAACTCACTGCCCGGAAGCCAAAAAGCTCAAAAGACTTCCCGTCGCCAACCCGCCAACAAGCATGAGACTCATAAACCCGCCAGCAGGTTCACGCTCCTCGTCGGAAACCCAATATCCAGCTCCCATCATACAACAGCTGGATAGGTATCCGTTTGTAGCGCCGAATAGCAACTGCACTATGAAGAGGTAGAAGAAGTCGCTGTTCACGACGGCGCCCTGGCCACTCACGTTGCAGAGGAGGTAGAGGGGGATGAATCCGGCCCGAGCGATGGCAAGGATAACCAGGATCCAGGGACGGTGGGCAATCGAAAAGCGTGGGTTAAGGACTAGGAGTCGAGAGAGTAGATCACCAGCGTTCCAGAAGAAGAAGGCTAGTGGGATGAAGGCTTCTGGTTGGAAAAGGCGTGGGGCGTTGAGCTTATTGTTCACGGACTCTATTTTCGAAGTATAGACGGGGAAGATCATAGTTATTGCGAAGCAAAGGTAGATTGAGATAGCTGGGAGTCGGAGCTTAGAGAAGAGGGTCCACAAACCCACGGTTTTGTTGGGTAGTTGTTCGGTGCTGGATTCAGATTCATCATCTATGACATGTAGTGACTGGCGCTTGGTGAGCCAGGCGAATGACACTAGTGTCAATGACGAGACGCCTGTCGCCATGATGAAGCATACAAAGGCTGATTTCCAGGAAGTCTCTGTTGCTTCTTCTTCCCCTTGCTCTGGGACTGCCAGAACCGAAAGTGTCTGCGCCAAAGCGGGCAAGACACCCGCTACTCCCTGGCCGCTCATGATGGCCTGGGTGTATTCCTGTCTTCCAAACCCTGAAACAAACGCGAAAACTCCGTTCTGGTTGATTCCAGTAGCCATGCTGGCCCCGCACACCATCACCATCAAGAAACCAAAATATACACCCACAGAGACATCCTTGAGCGCAATTGTAGAGAAGGCAAGCAGGGTGAAGATACCGATGTTGATAAATAGCGATATTATTATTCGTTTGGGATATGATGCTGATTCCTGTATCTTGGCGAGGGTGAAGGCGGAAACCAGGTTCGTGACGGTCGATACTGTCAGTATAGACGATTGGTAGTGAGTCTTCGCCCACTCATCGGACTGGAACCGCTGTTTAAAGAAGGGCGCTGCAGCAAGGAACATATTCCTATATCGAAAGCCGGTTGGTTAGCGGATACTCGAGACAACCTTCTTCGGGAAGCAAGTTCGGGAAATGACGTACCATGCCCACAGCATAGAAACGCCCAATATAAAGAATACCCAATACACAGGCCTTGAGAATGGTGGGCTTGAGTGCTCGGCCTGATCTTGGGGTGTACCATAGTCACCATCAGCGGCCACTGGCTCTGCGATAGGCTCATACTCCCTGGTAGGAGCAATCCATCTACGGATGCGATCCATGCTTTGGCGAACGGAGCCAGATGCTGCGCTGGAAGTTGGAAGCCGTTTTCGGGAAGCGATTCAGTGCATCATTGAGGAAGTCCTGTAGCAACTTCTGATGCAAGTGTGTAGTTGCGAGAGAAAAGCGGAGAACGAGGTTGGAGCTGGCAGGCTGGCCGCTGGAGGTTGTGCTCATGCCAAGAAGTGAGAACTGGGGTAGATCACGTTCTACCGGGAGGGACAAGGACGAATGATCAGGAGGACTTGTAATCCGGAGTGGATATTGGAATAGAGATGGGTCTTTCTATTATTCTATAGGTATAATCACAATGAGGAACTAGGCAAAACCTAGTAGCCTTTACTCCAAGGGTGTAACAATCATATACAGGTGGTACAGGGTCTAGGCCACGGAAGGATGTAATTAAAGGCGGGAAGGAGCCACAGGAAGAAAAGTATCTCGTCAGTAAGGTGATATTTCGCAGACATCAAGAAGAAGGGGCCTTCTTAAGGCTGACTGGGTTTTTGGCCTGCTTCGGCACTGCCATCTTCTTCTGCTGGTAATTCCCAAGTCTTTCCTTGGGTATCGGGGTTGACTGAAGGGCTGACTGGCGGCTTTGAGTCACCGCCACTCAATTGCCATTCCATCAATTTCGTAAAGGCGCCATCTGGGCGCGCACTTAGCTCTTCATAAGTGCCTTGCTCGGCAACTTTGCCGTCGTTACCAAGGACGATGATCGAATCGGATCGCTTGATCGTGGAGAGTCGGTGCGCAATGCTGATTGTCGTATTGTTACCACGGAGCAGGGCTGCCAAAGCGCTGTTGACCAATGTCTCCGACTCGGCGTCGAGAGCAGAAGTTGCTTCGTCTAGAATTAGGATATCGGGGTCCTTGATGAGCGCACGGGCAATGGCAATTCTCTGCTTCTGTCCTCCAGAAAGCTGGGCCCCGCGAGGTCCCACTTGAGTGTCGAGACCATCCGGCTAAATCCGTGTTAGGATACGACTCTCAAAGAATGTAGACGGCTGAACTTACAAAGTCGCTGATGAATTGACAATTGGCTTTTCTTGCTGCCGCCACGATCTCGGACCTGGTTGCGCGTGGGCTACCGTAGGAAATATTCTCCGCAATCGTCCCCGAGAAAAGGACGGGCTCCTGTGCGACTACCCCGATCTTTCTACGAAGTGACTTCGCATTCATCTCAGTGATATCCTTGCCGCCAATCAGAACACGCCCCTCGGTAGGACTATAGAATCGCAAGAGAATTGAGGCAATAGTGGACTTTCCTCCGCCCGAAGGGCCAACTATTGCGACATTCGTGCCCTGTGGAATCTCGAAATTGAGCTCCCTGAAGATGGGAACAGCAGGTCGCGTCGGGTAGCTGAATGTGACGTTCTGGAAGCGAATGGGCCCACGGGCCGTTATGACTTTAGTACCCTTGGTCGGAGAGATCGTAGGCTGGCGATCTTGTAGCTCAAATAGTCGACTAGCTGCTCCAACACCCTTCATCAGTTCAGAGTAGAAGCTGGACATTCCAAACATGCTGGAGCCTGCATAAGCCGTATACATTAAGAATGATGTTAGCTCTCCAATACTAATGGCGCCAGATTTAACCATCCCGCCTCCCACATAGAGGAGGGCGAGAATCGTCAGATTTCCCATGAGGCCAGTCTATAAAGTTCGTCAGCTTAGCCGCAAAAAGTGCAATCTCGAAGACATACGGAGCTGAAGAAAGTTGCACTGATCAGTGACTCTTTCTTTCCGAGCTCAAAGATCTTCCGCACTTGTGTGTTGTATCGGTTGACCTCCACAACTTCGCCAGCAAATGATTGACTTGTCTTTACATTTCCCAAGCGTTCCTCCGCGATCTTGGTCAGGGTTCCCAGGTTTCTTTGGATCTTGCGACTGAGGTTTCTGATTGCCCTTCCGTAGAAGATCGCACCAAGGCCGATTGGAGGAAGCAATAATGCTAGGATACTAGATAACTTGAGACTAACATAAGCCATCATACCAAAGCCAGCTGCACCACTGACAGCTGCTCGGAGGCCATCAGAGAGGTTCTGAGTGATACTCTTGCCGACAATTATGGTGTCAGAACTTAGTCGGGAAATCAAATCGCCAACTCGGTTCGCATCAAAGAACTCGGCATCCTGTACAAAGGTTTGACGGAAGAGTTTGGAACGAGTCCTGGCAACAATGCGCTCACCCACAATCCGTAGAATAATAATACGGCCGTAATTGGCAGCAGCACCACACGCGAGGATTCCGGCCAGAGCACCATAGAACATTGCGGGGCTCAAGCCGAACAGAAAGTCGCCGCTTTCAGTCGCCTTGGTAGATGCGTCGATGATTTTGCCAATTGAGAATGGAAGCGACATAGTGATAGTAGAGGATACCAGCAGACAGACAAAGGCTAGGCCCAGTTTCTTTGCCTCGGGTCGTGCAATGAGCAGAAGCCTCCATACTTCGCCGAAGCCGGATTTCTTCCCACTAGCACCATCTTTATTGAGCTTCGCGCGAAGATTGACCTGTGCTGCTTGTGCTGCCTTCTCCGATAACTCAAATCCATCATCATGATCCTCGTCTTCCTTCTCTTTGTTATCTGTTCGTGGAGTCTTCGTTTGTTCGGCTGTTGTTTTCGACTCTAGTAACCGTTGTGTAGAGGAGAAACCACGATACTGTTTGAGAGCTCGTGGGTTAAGCCGTGAGGAGTATGCATAGCTCGTGGGTTGTATAATTGTTCTTTCGTGGATTCGGTTGATGGGAGGCTTTGTGGAGCTGTAGATTGGACTCGATAGTTCCGAGAACGGCCGGACGAAGCCTCCGTTAATGCCACGACCGTGTGTCGCTTGACGAACGTCGAAGTATAGACTCGTATTAACGCCCCCTTTTGTAGAAATTGTCAGCCTGGGCCGAGTTCCTGCAGCCCAGGAAGCTCGAAGCTTGAAACCGCGCATTTCGGATTTGGGAGCGCAGGTCCAGGTAACAACTGGTTAATATGACGTGACGGTAAGCAAACTAGATGCCATGTCTCACTGAGTTGGAAATAGATATCGTGGGGGGTTCATGACAGTCGTAAAGCTGCCAATCACTGTTTCGCAATTGACACAGACACTCGGTAATTGTTGGCTTGATTGAGATGAGAAGCCGCAGCAGCCAAAATCCCGATGGAACAAGATCGGAGACCAGCGTTCTGCCGCAAGCCACCGCTCATACCAGTACCAGTAATGAGCCTCCATAGAAGCTGATCGAGACTGATCGAGAGCTTTCGATGTCGAGCCTTGTTTTTGGCTCTGGGGGGGTTTTTTTTTTTCCCTTACCTTGAACCAAGTCAAACTGCCTTACGAAGAAGAAACACTTATCAACCTGGATCTTAGAACCGTATCTCTCCGCCTTCCAAGCTCCGACTTTTGTGGTTGTTATTACCCCACTCTCCACCCCTCTCCGTATAGTTCTCAAGCTCAAGATGGTGCTCGACTACAGCAAATGGGACGCTCTGGAATTATCTGACGATTCAGATATTGAGGTACATCCCAATGTTGACAAACGGTCTTTTATCCGGGCCAAACAGGCCCAGATTCATCAACAGCGAGAGCACCGCCGCCTTCAGATCCGAACCCTAAAGTATGAGCGCATTATCAACAACGGTCTTCTTTCTCGAATTGAGAAACTTCTTACGTCCTTTGAAGGAAAACAAGGGACATCGTCAAGCCCAGAAGAAGTTGTATTCTCGACACTTATGGAGTTAGCAAGCAACCCGGCAAACGATCAGCCTCCTTCGCCTCCGGAGGGCGTCCACACGCAAGAACAAGAACAACCGAAGTACTCTCAAATGATGAGCTCTCTGGTGGATCAGGTGAAGAAGGAAATTGATGAATCAAAACCCGACGATCTTCTTCAAGCATACGTCAAGGGTGTGCAGGGCCACAAGGACAAGGTGCAGGATTTACAAAAGGAATTACTCACAAAACTTGCCGAGCTTGAGAAGGAAGAGGGCAGCAAGATCACAAGTGAATCTATCCACATGGGCTTTGATACCTCTCATGTAGCTAAAACCAAGGGTGAAACGGCTGCGCCCCAGAAAACTAGCTCGGTTGAGCTTTTGAACCCGAGCGCGCCATCGGGGTCAAACCAGGATGCCAATGATGACGACGCTCCAGAAGATCCGGACAGCATACAAGCGAGTGAGATAGCGAAGAAGTTCGCCAGAATCAACCGCAACGACTACCGAGCCCTACACCAATACATAACAGACCACCCAAAGATCGTCGCGGAGAAGGAAACAGATGGCCTACTGGTTGAAGCATTCAATAGTCAGATGGAAGGAAAGGAGGACTATGCTCGACAATGTGTTCACCAAGCTCTTTTACTGCAGTATTGTCGTTCTCTTGGCCCTGATGGAATCTCACTCTTCTTTAAACGGTATGTAGCTCAGTCACTGAGTTTGTGTGGTAGTGGATCGCTGATCAAGATCTCAGGATCACGACAAAGGAACATCAGGCAGGACCCCTTTTCAGAAACGACGTTAATGAAACCTACAACAAGATCAAGACTCGTGCCGCGGAACTAGCCAAGGACAGCTCGGCTTCTAATGACCCAGCCGGAGTGGAGCAGATCCAACTGCATGCGGTTGACCCGAATACTAAGATTACCATCAACATCCCTCAGAGTGGGAGCAGCGAGCCGATTGAGATTGAAGCACGAAAAATCTTCGAGTCTTTCTCCAGGGACCTTCAACAGGCGTTGTCGTCTGAATCATTAGACAAAGTCAACAAAGTCCTCGGGAAAATGAGTGTTGAAGAGGCCGAGGATGTTGTTGAGAAGCTCGGAGAAAGCGGTATGCTCAGTCTAGAACAGGGTATTGTCGACGCTACTACCGAAGAGGGCCGAAAGAAGCTCGAAGAGATCGAAGCAGAGGGTAAGAAAGGGAAGCAAGCGGAGGAAGTCGGCGAGCCCGGGGGTGATATCACTGAGCTGGATTGAAAGTATTATATATGAAAAGCGCTTACGCCTACATGTCCGGTACGGTGTGATGCCTATCAATATTTATAGTATTAAGTGACATGACCAATATACTCTCTGAATGGACTCCAGAATCCGTTGAGTGATTACTGCCCTAAAATTTACGATCCCTTAGAGCTTTGTTGAGCTAACTGACCCTGCATACTAAAAGTAAAATGGTGGTGACATACAAGCTAAAAAAAGAGAATGCATTATTTACGTACATCAGGTGAAAGAGAGGCCAGAAGTAAAGAAGATAGGTTAGAAGGTAGGAGAATAGATCAAACCCCGCTAGCGCCAGGCGCTTTCTCGTCCTTCTTGAGATCCAACAGCAACTCTCGAAAGCGCTCCTTTCCTGAGCCGCTTGCACCTCCTCTAGTGCCCTTTCCAGATACATCCACGAGCTTCGCAATTCGCTCCCAGCTTGTTCCTCCGGATGATGTGTTCTCGCGGTTGTTAAGGAACTGCTCTGCCTCAGCGTGGGTTTGGGCACGAAGCTTGTCAGTCTTGTTGTTGTAAGACACGTAGAAGTCATCGATGTCTTCTCTAGCCTTGTTTATAGTAGCCTCTTTCTTCTCGTTCGAAATCTCTGCTCGGCGTGCAATGTCCGCATCTCGTTTCTCGCGCCACTCCCTGAGAAACACACGACAATTAGCAATTGCCGGTAACGTCTAGAGGGCGAGTCGGACGGGTAGGGTGAGATGGGAAGGATAGAGAAACATTGCCGGACATACCTCACAGGCTCAGCCTCCTCCTCGGGAGCCTGATAGTTTGAATAGCCTGTCGGTGGGAAGGGCGCCCCGGTTCCGGTAATGGTGCCGCCAGGAGCAACTTGCTGAACAACCAGATACATTAGGTCGCTGCGCATATCATCTCTTTGAGACATTCCCTTACCTCGTTCTGTGTGTCTATGGCAGGAAACGAAGATTCGAACCCCGAGATCTCGGGTGCCGCACTGGTCTGTGTCTCTTCCGGGCCACCTAGCAATCCGTCATTGTTGACATCTGTAGAAGCGGCCTGATCCTGGGAGGTTGCAAATTGATCGGCGTCATCTCCAAGAAGGGCTCGTTCGCGGGCAAGGAAGTCATTTTCATCTGTGCCATTGGCTTCAATAGCTTCCGTTTGGCCTAGATTATATAGTTAGCCTGGGGACGCCCGAAGTAGTGCGGGCAACTAACCTGCGGAGAAGTCCTCCAAAGAAGGGAAACGGTCGGCCATGATGGGTGGTCAGAATTCAAGAGCACACTCGGTATTTGTCGAAGATAAGTGTACTCGGCCGGCGGGTCAGTGAGTAGGAATTGATAGGGAAAGTGATGTTCTAGGTGGCTTCTTGGAGCGTTAGGGAGTCCGCAATGATGGCTGAGCCCGGGGATTCTGCCCCAAAGGCGGTGAATGAGCTTGGACTTGCAGGTGCAACAGAAGAGCTTCACTCTTGCTCCTTATTCAACTCTTGAAAAACTCAGTTGCTATCTTTGTGAGATCGCATCTGGTATTGCTTCTAACAACAAATAGCTAGTGTGTTTAGCAGCCAGATCTTGCACCTGGGCCGGAAGAGTTGACTTACTCGCCGAGCTCGGCCACGAATAAATACCTAGTGCTCAGCGCAAACGGCGAAGCCAGTCAACGATCGTCCGATTCTCAATTGCTAGTCACTTATCGCTCAACAACTAGGCGATTATGGCGTATACCGATGATTCAGTCAAAGCAAAGTTGTCCGCTCTTAATGAGACTCAGGAGGGAATCGTCACTGTCGCGCAATGGGTGATGTTTCACAGGTCCGTTTACTAGTCTCATTCTTAGAATGATTCACTAACCACGGCATTGAACTTTAGGCGGCACGCTGAACGGACTGCGCAACTTTGGCTCCAGAAACTTCGCGATTCTCCAGCTCCGAAACGTCTCAATCTAATTTATCTCGCAAACGGTACGTTCCAACGGAAGCATGCTATATCCAGGGCTGATAAAAGCAGAGGTTGCGCAGCAGTCTAGAGCACGACGTAAAGAAGATTTTCTCATTGCCTTTTCGCCTGTTAGTAGTTGTGGTATAAGATGAGGCTGATAGTCATGCTAACATGGATTAGATTATTGCTGAGGCCGTGGCAACCGCATACAAGGGTTCCTCGAATGACATTCAACAGAAAATCAGACGTGTGGTGGAGGTATGGAGGCAACGAAATATCTTTGAGCTTCCAATTCTGGAGGCTGTTGAATCGCGAGTGGATGGTAAAGTTCTTCTGCTGCTTTTTCATGAATTACGTGCTCATTTGAGTAGATATCGACAAATCACGTTCCACTGGGAAAAAGCCATTACTGGGTGGCTCGTTATTCTCAAGCCCATCGGGCTCGACTCCATCAGAGCTGCAACCCCTTGTCCCTCTTCAGGTAGCACTTTCCAAGGCGGCCGTGGCGTCTGGCACATCAAGCACAGCTGCCAACGCCGAGTACGAAAAATTGAACGACCCCAATGCTTCATTGCCGACCCCCCCTGTGCATGCTGCGCGCCTCAGTCAACTTTTGAAATCCCTTGCAAATGCAGAAAGTTCAGTATCAGAAGTCATTAAGTCACGCCGTGCCCTCATTGACGGCCTGGAAAGACTTTTGGAGACGAGTCGGGCCGCTTTGTCTAAAGAAGAAACCCTAGCTTTAGAGCTAAAGGAAAAGAGAGCGGAAACAGAGTCCAAAAAAAGAGATGTGGAGGATGCAATAATGCGTGGACTTTCCGCCGAAAATACTCCAGCAGTGGACTTGGGAAATTTTGGGGCAAGCGGCGAGTCAGCTCATCGCCCCGACATCGAGGCTCTTACACCTCCTCCCGTTGAGGCTATCACTCCGGTGGGCTCGCCAAAGCAGGAGCCACAACAATCAGCCCTAGGGCCCGAAAATGGAGGTCATACTATCGCGGGATTCTCCTTGGGATTCGACAACTCTATTGACTCGTCTAACTTAAGTCTTATCCAGCCATCTACGACGGCGTTCGGTGACCTGCCACAGGAAAGCTTGAACGGTGTCCATACTAAGAAGAGGAAGGTTACCCACGAAGAAGAGGATTACGCCCAGTTTGCAGGCGGTGATCTGGACGCGGACATTGCGGAGCTCTTGAATCAGGAAAGCCATCGTCAATATTGACCTACTTTGAACTGGAGCGGCGTGAAGAATACTTGTGTAACACGTCTTTGTGAATTTTAGCCAAGCCCATTTCAGGGACTCTATCAACATTCATCATAGTATAATACAATTTGACTCATACTGACATTACGATTTCCAGGTATCCTTGACGTGCAGGTTGTCGTAGTTTCACGGCTACAGTGCAACGTGGTCGAGATTTGGAAACATGGAGGACTTTTAAGGTCATTAATTGATAATGTTCTCAAGGCTATCATCATGGTATCTTTACAAAACACAAATAACTACCGATATATATCAGGATCTACCCATTCACTTCTTGCAACCCGTGTTAGTAAAGCAGAACGCGGGCGCCTATAAGCAATCCCGAGCGCTCGCGGCTGTAACCCAGGAGGTTGGTCCGGTGGTTGAGACGGTGGTGGAGAAGGAGGCGTTGGCTCCGGTGAACTGTTCCGTTTCGGCTTCACCACGAGGAGGATTATCATTCCTACCACTAGGAGAATTAGCAGAAGGATGACTTTGCGCTTTGTGGTTCGTCGTTGGTAGCCAGTTGCCTGTACTCAATTAGTCAATTGTCATCCATCCTATTTCTGCATGCACTCACCACTTTGAGTTCCTTCTGGGCTCCTTGGACGTCGGTGTTCATTCTCTCCACGTTGTAGTCAATGCGATCCAACATGGTGCCTTGGTCGATGACCATTGTTTGCAGCTCACGGAAGATATCAGACAGTTCAATGATTCCTTTGGCGATGTCGTTGATCTCTCGCTCTCGTTGTAAGATCGCGGCGTCATTCTGACCGGTCATCCTTTGGGTTGTTTGTAGTAGTGTGGATTGAGAAAATGATTTGTCCGCATCGGATTCCATCAATGAGGGGTCTGTGTATGGGTTTTGCACGGGCGTTGGAGATCGGTCGAACTGCGACGCTGAGTCTTCCAGTCCTCGTAGTCCTGGTGCCATTCAAGTCAACTAAATGACGGAGTAGAGAACGCGGGGATGTGGTGGCCTTACTTCTTAGATAGGTGCTTTGCTTCTTTCTGAAGCGAGCGCTGGCGTCCTGTACTCTCGAAGCAAGTGATATCTGGATATTCTTCGCCATAGTCTCGTCTCCGCTACTCACGCCCCCTTGTTGTTTCGCCTCATGCACCATTAATTCGATTCGTTTGACCAGTTTCTGACACTCGTGAAAGTCGCGTGTAATGTCCTGTGTATACCTTTCAATGACACGTTCATCCTGTTTCCGTACGTCCTCATCTCCAAATCCTGGTAACAAGTGCTTGTGGTGTAGTTTATCCAGTTGTGCCGACTTCTGCGCAATGTCCGCTAGTAGCTCCGTCACCTCCTCCTGCACATCCACCCAACGCGGCGGGAGCACGTCCATCTCAATGATTGCATCGCCATCATCGTCTATGCCGGTCGAGTCAGATATAAGCCGCCGGCTCTCCTCGGACTGTGATGGTGTATCGGAGAAGCCATTAGATGCTCCGAGGTATCGCGGCTTCTTTGCGGGATGATGTGTAAACGACTGGCGGTAGGAGATATAACTGCAATAGAAAAGGTGTCAGCATACTCAACAAGAATATGCATCAACAAGAAGGGTGTCGTACAGATTCGTGCGGTCCCGCCACATTGTGGACGTTTAACGGTTGTTGATTTCCCCGGATCCTTCTGACGAGTGTCCTTTAAGCTATCATGAGCATTATTGGCCGAAGGCAGCGCGGGCAGGTCACCGGGGGGTATGCTCCGTATAATGGTATCAAGAACCGGACTCGATGGAGAGCCAATGGAGAGATACTCGAGCTTATTTGAGCTTGGAGAACTAGCACGACGTAACGGCGATCCAGAGAACAACGGTCATCGGCAGCTTGATCTCATTGCTGCCCACGTGAAATACAACGCTAGTCCTGTTCGGGCGGCAGTGTATAAGTGCCCGTACCCGTACCTGGCCCACGGCTGCTGCGGAAATCCATGAGTCCATCTCCTCCCCTTACAGTCACATATTATTGCTTTGCTGCTTTGTTGTATCAAAATCAAGTTCATGTTCAGTACGGCCGTTTTTCTCGGGTTCATCGAGAAGTGGTGCCCACCCAATCTGAACTTCTGAGCTATACCACCTGGTTCAATCTATAGCATCCGAATCGCAAATCACCAATATCGTCAGTTGACTTTTCATGTCTCAACCAGTGGTAGAATGGCGCGAGAGGCTATAACTATATATAAAGGTTGGCTCTACATCAAGATAGACATGGGCAATCTGTTTCAGCGGTGTTGCATAGAGGGCGGGGTTCTGCCCAAGGCAGTTTCGGATTAATGCTTCGATTAGGTCACAGTGCTTTCCCCCCAGGGCTGCATTTGGACTGCATCGGCTTTGACATCGCGAAGGCGCCTTGATATCAGCCAGAGTCTAGACTGGTATAAGCTCTAAGCGGCGCGACAACAAGCAGTAATAGGTATCGGGGTTCCACCAGTTTTCCGCCTGCCAAGGAACGATGCTGCGATTGGTACCGCATTGATCACGGCAGTTTGTCGAGTCTCGACGACAGAAGCATTATTGGCATCTTGGGGAGCTTGAGCCTTGTAGACTCGAGCTGAGCTGAGATTCAGCCATTCTCAGCCTTTTGTGACGCTTGGACCAGATGGTGGTTGGGGCGGGTCACGTTTTAGGACTAAGTGACCGCCTTGCCAGGCATCCAGGTCAGTGGCCGCTCGCTGGTTATTATTATTGTGGTTTGAGGCGACTTAAGAGACTCCCCTTAACTCCCCCACCACCGCTCATCTCCACCAACGTCTTCCTCGCTCGTGTCATTTCTCCTCACTCCTACTTCATCTTCTTCCGACTTTGAATTTTTTTTTCCCACCAATCCTTTAGCCTTCTATATCACCATGGTACGCTTTTCTTCACTCTCATCGTGAGCGCTGCGTCACAACGCATCCCCCACTTTGCGGGGCAGATCTATCGGTTTCCTGCGCAGACGAGCTGACGACTTCATTTGTAGGCTGATTCTCTGACCGAAGAGCAAGTTTCCGAGTACAAGGAGGCCTTCTCCCTATTCGTAAGTGCCATTGAATTTCCTGATAGGAGTGCCATTCAGAGCATATACTAACTTGTTTTCCGCATAATAGGACAAGGATGGCGATGGTTAGTGCAAACTCCTGGCATCGTGGTCGCTTGCATATTTTTAGCGTCGATGAATTTGCTCGGCTGGAACTTGTCAAAAGTCCAATATTAACGCCGTCCCTAGGCCAAATCACCACGAAGGAGCTCGGTACTGTGATGCGCTCACTCGGACAGAACCCCTCCGAGTCTGAGCTTCAGGACATGATCAACGAGGTTGATGCCGACAACAATGGCACCATTGATTTTCCAGGCACGCTACAATTCTGCCTCTCTTTCAAATGGGCGAACATGGAGTCGATTACTAACATCTGAGTAGAGTTCCTCACGATGATGGCGAGGAAGATGAAGGACACCGACTCGGAGGAGGAAATTCGGGAAGCGTTCAAGGTTTTCGACCGTGACAACAACGGATTCATCTCGGCCGCCGAGTTGCGCCACGTTATGACATCTATTGGAGAGAAACTTACCGATGACGAAGTCGATGAGATGATCCGTGAGGCGGATCAGGACGGTGATGGCCGAATTGACTGTACGTTTCTTGGTCAATAAACCTCTCGCGGCAAAGTATGCTGACTATATATCGCAGACAACGAATTCGTGCAACTTATGATGCAAAAATAAATGCCTCTTATCTTATGATGTTTATCGTTAGCGATGAAGGTGTGGACACCCAATATCGTCTCATCTTAGTTGTCATATCATTGAATGTAGCCCATCTAATGCGGATACAGCACTTAGTGATTGTAACGGCTGTCAATTTGTTTCACAAGGCCTTTGTGTCTTCTTTGTTCATTTTCCAAATGGATTGTAGTCCCTTCAGGAAGGCTGAGGTTCCAAGCTCTACAAGCTGGAAGGATCACAGTATCTACCATCGAGATTCCCTATATTATTTACTTCTTATATTCCCGTGATCTCCTCTTTTCACATCAGATGAGCTTATATTCGTGTGGATTTCCATTCGAGCAGGAAATGTCAGTCAGTTTTATCTCCTCGCTGAGTGGCTTGCTTGCTAAGTGTTTGACCGGCGCTTTAACGAATATTTTCAATCCTGTTCAAGCGCAGAGAGATGTGTCGCTTCTGGTTTGGAAGATTCGTTGAAATTCACGCTCTCCTGCGTGCCATTCATCGGTTGAACCTCAAGATCTCCATGAACTGCCTCGCAACATCCACCCCGGCATCTGGATCCGGGTCATCATCACCTTGCAGCCCACTCCCATCCTCGTTCCTTGCCTGGTCGAGCCCTTGCTTGCCACGCTGCTTCAGTACCTGCAGCCTATGCTTGGTCTCTTTCCCAATATCTGGCACAATTATAGCCTCCCTAGCCCCGTCAATCCCAAACTTCCCCCAGAATCCCCTTATCAGAGACGCGGTGACAGTATACTCCGCGTCGATGTCTGCCTCCTCCACGCCTTCGGGGAATGCCATATCAATGCCTGAGTCTTCGTCGTCAGCATCCTCTCCGCTCTCGAACGTGAAGGGCTGAGATGCTTTTGCTTTCTTCTGCTTCTTTGATTGATAGAGAGCCGATAGTGTGGTGATGAGTGATGGCCCCTTCCACTCGATTTCGACGACTGTACCGCGGACTCTCACAGTCGGTTGTGTTTGACGCACGTCGCCGACTCGAACTCGGAAGTCGCCGATGTCGTAGACCATGCCGCCGAGGACTGTAGTCGTATGTCTGTGGCACCAGAAAGGTTGGCAGGCGTACAGAAAATGCTGATACAGGGGACCTGTTGACGGATGCGGGACCGTCGTCATAACCATAGGCGCCAAAGCAGGCACAGCCTGTGAGGATTGCGAGCTAGTGGGTGTGACGGTACCGGTAGACGCGCCGCCGCCAGCAACGTCCGATTGCTGGGAAGTGTATATGAATCCATGATTTGGGTAGTGTGTTAGCGACAGAAATTGCATGTATCTAGGCGCTGCGGAGCGTTGAGTGCTGGATTGAGGAAGACATGAGGGTGTATCTCGCATCAATTTATGCTCCAGGGCCCAGCGGGTGACGAGAGTTGGCTCTTCATTGAAGGCGGAGTTTAACCGCTCGACTACTGTTGCTTGAGCAGTAGAGGCATTTGGGTTAGATGGGATGAAATAAACTCTGTTCCTCGTTAGCTATTGTTCAATCGTAGATATGCAAGTTGTGGTGTGTAGGTACCCTGTAAGAGGCATATTTGTTATTGATACCTGCTGATGCAGCTCTAAGTATGCAAATTCAACGTCCAATAACAACCCCGCAATGGATAATCTCCCACTCTATTTAGCTTCTCTTGCTTGCTGTAGTACTACTGGTAGCCAGTTCAGGGTATAGATTAGATGTCTACTTCGTACTTCTTAAAATTAGCGCATGTACATTGTAAGCACAGAGGTGAAGGCATATCGAAACTAACCTCTAGGGACAATTCGCACCCGTTACAAGGCAGATTCGCGTTGATTGAGGTACAGTAGTCTAGATCTTTTGTGTTGGCACACTAGGGTAACCGCGTGCCAGGCATAATCGCTCAGGTTGGGTTTGGGATTCCCATTTCCCAGACTTGCGGCAGGATGGTTACCTATCCAGCTAGGTGCCTGAGGCACTTGTGATGCAAAACAAGCAAACCATTTGTATACCCGCGGGTCAAAATCGAAATGGGGCCTTTTCTTTGCTCGAACACTTGAAACAACAGCGCTATATTTGCTCATTTCATTGACAGCTTGCTGTTTCTCCCCTACTTTTCAGATAGCTTGCTCAGTTGCTTTCAGAACTCAGCCTTTTTGCCTTCAGAATCAGGCCAAGAGAATCGCCAAGGCGCTGGAAGAAGGAGGCTGACACTAGTTGGAAGGAAGGGGAGTCGAGAATAGAAGCTCTCCACTTGCACCCCCCCAGGTTAAACGCCACAGACCCTCTGGACCGTCTCGTTTGACATTCCGGGACCACAGCTTACGCAATGTTTGGTAGATCGCTTCAGGCCCCATGCCTTTTGCATGCTTCCTCCGGGGCCTTCAGTCCCCTATCGCTGGCCAGACTCGGCTATACTGCCACTGTAATCTTGGGAGCAGTGGCAGCTCTGCTCGGCGCACCGACAGAGCACACTGGTGACTGGATTCTGGAAAGCCTGGATTCCTGAGGTCTGACTCGTACGATGAAGCGAGATATTCCACTGCCATTTGCCCGTCAACAACCCCAAAGTGGGATCAGTGACGATCACTCGGGCATGCCACTGAGCTTTGATCCAACTAAGATTGGCCTTTTCTGAGTGCCCCTTGGGCCTTGGGTCTTGGGCTTTTTGGGAGTTTGAGACCTGGAGATGATTTCCCTGTCCCTGCAAGAGCACTAACTTTCTCTCTTCCTTCACTCCCCTTAAGCCTGTTGACCAGATGTTTCGAAGCACCTGGTACCGGCATGTCGCTCTTTCCTTTTGCTGGTTAATGAATCGATCTAGCTAAAGCTGTCAACAGCTATCCCCTCCTTCATATCATTGATCTCTAGCGAGACCTTTACACCCTCTTTAGAATCATGCCTCTGGTCAGGAAAAGCTATGCTTTGCCGACCTTCGTTCTGATCTTCTTCACCTATTTTCTTTTCTCGACTTTGCCGCCTGGTGCGGAGGTAACCTATATCGAATATCACTCACACGCCCTCGCCGATTATCCTAAAGACGACGAGCGCATTCATTGGACAGCCCATACAGAGCAGCATCCAATTGCCGACTATATATCTCTACCCACCAACTCGCCGTCTCCGATTCCTCGAATCCAGTTCGACTTCCCTGCAGAATCATGGTGGGCTCGCATATGGCGGAGGAGAAAGCAGAGTGCAATAAAAGAAGCATTCAAACATGCTTGGAACGGCTACAGGGAAAACGCCTGGCTACGGGACGAATTGTCACCTTTAAGTGGTGGATACAGAAACTCCTTTGCTGGCTGGGCTGCTACCTTGGTTGATTCTCTTGACTCAATACTCATCATGGGCTTGATGGACGAGTTTGAGGAAGCGCTGCATGCACTCGAACATATCGACTTCTCAACAACAGAGTCGCTCCAAATCAATGTCTTCGAGACAAATATCAGGTATCTCGGGGGTCTTCTCGGCGCCCATGATCTCACGGAGGGAAACTATCCAATACTTTTGCAGAAAGCGACTGAGATTGCGGAGTTTCTCTACGGATCCTTTGATACCGCCAACAGAATGCCTCAATCCCGGTGGGAGTGGACAAGGTAAGATCTCAATGCTGAATAGGCCATGTCATGGTTGGCGCGGAGTAAATCTGCATCAAGTAGCTAATGAGTATTACCATCATAGATCTGCCTCAGGGTTAGGCATCCGGGCGAGTGGGAACACCATTCTTGCCGAACTGGGTTCTCTGAATCTGGAATTCACCCGAATGACCCAGTTGACTGGTGATCAGAAGTATTTTGACGCAATTCAGCGAATCTCAGACAATCTCGAATCAGCCCAAAATAAAACTCAAGTGCCCGGCTTGTGGCCAATGTTGGTAGACGCTCACAAAATGCAGTTTACGGATCCGCGGTACACCATCGGCGGAATGGCAGATTCAACATATGAATACCTCCCTAAAGAACATATACTCCTAGGAGCTCGGACGCCGCAGTATCAGAGGATGTATGAATTAGCGATTGCGCCAATCAAAGAGCGCCTTCTGTTTCGCCCGATGACGAAGGACGGAAAGGATATCTTGTTCTCGGGGAACATATATGCCGCCACGTCCAGCCATACGAACATAGAACCGCAAGCCGAGCATCTCAAGTGCTTTCTTGGGGGCACGGTAGGAATTGGGGCCAAAGTGTTCAATCGACCGGATGAACTGTCAATTGCTCGGAAGTTGACCGACGGATGTATCTGGGCTTACGATATCATGCCTACGGGAGTTATGCCTGAAGTTATGTACCTGAGCCGTTGCGAAGACATGAAAGACTGCCCATGGGATGAGCAGAAATGGTATCAAGACGTGCGAGCTCGCCCACCAAAACATGCAAATATCGCAGAAACCGATCAAGCGGCTAAAGCTCTTATTGAGAAGCTCGGTCTGTACCCGGGTGTTACAGAAATCGCCGATTCACGCTATATGTTAAGGTGAGTCATGCAAATACCCGTATGGAGAGTCATCTAATCTCCCCTAGGCCTGAGGCGATTGAGTCCGTATTTATTATGTATCGTATCACGGGCGATAAGCGGTATCAGGACGCCGCCTGGCGCATGTTCAAGAACATTGAGAAAATCACACGAACTAAGTACGCCCATGCAGCGATTAGCGATGTGCGGGAACCGGTTCAACTGGACTATATGGAGAGCTTCTGGCTCTCGGAGACCTTGAAGTACTTTTATCTTATTTTCTCCGAGCCAGACCTCGTTAGCCTGGATGAATACGTGCTGTAAGTCCTGCAATTCATGCTTGAGCACTTTTGAGATCATCTGGATTATACTAATTAAGCATCTAGGAATACGGAGGCACATCCATTCAGGCGTCCGTTGTGATTTTGAAAATACGTTCGTCTTTGTATAGTGGCTCTAGAGATCTTGTCTGCGGAAGGCGTCTATATGGAGTTTCTGGACATATTAGATCCTAGAGGACCAAAGTCTATAATCAATGATGTTTTGTGTCTCATAGCTTTGGGGGTCGTCACCCGGCATTACCCAGACACCCAACGATTCAACGGTCCGGCCTTGTCGGCGTAGGCCCTGCATTACATCAAGGAGAGCTGTATTTGGGTCGTCATCTGTTTGCCTATAGCAGCTGAATTCAAAACTCCCTCTAAGAGGTAGCCCTACCTACCGATCCCAGTACTCCGGCTCATTATGCTCGACACCTGGCGACCTTACTCCACCAAACTCGATCGTATACTCCACATCCTTCCGAATAATCATCTTCCGACTGTCGTGACTTGCCACATTCATTCCCCTTCCCTGTTCCACAAGCTCAATCCCCAGCTCCTCTGCAGGAGGCCTCGCGCTACTCTCCACAGTTTGTGTTTGCGCCCTCTTCCCGTTCGCCTCAAACTCAACATCAGACCGCTGCAAAACCCCAAACGCCATCGTCTCATTCCCAATCAACAGTGTCCCTCTATTCCCTGACCCTCCAGACTTGGACTCAGCCGATTTATGCTTTGATGCGTCCCGACTGCTGCTCTCGAGCGTGGAGTCGCCTGCTGTTCCATAGTTTGTGCTCACGGCTGCCATGAACGGACGAAGACAGAAGATACTGCATGCGACTAGGGCGTAGTTGAGTTCGACCTGGGCCCAGATCAGGGACGGAACTGCATCGAGGGTCGGGTCGCGAGAGCCGATATCTTTCTGGAGGTAGTAGATGTGGAGGACAGCGAAGATTATCACGCTTCGCGTGCTGTTAGTGTGCTCTAGTATATAGAGAGAGAAACAGAGGAGACTCACGGGAGTCGAAAGATAAAAGCAAAGGCGATAGTAAACTTGCGCTTGAGAGGCATGAAGAGGCCGGCTAGGAGGAAGACGGCGAGGCCGAAGAGGATCAGCTCAGTTGCGATATCGAGGGCGACGATGAACTGCCATCTTTCTAGGAGGTCATTGCATTGACCTCCAGTGCCTTTCAGCGGTTGCTTGAACCCACAGTTCACCGTTAGCACGAAGATTGCTGGTATTACCCATAGTGTGCATAGGGTGAGCGTTGCCCAGGATGCTCGATTGTGGATTCTCTGGGGTGTGATGCGAAGGTAAATACCCACGACGCAGCATTTTGTGGTGTAGAGGATGATGAGGTAGAGAATGTCGGCGACAACAATCAGCTGTAATGGGTTGTGAGTTCAGTTCGCCCGCAAGGGCTCAAGAGTGTTGTTGCCCAGTGACAAGGTCGGCTCACGATTTGTATAATATCCACATCTTTGCTCTCAAGTAGATCGATCGATGTCCCCAACCCCACTGCCGACGCCTCAAACAATAACGCTGCTTGAATTATAGCAAATACCTGTTAAGCTTAGCGTCATCTTCGCTCTTGAATCCGGCTAACCTACAGTGGCACCTAACAGGACATAATCGTCTTTACCGAACGGCGGATTCAGAGCGAGCCGCACATAGAGTCGAATCAGAAAACTGACGAGCGAGAGGACCAGCCCCAGCGCAACGACAATGATAACCCATGCGCCATGGTGGAGATCATCAACAACCTGAAAAGGCGGCGACTGTCCTGGGGGAACGTAGGGGCCCATGACAGCTGGCACTGGGAAAGCACATAAGCAGAGGGTGGCACCCGTTATATTTCCTCCATAAGGGCATTGCAATGAGAAAATAAGTTCAATCGGTCAGAGCTGTTTGTTTTCTGCATATTTATTCTGATAAGCGTCAGGCATGACCACCCAAGACCCGTGCCTCAGCTACAGATTCGCGTTTGCGCCTCGTCACCAGCTACTACCGGGATCGACTAGGTTAGAGCACTCGAGATTCAGAACGAGGGAGGCAAGGAAAAAGCAAGTTCGCTAGCTTTGGCATGCGAATCTAGAGGCTATCTCGGCTGATCAGCTAAACTACTGCCTCTTTAACCATCCTCCCGGAATCCCGAGAAAACTCCTGCATCCGCCATGTGAGGAGACTAAGACACGTTTCTCGAGTGCTTGGCACCATCAGCACGATCAAGCCTGCCAGGAGCAAGTACCATCTCTTTGTGAGCGAGACCAGGAGCAAGCCCAAACAGGTGCCTGCATGCCTTCGCTCCGAACACCCATTATTGGGTGTCAAACTCACAAAGAAATTTTCATCGCCTCGTGATATAAGGACACGAAATTGAAACTCGCTTGTTTTCTGCGCGGAAACCCAAGCGTCACATCTGATTCATTGGAACAGCTCTGACGGTCACACAGCATGTGCTGCTGAAAACAAAAAACGGGCTTCGATTCGAGTTGCAGCTTGCCAGCGTGGGGGGGCCACAAGTGACAATGCAGTCAGCAATGCGAGATGCTATCTCGTCCCACCTACTCATTCGGGCTGAGGAATGCCATTTGGTCTTCCCAGATTCTTGAAGAGTGGGATGATCCGCGGGAAGAAGGAAAGGCATTGCAGACTGCTGTTTCAAAGTTTATGGAGTTTCTGTTACTTGGCTGCTGTGAGAGTAGGCAGGAAAAAGCAAGCAAGGAACCTAAATATCAGCTTCGGCAATAATCGTCACTATTGTATGCACGATACACAACGAGGAGTCGACGACTTGGCTCAGCAAGGGTGCTTGAATCGTTCTCTTCTCGAAGCCTATTTTCCCACATGGTCTCACCTCCTTGCTTCTTCTCATTCAGTTCGAGTCTTTGAGAGTACCTGGGCTATCGAGTGTCAGTATTTCTTGCCAATCGATCGTCTCACGACTTTGAGTTGTTAAGGTTTGATCAGCGATCCGCTTGGGCCTCTTCTAGTGAGTTATCCAGTTCATTTATTATGTCCATATGCGCCGGCTAACTGTCTCGGTGAACAGATCGCACCTGTCCACCATGAACTCGAAGGAAAGGCGCCATACCAGCCTGAGGAATGCTGGTGATATCAACATCGACTACGCAGCGTATGCTGAGTTTGCACCAAAAGGGGCTGTGGCCCCCAAGTACATGGGTACAGTCGTCGATCAATATGATATGAATGCAATGGGCCGAGTGCAGGTCCTTCGAGTGAGTTACTTGAGACATTTCTTTGTTCTCAACATTAACCCCATACAAGAGGAACTTTCGATTTATCTCGATTCTTGGTTTCGCCTGTACGCTTATCTGCACGTGGGAAGTTATCTTGACGTATGCATCAATCGCATTACCATGTGGTATAAGCTTGACTGATTGCCTGTAGTCTTCTGAGTGGTGTCTTGACTGACGGAGGCACTGCTGGGCTGATATGGGGCTTTATAATTGTCACTGTTGGGTTCTCCTTTGTCTTTGCCAGTATATCTGAGATAGCTTCCATGTGCGTCTCCTACTTTTCCTACTTGGTGTCTCTAAACTGTCTAGGTCACCAACGTCAGGGGGGCAGTACCATTGGGTTTCTGAATTTGCTCCTCGCCGTTGCCAGAAATTCTTGAGCTACATCACAGGTAAGAGAACGAATAGTCTCATTAAACTCAATAACTAACATAAAAAGGATGGCTTACTGCAATCGGTTGGCAGTGTGCCATTGTCACCATTGCTATGCTTGCCGGCACAATAATCCAAGGCCTAATTGTGCTCAACGACCCTGGCTATAAATTTGAACGATGGCACGGCACGCTCCTTGTAATTGCCATTACAACGTTCTCTATTCTATTCAACACGTTCTTGGCGAAGAATCTTCCCATGGTAGAGGCCTTGATTCTTATCATTCACGTTGTCGGGCTGTTTGCTATTATCATCCCTCTGTGGGTGCTTGCTCCTCGAAATAATCCGAAATCTGTCTTCACTCAGTTCAACAACGGCGGCGGATGGAATAGTGACGGCACGGCGACTTTGGTGGGCTTCTCAACCACGATTACTTCTATGATTGGCTACGACTGTTCGGTCCATATGTGTGAGTGACAATCCTGCTTGTCTAGTCGGTCCCTAACATGGTGAAAGGCGAGGAAATCAAAGATGCCTCGCGTACTCTACCCAAGGCTATGATGTCGGCAGTGGCAGTGAATGCAGTTCTGGGATTTATTATGATCATCACCATCTGCTTTACTCTTGGAGATGTCGATAACATCCTGAACACCCCCACTGGGTTTCCTTTTATCCAAATATTCTACAACACAACCCAAAGCTATGCCGCTACGAACGTCATGACGGCAATCTTGATTGTAACATTGACCGCGAGTACCATTACTGAGGTAGCCACAGCATCTCGCCAGCTGTGGTCTTTTGCACGAGACAAGGGGCTGCCGTTCTCGTCATTCTTTGCTTATGTAGGTACGCAGACGCTCTTTTGTCCGCCGAAAGCAATCTAACCAGAAGTCTAGGTCACCCCAGGCTGGAACATTCCTCTGAACTCTGTTTTAGTCTCCCTCTTCGTCACAATTCTATTGTCCCTCATCAACATTGGCTCATATGAAGCCCTAACCGCTGTTGTATCTCTCACCATTACCTCTCTAATGTCTGCTTACATTCTCTCGATCGGCTGCATACTCCTAAAGCGCTTCCGCAAAGAGCCTCTACCCTATCGACGCTGGTCCCTTGGTCGTTTTGGCATGGCTATCAACATCGCCTCTATGGCATTTCTGCTCCCAGTGTTCGTGTTTGCATTCTTCCCGCTCACTTCAACGGTGACTGAGCAGTCTATGAACTGGAGCGTTGTGATGTATGTGGGGCTGATTACACTGGCGTCGCTCTATTATGTGCTGCTTGGAAGACATCATTTTGTTGCGCCTGTGGCGCTTGTTAGGAGGGATGAAGTTCCTTTGGCGAGCGGTGCTAGGTTCTTAGCTTAGAGTTTACTTATAGGGCTCTGGACTCAGTTTATGCTGTACATTGTTCGGGGGGCGGGGCACCAGCTCAAGAGTATATAGTCGCAAAATTGCAGTGGCTTTCAATTCTAGTTCAATCACTCCGTACTACAATCATCTACTTCATCGTATTTGAGCTGGTGAAGTACTCAAAAAGTTCATGTTGAAGACGCAATATCATTTGGAATCACTCATCTCTCATATTGTACTAGAACATCATTAAATAGTGTCTGTGCATTCGCAAGCCAGTATAGGGAAACCCAGTGGGCAAAACCTGTACCCAGACCTTCATTGTCATCATCGTACCATATATCGCGTGCACACATCAGAGTTGCGTAACTACGAGCGGGGACATCAAGTCAGCACAGCAGCTATCACAGACATGAGCAGACATACACATCGTTTTCCTCAATCAGCCGACAAGAGCTTAATCCATCACAAAAGGAGATTAAGTATATCGCCGACTAAGCCCAAGACACCAGAGAGCAACTGCCCATCGAATGGGGTTAGTATACAATTTACCTCAAGGCAATCGCCGGGGAGGGACTTGACTAACTTGCTGTTAGGGAGCAGATTTTGAAAAGTATTAGCCCTTATACTTCATGACAAGGATAGGGATATAGACTCACACGACGACTTAGATTCTCACCGCACTGTTGCTGAATCTCCGTCCTGAGGAGGTCCCGCTCCGGCTGGGAGACCTCCGCAAAGTCGGGCTGGCGCTCTGCTAGAGCACTGAAGGCATCATCGAGGCCCTGGAGCTGAGTGCACGTTGCTTCAAACGTCAGGGCATGTGTGATGGGGGAAGCGAGCAGGATGGAGATAACGGAGACGGGAAGGAGCTTCATTTTGCTGGTGGGTTGGACGGCTGGTGACCCGGGAATGACAATTGGATTGAGGGTAGAGAGACCCCTTTTTAAACCTGAACGACCATTCTTGTCGATGTGGTCCGTGTAGGGATATCCTGGCAGTTCCATGGCGATCTGTCTGGATAGTTGGTTCCGGTTAGTTCCAGCTGTTGCAGTCAGCCGGTTGGATTTTCAAAGTGAATTGTTTGCCAGGGGAATGGTTCCTCGTCCTCCGATCCGATGCTGGTTCTGCTTTTGTTTGTGGCTAAGATAGTCAAGACATTCTCGTGAACCCTGCTTGAGCCTTGCTCAGTGTTGGAGACCTCCAATCGTCAGACCCGGCCTTGTCCTACCTATGTAAGTATACGACTCGATCAGCAGCGACATTACCTCTCAGTTCAGACCGGGTTTACTCTAAAGACCAGAGCTAGCGGGGCAGAGCTGTGGCCACCCTTGCCTCTGATCAGCTCATGATACCTCTGTAGTCTGTACTCTCATCGAGTACGGCTGAAGCACACACACACATGCAGGATGGCGGGAACTCGAATGGCTGCATTCAAAACTCGACTACTGACGAATGTCTCCCATTCTGCTCTCTTTCTGGGGACTTGTAGAAATAATGACAAAAAGCAAGACGCGGGGAGGAAGTTGAAAATTGAGATGCACTTAAGTTAATGTACTGGGTTGTTTACCAAGGTATATATGAATATTTTGCAGCACTGTCTGTGGTCACCACAAAAAAAGAAGAGAAACAAAAACGAAAACATACAACAGTTGGGATTCGCATGTGGTCACCCACCATACTACTAACCAACCGGCGTGAGGCTTAAGTACGGCTGAGCGGACGGGAAGCCCTGTTTTCCTCACCCTGTGGTCGTATGTGCTTGTTTTTCTTAAACATTAAACTAGGTGCTTCAAATTTTCTAAAGAGAATAAGCTAATGGACACTGCAAGCATTACTCCTAAGTCCTAAAGCTCTCGTAAAACCTAGTCAAAAAAAAGCGTGTTCAAATTTCAACAGGGCTCGGTGAATTCGGTCTTCTCGGAGCTCGCCGAAACTATGGATGGACAATGGAGTGGCCATCTCACGCCATTACAACCTGAAGGGCTGAAGACGATCGTAGTAAGATCTGATAAGAATATACGCAAACAATCGACTTCTTAAAGTCATAGCTTTAACAAAAGATACATATTGGCAAGAATATGACCTCTCACACGACGCACTCACTCGATATCGAGGACACATATCAACCAAACCAGTGATATGACTCGCAAATGCGACCTTGGAGAATAATAATCAGAGAGCTCAATATCTGGTACTGACCCCTCATGTGGGGAAGGCTGGCGGTGCACTCGCACTCCATGCTCCGTTTCCTTTAGCCGACAGCGAATAGGCGATGCGCTGAGTTCGTGATTGTTCAGCCTTTTCGCGTCACGCAGATAGGCCGTACTTTACGGTCCTTCTCTTTCCAAGATACAGTAATGGATATATCATCAAGATGACGGCTGGTCGAGCTGCCCTACAGGAGTCATATCAGATGATCTGATACGGTGACGGCGCGGCGGCCGACATCGGAAGCCCCACTCGGACGGCTCCTTGCTCCGGGCTGCGATGGGGACATTGATGAATGATCATTATTGATATCCATCATCTAGGGACTTGTTGTATTAGACCTGTAGATTACTTAATATCAAGGGTGTACATCAAAGGAAAAATGAGAGAAATCCAACCTCTTGTGGCAAAGGAGTCCGTCACCACTCAGCAGAGGCACAGAATTTATCAGATTGTGACACCACCTGCCGATCACGTGAACGGTGGCATATTCCTTTTGCCGAAAGCGTACATAGCTCTTTGAGGGTAAATGCCCAACCTCTGGGGTCTAGTTGAAAAGAAACATCTCCGGCGTCGATCGAGCAATCAAAATAAATGAATTAGCATGAACGGGATTTTAGTTTGTACCATGACCTCGGGTGAAGACCACCATAACATTAACCGAGGCGCTAGACTGCAGCCGGATCTGATTAGATCGGCTGCCGCTGGACACAGCAGTCACCTATCATGATTCATTGATCAGGCCACTTGACGACAGGGGCTCTGTGTTTCTCCTGGATTCTCGTATGACCGCAAACTCCCGTTTCCGCTCCTTGAAAGGATGAAAGGCGAGATCCTCCGGCAAGAGAAGTGGAAAGTTGCCCTGCGCGATGTTTAAAAGGGATCGGAGAAAGCCGCCATCATCTCCACGGAGGCATCAAACGGCTAACTAGTAGTACCGTAGTACGTAGCCCTGAAAGATAGCGCCCGAGAAAGAAAAAGAAATTACTGTCTTTAAATTTCAGGTCGGCGAATCCAGGGTTCGTAGAACTTCTACGATTCCTGAACAAGACAACGATCGCATCCGGTCGCGGGGAGTGCAGGTCGCGGCAGACGAGCTAGTGACGTGAAAACGGGTGGCAAGTCAAGTCAACTCAACTTTTCCCGTTATCTGATCCTTTTTTCGTCTTCTTTCCCACGCTTCGACTCCAGACCTGCAGGACGCAATTGTTGGGGAAATCCAGTCCACTTGCAAACAAAACCCGTCTCAGCTCCTAAATTAGGTTCAAAAAGGAGACCACTTCAATTTCGAGGCTAGAAGGTCTCAATCGTCACGCCTGCTTTCCTAGCGCTGCGGAACCTGTCCCGGTACACCGGTTCGGCGGTTTGCCCCAGCCGAAGAGTCCTCCTCATCCCACCTCATCCACTATTATTATCGACTCAACGTTTCACCCTTGATTCCTGTCTCCTATTTACCTTTGCCCTACCTATCTTGACGGCATCTTGCGGTGTGCACATGCCCGGAATATAGCCTGTTGACCCCTTTTCTCGTTCATCCGATTGTTTATCAAGTTACTCCGCGGTCCCACCCTCTCTCCGCAGAGTTCTCTTTCCACCCACTCTTTGGCATATTCCACAAGAATCCAAGGTGTTTGCTCGTCGGTTTAGACTCGCAATGGGTAAGTAACATCTCCATAACATCCATTGGGTCATGAATTCTAACCTCTATAGTTCACGCCGTTGTTCCTCAGACACCATTATCGCCGAAGGCCGCGGCCTCACGGCCCACATATACCCATCATGCAGAGTCAGGGAATATCCCCATTTCATCGACATCCCACCCAGACAACCCTGTTCCAGAAGAACCACGAGACCGCTCGTTATCAGTCACAAATATGAGCTTTGGAGCCGCTTCGCTGTCGTCACAAGAAGCAGAGAATACGGATTCGGAGTCGCCATCGACGCCGCCTACAGAAACCTCAGACGAAGAGCTTGCGCCGAAATCAGCAGAGAATGAATCCGGACGCCAGCGTCGGGCCTCTACCGTTCTGATCTCGCAAGGTCCAGATGATATGAGGCGGATTTTGGAGAATGTCGGAACGGGGGGAACACAGAAGCTGCAAGCCATGTGCTGTGGTGGTGGATGCTGTCGTCTTCAGCCATTGAACCGGGTCTCTGGGCCTGTTTCCGTGATCAACCCCGTCACTCCACCAGACAACGAGGCCTATCAAAGTTTGAAGCTGAATGTCGACATCCTCACACTTGATAGTGAGCTCACAAATATCGCTCCCCTACCTGTGAAGACAGTATCGTTCTCGGCAGTTCCTGCGTCCGCTGTGGACATGCAGTTCGGCCCTGAGGATCACCCACCTCCATTCGTCAAGCCGCATCCACCGTATAACGTGTATCGCGCGCCTATCTATCATGCGCGAGAGCTCACACGGCCGGGCGCTGAGAAGAGGACATACCACTTTGACATCGATGTGACCGATTATCCTGCCGAGAGTGGAAACGTTGACTTTGTTGTCGGCGGCGCAATTGGCGTTTGCCCTATGAACAAAGAAGAAGAGGTTGACGATATTTTCAACCAACTCGGTATTCCCAAGTCGATTCGCGATAAGAAGATCACTGTCCGCACGACTACCGGCAGGTGGCCAACGATTTGGGGTAAGGAGGAAGCTCGAGAATTGATCACAACCCGACGGGAGCTCTTGAACTGGTGCTCAGACATTCAGAGCTACGCTCCGACGAAGGGCCTGTTCAGATTGCTCGCTGAATATGCAAGCGACCCGAACGAGAAGAAGATTCTCACCTTCTTGTCATCAGCGCAAGGTCAAGGCGCCTTCTGCGACCTCCGTACCAGCTCACACATTTCTCTTTCCCAGCTACTTCATGCCTTTCCGTCTTCCCACCCGCCCCTCGACCACCTCCTATCCGTCCTCAATCAACTCATGCCACGCTTCTATTCCCTCTCACAAGACCCGCTCATCTCCCGCAAGCAGAAGGGCGATCAGTACCGTCGTCTCGTTGAAATTGCCGTGACAGTTGCAGAGTCTGACGATTGGAAGGGAGGGAACCGTACAGGCGTGGGCTCAGGGTACATGGAGCGTCTCGCACGGCAGGTAATCCAGGCTCAGGATCAAGGTCTTGAACCTGGTAACCTGGGTCTTCATGTCCCCATGTTCCGAGGTCTAATGGCCAACCCACTTGCTAAGCGATTCGCCTCCGACGGGCCGATGCTTCTTATCGGCGCTGGTGTCGGTATTGCTCCGTTCCGTGGCTTCGTGCAACGACGGCTTCAGTCCGCGAACTGTGCGAATAAGGTCTGGGTTCTACAGGGCGTCCGCGACTCACTCCTCGATGAGCTCTACCGCGGCGAGTGGGGTGTTGAAGAAGATCAAGTTCGCAAGGTCGTGCAAAGCCGGCGCGGCGAGAGCAAGTATGTGCAGGAGGAGGTCCGCAACCAGGCAGATCTAGTCTGGTTCGTTATCAACTCACTTGACGGGCGTGTGTTTGTCTGCGGAAGCGGCAAGGGTATGGGTGAAGGTGTTGAAGAAGCGTTGACAGACGTCGCGATGGCAAAGGGCAACCTCAACAGAGAAGAAGCTGAGTTGTTCTGGGCAAACAAGAAGGAAGCGGGGCAGTACATTGCAGTAAGTCTTGGCCACAGCCCGCACGAAAACTAGAAGCTGACAAGGCGCAGGAAACATGGTAGACTATATATGTAAGATAGAGTGTTTGTGGTCTCGAACTCGGGTATATCGGAGATATATACCGATTTACTCTATTTTCGTCCGAGCGTCAGCGTCGGAAAAGGAGTTAATTTCTTAGCTAGTTAGCGTTTTCTTCCGCCAGGTCTGGATATTTTCGGGCTCCTTGCTGTTGTTTTAGAAGGCATCGCTCTCATGCCTTTGAGTATGTTATATAGGCGTGCATGGGTTGTTCGGGTTTCTTCTTGTCGTACTACTTATCACATTCGATGCAAAAGCGCCGCCGTATCCCGGAATGCAGTGGCTCCTAAAATTCTCTTTCAGCTTCTAATAGATGCTTCGTCCCTATTTTTCTTCCTCCAAGTGTCGAGGGCCATAGTCCGGGTTCGAGCGCCATCTTCCCCAGCGTAGGCTAGGATCCCTGTCTTGCATCCTAGGTGACATGCTCAGAGCTGGTCCGTTATATATATCAGTTACAACGTGCACCCCACACCACGCCACCTCCCAGCCTACCCATGCATACCCACTACGCAAACACTGTGATTAATGATTCCCACCGGAATTCAAGAATCTAACAATGTGAGCCACAAAGAACCATTCACTCTCTAGGTCGACACCATCTAACCTGACGTATTGATACCCCCAACACTGGCGATTGGCTTTAATGACAGGATGAGATAACGCAGATGAATGGAGGACAAATATTGAGTTATTCCGGAGAACGACTAATTTACAATGATAGAGAGGCATCAGGAAATCGGGTATAAAGAGTACGATAGAACCGAGCAAGCAGAGCAGCACCTATCTCAGAAACCAATCGTCAAGGTGCAGGCTTGCTAATCAAGCGACTTGAGATGCAGTACTTTCAAATCGCCCTGCCTCCAACAAAAACTCGCGCATCTCCCCAAAGCCACACACCCCTCACGGAAATTGGGTTCGATAGCGTTAATGCCGGCCAGAACAAAGGGTCGAGCATCAGTGATGAGGGCACCAATGCGTAAATATTCCTTCATTTCTGTCAGATCCGTGTCAAATCGACTTGCCATTGTTTTGTAGATTGAACATGGTTCCATCATCGTCTGTCCACCAATGAGTTCAACGGGTACATAGGCCATCTCGCCCCCAAGCTCATATTGGCATCGAAACTCCCCTGGCCCCGGCTTCCTCCGCGTGATGTGTGTGAGCTTGGATCCGTTGAAGTTGAATGAATATTTGCCAAAGGCCAGAGCATGCTCGTACTATTGGACTACCAGCGGCGCCCGTGAGAATACGCCACGCCAGTATTGCCCTAGGTAAAGGTAGTCAACGATCGACAATGATGCGATCTGGAGGATAAGGTGGGTGTTGCCCGGCGGAGCCGAACAAGCGAGCTTCACAACAACAGGACCGAAAGCTTGGAAGCGCCGAAGCCGATTCTGCAGCTCAGTCACACACACGGTCCGTTCCCGCTTGATGATCTCGGTTCTAGCAATCTTGAAGCCGGCCGCTTGCATCTCAAGGAGGTAACTCTTGTTCAGGTTCCAGCAAAGAGGTGCGAGATGGTTGATCACACATGGAGGGCGGCGGCCTCTGCTCTCGTGAAGTATTTTTTCAGCTCTTTCGAGGAAGTGGGTGAAATTGTCATAAATCTTGAAGCTTCTCCTGGGCTAATGAGAAAGTTACCACGTTGTAGTTCGTCATGGCAGCAACGGTGTCCTCGTCATCCAACATTTAAGGCTTACTTCGTGGTTCACAAAGCTTGTCATGAAGTTGATTCTTGAGTAGCCATCCCTATAAAAATAGTCTTCAAACTCGCACTCCCCGCTCAGGCTGGTCAAGAACAAGATCCGTGTCGTAAGCTAGTACTGAGGAAAGAAGGCGATGTGATAAGCTGCCTGGATAAAGCTATTGAAAATATATGCAGCAAAGTCAGTTTGAGCGAGGAGAGCGTACGAAGTGACTGACAGGATCCGTCTGAAAGTGCAGGAGCGACCGAAAGGATAGGTACATCCTGTAGCAGTTTTCGACACTCTCACCGACATACTGAACGGGCGACAATCCGGACTCAGGGATATTGACTTGAGTAAGGCTCTTATATAGATAGGTCTTCTTGTTTCGCCATACACAGCAACCGGTGCAGTGTTTCGCCCACCACCACAGCGGTCGAAATGAGCGGCAGAGATCTATACAAGCGAGATTTAGGACATTGGGCAGGTGCAACCAAATGTCTTGGTGACCAGGTAGTCGCATTCATGAACCTTGCTCGTCCCCCACTCAGCATCTCTTCAGAAAATCTGGTGGCAGACTTACTGGATGATGAGGAGAGCATTGGAGCCATGCACCAGCACGCAAATCAAGCTCATAGCGGCCATCGGTGGATGGATATGGTGTCTTTAATCTCTTTCAACGATGCCTTCTCCAGCCTTTCCATATCTTCGGCACGCCAGACGTTCTCACGATGACAGCAAATCTGATTCAAACTTGAGCTGACCGGCTGACAGAAAATGATAGCGGGCCGGTCACCTTGAGAGCCGTCATCAGTGAAGGAGCCAATACTAGAGCTCATGATTCTGCCTCTGGCCAGACTAGCGGTCAGCTATGACCAGCATGGGCTCAACTCGCACTCTGGAGCGATGAAGGGGCTGGCTGTTTTCAGACGGGGAGCGAGCATACCTGGTGTGGTGTCCAGACCCAGCGACCGGATATTATATCCAGAGTCACCTCCAATGACCAAACAGGGTCTCAGCCGGCATATGATACCGCTTTTTCAACTCGACGGCCAGACATATACCTCGAAGAAGAGAGAACTAGATGCCCATAGCGCACGCTGTCCTACTACGGTCATTGTAGATCACCTTCACCGTCAAAATAAACAGATAACGGCCAACTGACATGGGCACTGACACCCCTGACAGCGAACACCCCACCAATCCCAGACATGACAATCAAACAAAGGAAGATCATCCGCAGGTGCATTGCAGGTGGGGTGCATAGCTGCATAGGCGCATGCCTGACCTGCCTATATCAAGCCCAGTATAGCCTAGCTAGGCAGATCAGCAGCCTTACGGGCGTGCATCGGCAGCTGCAGGCCGGGTGATATTTCCAGGCTCTGAAGCGCTCTGGGATGCTAGGGATGGGTTTGGTATTTGGCTGCCTGCTGGTGGTGGCTTATTAGAGTTGTTTTGGGGTTTGCCTGGTCGGGTATCTGGGGTAGCTGGTGGGTAGGCATTATTGTGATTCTGTGATCGAGGTAGAGTGCATGAGACTCGTCACAAGGGTAAGCGTTTGTACTAGCGATATGACACCTCTCAGTCATACGTGGCCGTGGCAGAAGCCGACTACCAACCCTCCAATCAACATCCCTTGAACCTTCTCCCGGATTCTGTCAAAGATGTCAAGCCAAAGTTGAAAGCCGACCGATCAGCAGTTGTACCTGACTCCAACCACCTCCCACCTCCCACCTCCCACCCCCAGCGTCACAGCGTTGCACTTTCCCTTCGCCCTCACATGAGGACAAACCAAGGCGTCATCAGCACACCGCAAACAGCCACAGGAAAGTCAAATCCAGCCTCTGCAGAGAACTCTCGTTGACAGATTGGCGGGATAGGGATCCATCGGTATCCCTGCTTCCTGGCGCACGTTCAGGCCCACGATCGGTGCACTGTGACCGAGCCCACTTCACCGAGTCAAGCGCTCCCACGATTGTGACGCTGACTGCGGACTGCGGACCAGCCGCGGAGTAATGCAGAGCGTATTGATCCTGTGGACCACCATCCATCGTTGCGTGGTGCAGTCCAGTAGGTAACTACTTACTCCGTACTTACTCGCAATACTCGATTACTCGAATACTCGACATCTCACGTAGCACGAATCTAACCGCATAAGGCCATCGTTGCGAACTGAGGTGAGGTCCCTCTCATTATCATCTCAAATCCTTTCACTCTCACTTTCACCTCAATAATGAATAACCCTTTGGGGGTTGAGGGGAGAATGAAAACGCACGGAGCAACGGGTGACGGGAAATAGAGTTTCCTTTTCCCTGGAAAAGACGCAGATTGGCATGCTAAGCAGCTCAGAGCTCTGCTGTCCTGACTCGAGTCGAGCCCATTGTTCGTCGGCATGCCAGCCTGAATGGCAGGCACGGACACGTAAACGCCGTCTTGGATTAACCGATCAGGTAAGACCGTAAGAGACTACTCCGCGGTGTCCGCCGAACAAAGAAAGCGAGCCTGATGCAAAATACCTAAGAGCAGCAGCGATCTCAACTGATCGCTCTCGGTCCTGTCGATCCGATGATCGTCGATGGCATCTGGGACTAACGTATAGTTACTAACCAACCACCTAACTAGTCAGATCTCCACCACAAACATGGGGAGAAACTTGAAAGAGCGAGAATAAAGAAACTGTCCATCTTCAAAATAACGCGATTTGGAATAATTCGCCAGTCCCCGGCCACGAGGTGCGCACTGATCAGAATCGGGCTTTCCGTTTGCCTTTCAGACAGACTTTCAGTGGCTGTGTGTTAATTAAGTTAGCTGTCACTGTCGCTGTCACTGTCACTGTCACTTTGTCAGGCTCCATCCAGTCCGGCTGAACCACACTGTTGGGACCACCACCACCTCTCCAGCCCGAGTCTGCTCTCAAAAACGAGCCAATTTTCCTTTTTCAAAGTGACAGCTCCGAACTTAAAAAATAATTGATCGTTGCGCGGAGAACCTCGGTCCTTCCGCCCTTCTTTTTTCACTCCCTTCCTTTTTCTTTTTCTTTTCGCGGAGATGGCGTTTTGCCTCCGTCGCTCCGTGCCTTGCTTTCATGGATACTCTTCTGTATCTCCCAAGGTTCACCGCAATTTGTGCCCATGGTCGCCGATGGACTATTTACTCCGCATGAGGAGAACCCCGGGTCGGGGTGTCATCATGCCATGGCAAGTCTCAATTTTTAGATCTGAACAGGAACCGGTTCGTGGTTAGCTAGTCAGCCCGTTCACTCTGATGTGATGTGATTTGCCATTGCCGTCTGGTCTTTGAGTCTATCTTATCTACTTAGGTTCAAGATCGGATCAGAGCTGGGAGAAGGAAACTTCCATCTTTGGATTCCATGTCGGGTCGAAAACGAGAGAAAGTCTATGACATGGTCACATAATCATACTTGTATTGTACATGGAAATGCCGATAATCAATGAACATAACACCAAACCCCAGAGATGCATCGAGATTATTAGTAGAGTAAAAAGTCAAGTCTTCGCGGTATGCGCTGAAACGTAAGGTACCCATTCCATCTGTCCATGCAAAGCGGAAACAGGGATTCAATTTGAAACAAGGGTATCAAGGATGTCGGGACCCAGATGAAGTCGAAAGAAAATTCGTAATGTAATTGTACCTCGCGGTGTTGTCTAGTGGTGGATGTGGCCGTTCTAAAACTCCTTCTTCATGGAGGATCAGCGTCTTTGGTGGGGAGATGTCTCGGATGGTGAGTGCTCGAGGTCGCTGAGGGGCGACTGTCGCTGGGGGTCCATTTCCCCAGTTCGCATTTGATTTCGTAGGGCAGGGAGTTGGCGCCGTCTTGCGTTGATGAACCAATTGCTGATCTAGAAGGCGTTAACAGAGCTCAAACCCTCAAAAAATACTAAAAGAATGTACCTGACTGATTGTAAGACCTGTCCGAGTCATAAACATCTGCTTGTCCTCTTCGCTAGGATAAGGATGGTCTAAGTGTTCATGAAACCAGGCCCTGAGGATGTCGGTGACCGGCTTCGGCAAATTTCCCCGTCTGCGCTTGTTCTTCGAGTCGATAGGGTCGCCCAAGATCCCAAAATTCGACTGCGGCGGGTGCGAAAGCGCCTGGGAGGCATGCTCAGGATCACTCTGATAAGCCATCGGCGGGTAAGGATACCCCAATTGACCCGGTGGCACACCCCTGTAAGCCTCGGGGCTCCTGTCGCTCAGACCCGGCATGCTGGGCGGATATGGCCTTCCGGCGATCTCCGGTCGTGACAGACCCCTGGGCTCTGGGTAGCCCATCCCACGCTCGGGATACGACTGCAGATCGCGGATTGGAGGAAGCATGGGACTCGGGCGCGAAGTGTACCGCGACGTCGCATTGGTGGCTGCGGGAACGTGGGCATGATCTCTGGAATGGATGTCGCTCCTGGCCCCCGAGTAATCACGGCTACTTTCGTAAGGCGCCTTGGAGGAGGAGGCGTATGGGGGGCGGAAGTTGGATGCTACATCATGTGATGATGTTGGCCGCTCGCGCGACTGGCGGGAGGTATAATATGATGTGGACTCGATCTCCTCATGCAGGTGCGGTGGGAGCAGCTGTGGCAGTCAATATATTTACTTCTTTTTGGCCCCCGCCAGTTCCCTGGGGGCTGAGGGTCAGCGCTAGTAGGTTGATTTTCTCACCTCACGGAATGATGGCAGGGCCTGGTTATCAGCTGGGTTTGCGTATGAGATGGCCATTTTCTTAGAACCCTGACTCCGGTCACGGTACTGTGACATAGACAACAGGCACGGGGAGCGTTATCAATTGACCACCGGACTCGTGGAGTATAGACCGAGGGCGAGATGTGTTGTGTTATCTTGTGTTGTGTTGTAATAAGGTTGACCGGAATTGCACAGCAGAAGCCGTCCCGCGGCTTTGTACAAAATTAAAGCGTTGTTGTACCACCAGGGAAACAGTCGATAGGCGAAGGAGCGAGGTGTTGAGGATGGATGAGGAGGAAGAGGATGGTAGGTAGGTAGTGGCGTGGGAGAGGAGTAGATTTAAAGGCGGATAAATGGTTAAGAGGGTGTAAGGTAAAGGCAGGAAGGAAGGAAGGGGGAGGTCAGAAGAAGAAGAAGAAGAAGAAGAAGAAAGATCAAGATCAAATGAAATCGGATTATACCAGAGTTAAAATAAAAGTACCTGGGCTTAGGAACGACGATGACGATGGGGAAAACAGCTGAAGTCAACCAAGGTTATGCAAGGAAAGGAGTTTCATACTCCATCGCTGGCAGTGTGTCTCCATTCGTAGGGTCCTATGATATCAAGGATCGAATAATATTCAATTTCACCCAGAGGAAGTATCTTCCCCAGTCTTGACTACTTCGGTATCCACATGCTCTCTCTCTTTCTCTCTCTGTGTGTGTAGACAGTACTGTAGTAGACAGAAATAAAGACTTACACAGCAGACCGCAGGGAGGCTTGCATAACCCAGGGTGAAATTGAAGGGAATAAATAATCGAAATAGGAAGTTGGGATTTGAAATTAGCCTCACAATGTCTGGAACGCTAAGCCAGAGACCGGTCAACAATAATCATACTAATACTGAACAGAAAGAACAGGGGGGGAGATCCGAGAGGATGAGCGACGATCCTGGGAACAAGTGAGTGAGTGGAATTGGCTGGTGGAGCCTTGCCAGTTAGCAACTCTGGGTGAGGGGAATTCTTTAACTACGGAAAGCATGGGTGAGGGGAGCCTGAAATTGAATAATAATCTTTGATTCGGTTTGGCCTGAAGCCTGAAGGTTATGATGGATAATTATTGACAGGCGCCAAGCTATCCATCTATCTACATACTACTGTACTCACCAACAACAACAGCAATAATGTCCCGCATCTGAAGATGAACTGTTTTCATGCAAAACACCTGGCCCAACACTGTGTCGGGAGTCTGTCCCTCCACTCTGTATACCAGGACAGTACACAGCAAGGTGCTGACGAAAAGGAAACCATGGGCTGCTACATCCTGCGCCTTGTTACCTTTTCACATCCCTTTTTGGGTTTCCTGCAGCAATACCGGTGGCTTCAGCTCGGACTTTTCTTGCTGTGAAGAACCCCTTGTGACCGTTACTCTTTTCTTTTTTTTCAAGGGTAGCAGTAATGCAGTATGTAGGACGGACGGACTGTATAGTCTATACTATACTCCAGTCTCCACAGAAATTGAACGCTGCCTGCCTAGATTCGCCCCCAGACAAAACACAGCTGAAACTCGCCCTGCCAGCCAACCTCCGTTCTGGAAGTTTACTTGTTCCAACATCCGATGCTAATCTTAGTCAAGAACACCAACCTCCTGGGGTTCCCTCGTTCCCTCGTGAACTGCCATCGTCCATTAACTTACTGCTACAGTACTAACAGTAGTCAGCTCTGATTCATCGGGAGACTAAAGGCTGATGCGACATTCCCCATACGGATTGTTTATCCAAAACTTTGCCACTCAGATGGAGTCTAGCCCCGTTATTACTTTGCCGAATCATCTTCGCTGCCCCTCTGCTATGAATAGCTGCCTCTGATTAATTTGTGCGAATCTCCCGAGGGTGGAGTTAGCCAGGCCTCCCCCTGCGTGTCATGGAGATGAAGGACGACGGCAACAACAACAACAACGACGACGACGATGCGTCGCCAGTGTTGGGCATCGAGACGCGGTCACACTACTTTACAATAACACGTCGAGGCTGTCACTTATTCAAGGGCCGGGATCATGCTGGGAGGGCCGAAGGGGCACTAAGGTAGGAGGGAAGTATTTGGATTCCGGGTTGTAGTTCCCAGGCGAATAAGAGCAGAGAAAACACAAGCAACAATTAATTGCAAGAGAAACAAAAGGGTCCAAGCATCTAAGGGCTGCTGCTGCACAAATCAAAGCTGCGAGGGGAGAGGCAGATCGTCGCTCTTCGGGATCCACGCCTCCACCGTGCTCGTCGTGTCAAATGTCAGATGAAGGACATCTCACAATTGTCAATGCTAGGCTGGCAAGACGTACATGCTTAGCCTCACCTGGAGAGTTCAAACTTCAATGAAGGGGCGGGTCAAGGAGACTCCATCATTCAGACTTCAAGCGAGGACCACGGTAATGGCGCAGACCCGCGTCGTTCCCGCTGCAAGGACTGCGATGGAACCGCGATCGAGTCATTGCCATCGATCTGGGACTTCAACCAGGAGATGAAGAAATCAAGGAGGCAATAATAAGAGTAATCATAATAACAATCTGCAAAGCTCAGCCTTTCAACCTCCATTCCAATGCATGCCAACTGCACACTGCACATACACCTGGCAAGGATCCACGTCATTTGGGACTCCGGAGGCTGCAACCGGGGACTCCTGTCTGGCCAAGATTCAAGATCGGAGAAATAGAGGATCAAAGTAAATACGGCTGTAGTACTCCGTGGGTACGGTGTGGGGTATTCTAGCCCATGGATGATCCATGAGGCTTTGGAGTTTTGAGTGCCTTGAGCCAAACCGCCAATAATTAGGACCGGAGCAGAAGAGCGCCTCCGGAAGAGTTCCATTGTCCCGTGCATATGACATCTCAGCTGTGGCTTCAGTAGTAGTGGTTCATTGGGTGCTCTTATTATTGGTAAGATGAAGAATTGCACGGTCCTGGGCACCGCGCGCTGCTGAAGCCTGGTGTTCCACGAGGAAACGGCCGTCGGACGGGATTCGGAAACGCTACTGTTGAGTCTTGACTGTTGACTGTACTGTCTTAGCTGGGTTAGGCCTGATTAACCCCTCTACTTAAACTTTAAGCTCCATCTCCTGATGCTGAAAAAAAAAAAGATAAAAAAAAAAAGTGCCACGAGCTGCGAGCATGACCGTCACCCCCGCTCTCTCGACAGGATGCTGTTGCTAACTCGCTGCAGCCTGCCGGGCCTAGCGGTGTCGAAGTTACAAACGCCATCTACTACTCGGTACTTATGGATTGATCGCATCTGAGATGGTGGCTGCAACCTCAACATCTCCTTCAGGCTTCAGCCCGAGCATCGCAGTGGCTGCCATTTTGAGTGAATGAGAATGAGATTCATGACTCGATCGCCGGGGCGATGACATGCTCCACTGTGGGACGATCGAGCGCGGGAGCCCATCATGGCCCATCATTATAGGCTCCCATAGCCTCTCAACTGGACCCGGCTACTTGGGAAATCATTTGGGATGATGACCATGGGACTACTGCCCGGGATCTCTCCGACCGAAACGTTGCATCCAATTGTACTCTAGACAGTTGACTCCATGACTCCGGAGAGCATGATAAGTGTGGCTGTTGAATCCTCGTGTCAAAATTGAAATTCAAAACACCTCCAGGATGGAGCTCCGCGTGTTAGTGACGGGATGGCAGGCAGAAGGATCAAACTTTGTTGGCACCACCTCGTCGAATTATTCGTCTTCTTCGGCATTCAGAGCATCCATCGCCTCCTCGCGTGCACTAAACTCAAAGAAATCCTCGTGGCCCTCGATCCACTGCCACTGATTTGCCCGTGGCAGTCTTATATTTTCGACATCCAGACTCAGCGCTCCAGAGAACTGGCACGCTGGGGAAGAACCACCCTTGACAATGGTAGCCAATGCGAAAGGCCATCACCATCGATCTCATTCTCAGCTCGCAGCAGAAGTGGCGAGGCGCCTCCGTATCGGCGTATTGCTGTCGACAATCCACCATGACGATGTGGCAGGATTGGCATTTAGCGCGAGCAACTCCACTCTGCAGCGCCAGAGAGTCACAATCACAGGCGCGAGCTCCTCGGATGGCCTCTCCGTTAACTCCAGAAATCCCAGACAGGGGCATCCACAACAACTTCACCACTGTAACAGTCCCAAGCCACCTGGGGGATGACGTCCTGTCACTCCTGTCACTTTTCTTTGACAGGCCGACGCTGACACTGACAGACACCGTCGCGACAGGGGTGTGCGGAAATCCCCCGACACATCCTTCATCATCTGGCCCATCCGTGGCCTACTCTGACTCTGAGCCGTTTACGTTCCCCTCTTCGTTCGGACTTTGGTCTTTGTTCTTGATCGATCTTGCCTACTCATCCAGGTGATGATTGACCTTCTCAGATCCAGATCCTCCAGATCTTGCAGAGTGCAGGGATAAAGCGGCGATCGAAGCCGAAGCCCACAGCGAATTAGACCGGGCTGGGATCCTGTGGGCGGCCCAAGCAAACCTTGTCCTAGGAGTTCGTCCGAGTTGGCTAATTTATCTGGTCAAGTGAATTATGCCCTTCGACAAGGTTCCTCGCATTGGCTCCGACTGTGTAGATCTCGGCTGATTTGGTCGTAAAGCCAGCCCTCGACTACCCCTTTGGGCGAACCACTGCGAACTGCTGCAGCTTGCGAGAAATGCTCTCTGACTCAGGATGCAGGGCGCTACAGCTGTGAATTTGTCATATTCCTTGCCGCTGCCATATTGCGAGCCTGTCAGCCGCTGCTGTCACCTCCCGCCATCGTTTCCTGGTCCCTGGGTTTGCCGGGCATCCCGTAATGCAAAGCCCGACCCGATTCCCGATGAGAATAATAATATGGGATCGAAAATGCAATTGAACTGCTCATAGTTGCTGTCATCAATGATTGTTTTCTATCATAGGACACTTTCCACCGCACTTCCTTGGGTATTCCGTCGCCGTAGCCGCAAAGTAGGTACCTACCCCTAGCCATAGTTACCTATTACCTATGCTGCGAGTCTCTGACATCATGGCTCAAACCCTTCAACCACGAGTGCATCTGAATGATAGACTGGAATTCTCCGAAAGTTTACCCTAGTCATTTCGTGAGAAAAAGATGTCCACTTACCTAAAGCAGATTGGCTTTCCAATAGTGTGAAGGTCTATTGCATTGCATTCCTAGCTCCAACCACCCACCACCAGGACGGAGTTTCTCCTCTTCACCGTTTTGAATACATAAAGTCTTCTGTAATAATAATAATAGTCCTTTGCAGAAACCTTGGGTCGTTCCTTCTTGGATGATCCATCATGCAATGTAATGCTTGAATTCCCTGTTTTCTGGGACCCCCTTGACAAGCACAGAAGAATCAACAGACCAGCATGCGGACACACTCCGTTCTCCTGCGCACGGATGATCGACTGCCGATGAATTAACCCTGCAGGAGTTCATCATCTGGGCCTGCTCTAACTTGAAGCTTCCTAGTGACCCTTCCTTTGAGTCTGTCCACTTTCCTAAACAAGGCATGACGGCCTCTCGGCCATCGGCCGGTTCTTCACAAAAAGAATGGCCTTGTCGAGGGGGGATCCAGTGTTGCTTGTCGGCTTCGGCACGCTATTTGATCTTGGAAAGAGCTCCCAACGAGCCCCCATAATTAACCACGTTGTCATTGTCAAAGTAGACGGCCTCACACCGTTTGAATTTATTTCATAATTCTGACGGATTGACGGGTTGACGGACTTCGAGAAAGTTCTTGTTGTTTGAGTCTGGCTCTGGCCCTCTGGGTCCTGCAGCGCCACAAAGTCTTCTAACTACTCCGTACTAACCCAGGACCCAGGGGGCCAGGTGCCCAGAGACCAGAGTCCACGCCCGCCCGGCGCCCGCGCAGCTTCGCACCTTCCTATTTGGGAATACCTTCGAACCTTCCAATCCCAGAACGTCCGATCGGCTCTCTCAGAAACACTGAACAGCTTCCTGGCCGCAACTTGCCTCCTGCGTCAATCATCCACCCATCCATCCATCCATCCACCATTATTCTCTGGATGATCAGTATTCCTACCCTTGGTTCCGGGTTCAATCCCAAGTATCTTCGGTAAGTCTGGTCAGGAGTTCAAACGGCTTACTGACTTGCACAATCCACAGCAAGAATGGTAATGGTCAGCAACAGGCTCTCCGCCGAACGCTACCTGGTCGTTACAATTCGTTATATTCTTTATATCCATAATTGATATCACGAACTAAGCCGATGATAAAGAGGCTTCAACAGTCGTGGTACAACATGTGCGCCCGGGGGGAGTTGGCCAGTATATATCCGGAATGATAACCTGCCATCAGTCGATGAGAGAGCGAAGTACTCCGCGTTCGTATCTCAGCGATATCACCATTTCGGTCTCATCACCTCAAAGGGGTCCAATTTGCTCCTGCCGCTCGTCTAACCTCGTCCGCTCTCTTCCCAACCAACCCACTCCAGAATTCGGCCGTCCCATCCGGAACGAGTTCCTCAACCTCAAGAGAGACCAGAGTGTCGACCATCCACTCTTGACATCTCCGCATCCCATCCCGAGGCGCCGGTTCCGCCCGTATGATACTGACCACTTGCCGCCTCTGTTCAGCCGTTAGGTCGATAACCTTGGCCATGCCCTCAGCTTGCATAGTAGCAAGGTCTATACCCTCCCGAGCGTCGAACTGATACCAGAGTCTCTCTAGATCAATTACCTGCACGTGGAGAAGGTCGCCGAACGAGGCGCCTGGCTCACGTATGGTGAAGCCCCAATGGGATCGGCTTTTGGGGCTTAATCCGGGGCCGCATACTTCTATAAGGAGCTCATAGGCCATAGCACGGCGTGCCGTAAATCGGTAGGTTCTCTAATGCGCTGTTAGTCTAGATCACCGGGATTTGTCTGAATGCTTGCTTACTGACCGACTTTACGGTGAAATATGGAACAGTAGATAGAGCTTCCTGTTCTCTGCGCTATTTTTGCGACATACGACCCCGCGTCGTAGGATCAGCTCTCAAGCAAGCGATGAGGAGAGGTGAGAATAGGCATCTGCATTGCCAGTTCCAGACTCCACGATGTCTCGGCCACTAGATTAGCGCTGCTGAGGATACAGAGAGCGGCCTGTTCTAATTGGCTAGGACTCAGAGTACTTCTGCCCTGGCTGTAGTCAGCAAACAGCTGGACTACCTGTCACGAACAAGACTCCAACTATCTAACTTTGGAAGCAATTTGTTTTTATTGTAACTGTGGTTTACTAACCGAAAATCGCATCCGACAAGTTACCTCCGGAGCGTATATATACTAGTTATTATTAGAGGATAAGAAGACCCAAAGGACCAACATCCTCCAAACCACCTATACCCCAATTACTCGCAAAGTCCACTGCCCGCAAGCTTCTCGGTAGGGTACAAAACCCTCGGCAATCCACCGTTCATCTGAACAGAAACCGAGCCGTCATCAAAAACAGTGATATCAGTGCAAGAGTAAATCTCCGTCACCGAAGACCCAGCCTCGTAGCCAGTGTTGGGAACATCAAGGGTAGAAGACCCAGCCCTAGCCCCGCTGTTCGTAAGGATCGTGATGATCTGGTTGCCATCGAACCCCTTCCTCATCGCAATGTTCGAGTTATCATGGTAAATCCCCCAGTTCTATCACACCTTCATCAGCACATCCCCTCCATATCATAATGACCTAAGAGAAGAATTAAAAAGAACATACCTTGTAAGTAACCCAAGAGGCATCTTGCCCGATCGCATGCGTGCGAATCGTATTCGCCTTTTTGATCGTCTGATAAATATCCCCGTCCGTCTTATACCCGGATAACCAGGTCGCTTCACGGTTAAAAGGGTCTTTAGCTCCATTGTAGTGCTGTTCCTGCCCGGCGTAGATCATGGGAATGCCGTCGGAGAGAATGACGTAGGCGGCGACGTTTTGGGCGAGGGCGAGGTCATCTGTCAATCTTGAGGTTCATTAGCATGGCCTATTCTGTTTGGCTTAGGGTTGAGCGAATATGAGGGGGGCCGCCTACGAGCCAAATCGGGGGTTGTCGTGGTTCTCAATGAAGGAGCCGAGCAGGGTAGAGTCGGCGCAGGTGTTCTTGACCCACTCAATCATGTTGAAGAGCTCACTGATGCTGCCGGAGGTGGATTCGAAGGCGCGACGGAGGGGGTAGTAGCTTCCTCTTATGTTAGTGTCGTGTCTTGGATTTATGGGAAGGGAGCGGCAAGTACATTGGGTAGTTGAGCACCCCGTCAAGAACCTCCTGGTACGGGCAGGTGAATTCTGGATCACCGTGGAGGACCTCGCCGACGGCGTAGACGCCCGCGGCATCGTTGTAGTCCCTCCAGAAGTCCTTCTGGATGTGTCGTGCTGTGTCGATGCGGATGCCGTCGACTTTACGTGCAGGCGTGAGCTTGAGTTGCAGTAGTGGGAGTGGGGCAGGGTCTTACTTGAGTAGTCCGACACTAAGTCTCGAATCCAGTTGTTCCAGATCTCCTTGACATCGGAGCGGGTGGTGTCAAGGTCAGGCAGGGAAACTGTCTGGTCGGCCACCCAACAGTTCTCGACCTGCGTCTGGTCGTCGTAGCTGATGATAGGGCAGGGTGTGTGGAAGTACTCTTGCGAGTTGAAGGGGTTGAAGATGCTGTAGTCGACGGCGTCGCTTGAGCCGTTAAAGCCCTGCATAGAGTCAGCTGAGTTATTCTCCGAGGGCATAGCCGCGGTCTACTCACCATGTGGTTGGCAACAACATCTACCATCAAGTACATGCCTCGGTCATGCAAGGCAGTGGCGAGACTCCGGAGGTCATCTGCCGATCCATAGTTCTCATTCAGAGAATATCTACCGACAGTCAGTGATGGTCGCAAAGGAAATGGTACAGCACCTTACATATCACGCTGCCAGTAACCATGATAAGCTTCTCCATACGGAGTATAATCTTCAATGTTTGCGGTGATCGGCGTGATCCAGATGGCCGTGAAGCCCATTCCTTGGATGTAGTCTAGCTATATCCGCCGTCGAATTAGACCTTGAGATCGAAATACAGCGAAGCGTCCGACAGTGCCATACCTGGTTGATGATTCCCTGCCATGTGCCACCGCAGTATTGCTTCTTCTTGTCAGCCACGTCTAGACCACCGCGGAGGAAAAATGGCAAGACAAACCCCCATCTGTGCATTGCATTCAGCAGTGGTCGAGCTATCCGTGCGAGCAAAACGATCGGTAAGTAAGAAGTATACACTCTGGCTCCGCCAGTCAGCGGGAGAGGCCGCCAGGGCCAGGTCGAGAGCTGTGGCAGCGAAAGAAAGAAAAAGGGCCGGCCTCATTATTGTTGCGATTGATGACAGCTGCTGTCTGACACGAACAGGGCTCTACTGGCGGCGGCCATGGCTGCTTATTTGTATCTTTCTGCACCGGACTCCGTATAGACAGAGGTAGCATGATTCGATGAGCGATTGATCCGGTCGGGCGATGCGTTGGTGGGCGTGTCGACGTCGATCTTGGGAGGAGATTTCAGGGGTGACTTGTGGAGAAGACTCCAAATCCAGTCAGCACTGCAATCTATCTATGCGGGGGAGCATCGAGCCCTTGCGATTGGCCTTGCTCGCAAACTACATGAATCGCAAAGGCATTGGTATTCCTCTACAGGTGCATAAGCTTGGAATAATTGGGGGCTACATCAGGCACTCCAAGGCGCAAGTCTCCAACCACCCTGCATTTCCGGTCCTTGCCGCTTACAACCAGCTCAAAGTCCAATTCCGCCCCCAAGCACCATCGTTTGTAACCTTCTCCAGTCCTGTTACAGATAGAATCTGCGACAAAACGTCATAATCAACTGCCATCTCCTCCCCGTTGAAGGTGACTGACGATGGCTCCTGAGAAACACCGAGAATGGTTACATTCGCCAAGGGATTGGCTTCTTTCCAATCACCTTGGGCGGACACATGTAGGCTGGATTGAGATAATGTGAGCTCGACGTCCAGAGTTGCCTCGGGATTGATGCTCTCTCCGTCGTCAATGTACAGCTGCCCCGAAGCGGTGCCCTCACGGCTCAAGGCGGCTAACAAAGCCCAGGGCGTCTGACGGGCGGCCCTCGTAGTCAAAGCTGGCTCTTGGAGCGGGAGGACACTGCCGCCTCGGACGAAAACCGGGATATGCCCCAGCGGTGCCGCGATCGTAGTATTAACTCCGGGCTTTGCGTCGACTGCCGAACGCGTATACCAATCGTACCACACTTCTCCATTTCCAACGCCAGGAAACACGCCATTCACAGTATTGGCCTGAGGCTCAAGCACTGGAATGACGAGGATCGATGGCCCGACGAGAAACTGAGTGTCGATTGCTGCCAAAGTTGGATCATTAGGAAACTCCCACGCCAACGCTCGCATCACGGTGGACCCCGTGGCGTGCGCATTCTGCATCAATGTGTAAAAATACGGTAGCAAGGCATATCGAATATTCATCGCTGTCTTCGTCGCATCGATGACCGAAGCCCACTGATACGGCTCTTGGGAAATAGCCCCAATGACATTGTGGTTGCGGTAAAAAGGGAAAAAGGCCGAGAGTTGCATCCAGCGGTTGCACAGTTCCTCGGCGCTGTTGAAACTAAATCCGCACGTATCAACCCCGAACATCGGAATTCCAAAGAGGGAGAACTGCAGAGCTTGTGAGATTGAAAAGTACATCGATGCCCATCTGGAATAGTTGTCGCCGCCCCAGTGGCCTGCCCATCTTCCGGATCCAGCGAAGGTTGCACGACCGATGACAAATGGACGTTTCTCTGGGGCTATCTGAATCAATCCTTGATATGTGGCTCGGATACCCATGTGCCCGTACAGGCTGTGTACATCGTATTCGTCATAGCCATCCACGTGGGTGGCATTTGGAGAAACTGCGTGCACAGCAAGGTCGTGGCCCGTTTGCACATGATCGATCACGTATGGTGGATGATTGATGTTGCGTACTCCGGGTGTTGGCGACGTGCGCAAATATGAGGTGGTGGTTGCTGCTGTCAAGCTTCCTGTAGCCGAAGCCTGGCTAGCTGAAGCTGCAGACGCGGAGGCAGCTTCTGTGGCATTTGATATCTCAAAGCCCTCAGGATACTCGAGCACCGTATTTCCTGGTTCTCCCGGCAGCCTGAACGGTGGGTGAATTGGGTTGAGTGTTCGATTTGCAGACCCGCAGCTTCCCACGCAGAACGAAGAAACTTCGCCCATATCATACCACACCCCATCGAACTCAACCTTGTCATACCAAATCACAAGCTCGTTGGCCCAGAAATTAGCCGCTTCCGGGTGATGCCAGTCTGGATAAACAGTATATCCAGGCCAAACAGCCCCTACATAGAGGCTACCATCAGGGTTCTTGAGAAAAACGTCTTTCTCCGCTCCTCTATCGTAAGTAGCATATCTTTGAATGTTAGCTAGCGCATACGCAATAAAACAACAAACTCACGTGTCAGATGAATTTGCGGGGTTCGGGATGTACAGCGCAGCATCGACAATGGGGACAAAATGACGTCCACCTGCATGCAGTTTGTCTAAGAACTCCTTAGTGTCGCTGTATGAGAATCTATGTTGATCGTTATCAAAATCTCTGTAACCATGCATATAATCTATGTCGGCCCTGTGCAGTGGTAAGTTTCAATCTGGTTGCGCATCGAAAGTACGTACCAAAGATATTCCAAGGGAATCTCGAATTTCTCAAAGTTCGCGAGGACATCCGCAAACACGGACCAGTTGTTGTAGCCCCATCTGCATTGATGAAAGCCGAGAGTGTCGTACTTTTGCATGGCAGGAAGTCCAACCGTGCTTTGTTGATACTGCTTGGTGACATCCTCTACACTTGGGCCCGAATAGAAAGTGAGGTCAATGCTTCCACCTATTGTCCGCCAGGTCAAGCCCTGTGGGTTCATGATAACCTCCTGCCCATGAGCATTCCTGAAGAATACACCATGCGAGTATGATGTATAGTCTTGACTCGTGTCAGCCTCGCTGGCTTTCACATAGATGTGCTCTCCAGTGTTTTCATCAACTGTGTGATATCTTGTATCGACATAGTATGCATGGTGACCGTAAATGTTTCTATCCCGAGCGACACATTAGCTTCGTCATAAGAACTACTTCGTGACACTCACCTATCAATGGGGTTCCCAATGTCAGCGGCGTAGGTAGTCAAGGTGGCATTTTTCAAGATTCGCAGCTGATTGATGCGCTCCCCAAGCCCATATAGATTATAGTCCACAGGTAGAGACGTCACGAATTCAATGAACTGGTTCTCAAATACCAGCACAGAGCCGGCTGTGTCGAAAAGGACTTCGCCTGTTGCCTTACGAGCCACCTGAAAATTGAAGGAGGGCTCATTAGACCATGTCAGCGTAAAGTCACTCTGCGACTCGGTAGCACCCGGGATCGCCACTGGCCGAGGGACCAATTCTTCTGGAAGTATGTACCAAGACGCATTCGACGCGTCCACATAGGTTGGGGTAATTTGTATGTTCAAGCGAGTAATATCTTGAAATTCTACTTTCAAGGTCAAAGAGTCGACATCCGTCCCATATACATTACACTGAGCCCCGGCCAATCTTAAATCAGCGCTGAAGCCGTGGGTCGCCTGTTGAACGTTGGATGCTTTATAGCCAGGACAAACGGACTGCGCGTTGACGGCTTGTGGGTCGTCAACGTTGGCGATTAATTCGGCCCCAACGTCGACATAGTCTGCTAGGGTAGCCTCAGTACGTGCCGCTGTTGCAGTCGCGGTCGCGGTATCGGGTAAGGGCTGCAACGGGTCCTGCACCGCGCCAAAAGCTACGGCCGAAACGGAAGTAGCGACTAACAGGTGTTTGAAGCCGAGCATGGTGAAAGCACGGAGTTGTACGATGGACAGCCAACAGGGGTCATTGGCCTTGCCCTCTATTTATCTTGCGAGAAAGTTCAAAAGGACGGGCAAGTCATCTGAAACCTCGACCATGTTGTGGTACAGTGCAGTGGCACAACCCTCGGGGAAAGAAACTCTCGATGGAGATCATCCGCGAACCTGCGCAACGCAAGGGGAGGCTGTAATGGGCGAGTCGAGTCACTCGAGAGTAGCTTGAATGCTCCGGGAGGGGTGGTTGGGCATGGTTTTTTGCGGGGTTGAGGTCGGGAACTCGGGGTGTCCGCCCTCTCGCCAAGAACAAAGCTCGAGAAACTTGAAAGTCTGGAGGAATGAGTGGTGGGAGAGTTTGATTGGTTGATGCTCCGACAAAAGACCGAGACTATAACAGAGGTGTTATGATGGGAGGACTGTAGTAGTAAGAATATCAGGATCAACTGTTCAGGGATGAAGATTCAAGCGGTGGTGGAGAGGAGTGGAAATGGGGATGGTGTGGATTGTGGAGAGTCAGTCAGTCCCCAGACCGAGTATGACCGTATTATTACCAAAGTTACCGGTGAGCATTGAGCAGTGAGCACCACCAACCTTTCTCCAGCCATACTCAACGATGCAATCAATGCCCTTGCCCTTGATTCTTGGTGAAGACTGACATTTTGCTCTAGACAAACGATCCCAAAGTTCTTCAGGTTCCAGCAGTCACCTACCGATGAGAAGAGCGCTGCTGCGTCTCATTCGGAGAGGTGCTTGTGCTGAGGTCCGTGGATAGCTAGATCTTGAGTGGGTCTCAACTCTCAAGCATGCAGCGGAGCTCGGCACCCTCCCACTTCAGGTTCAAGGCCTGCTCGGTCCGACATGAAATGATGAGATGCGAAGTGGTTGTTTCAACTAGAATCGCTCAAGAAGATGGATGGGCTAGAGTCTAGGTCCAGTCTGGTTACCTACCGCGTCGAGGACAAAGAGAGTAGCGCAGGCAGATACAGATATTGCCGCGATTCTGTCTCTTCCCCTCCGTACCAGAGCAAGGTTGGAGTAACAACCACTGTGCAGTGTGGAGAACAAAGGCGATACTATCAGCATGCAAGTACATAACGACCCAGGCCGGCTAACAGCACTGGCAGATTGGGCTTGAAGATCCGGCATCTGTTCACAGCCACCAAGTGTATCGGATTTCCTGCCTCATTCGAGTCCTCTCCCTCGGCTTCCCGAAATACGATCATCTTCCTAGTGAAGCTTGAGCCAATAACCTAGGACTCCAGGCAGGATTCTCGTAACCGTGTCAGCCTGTCAAGTTGTCAAGTATCAACGGCTCCTGAGTCCTGGCCCGCCCTCGATGGCTTCTGCAGGGGAACCTTGGAAGGCTTCCAGAAAATAACGCACCCTGTCAGAGTGAGATGAGAGGAAAACGTCATGCCAGGCAGGAACCTTGGAGCCAGGGGCTCTGCCGTCCGATCTTCGCTTGTTCGCTCAGACCCATGGAATAATCCTCGCTCGTAGAAGCACACCTCCTCCGCCAACTAATCACCTACCAAGCGAAGACTAACGCGAAAAGGCCGTTTAAATCTCCCATCAAGCCATGATTGGCATATGGGGGAGATGCTCTGTAAATGGTGTAACGCGGGGCCGCAAGCCTGACTATAGCTGCAGGTGCTGCCACTCCAATAGACTAGTGTGCCTCCAAAGTCCCATACACTTCTTTTATTTATCATCCATCTCCTCCAGCTCCTCCAGCTCCTCCCCCGCTCGGCTTCCCCAGATTTTTGACCATCCATGCTTGCTTCTCAATCTGACTGGTTTCGTCACACCGTGCGATGAGGAGAGTCATCACTATGGGCTTTCGAACTTAGTATTTCGTCCTCTCAAGCAGTGCTCGAACAACTCACCCCCCATAAGATCGTCCGACGCCTCTGCGTACACATACGCCCCCTCCTCCGGATCGGCTGCATTCGGCAATCATGGACTCGGGTTCTACATCTCCGAAGCAAACGTCTTTCAAACAGGCTTGCGACAATTGTCGGAGGAGGAAAATCAAGTGCTCCCGTGAGCTGCCGTGCGACAAGTGCCAGCGACTGCTCTTGTCCTGCTCCTACAGCGATGTCCTCCGCCGCAAGGGCCCCAAGTTTCGAACACTATATCCCTTAGCTCCAATTCATCCTCTAGTTGCAAGGCAACGGCAGCTCCTACAATCTGAGCCCCAACAATATCCTGGAGAGCGAGAATGGTTTCCGGATCCCATAGGCTACCCGCTAGGCGGCTCTCCCGCAACTCCGCCATTCACCATGGAAGAGCCGCAGTATACGGCAACAGAGATTCCCGGATCGTTCGGTCGTCTGCCTCCCCCAGAACTCGTCTCCTCACCGGACTCGTTGATATCGGACTCTCCTATCGGGGCATTTCTGCCAGCGCCGCGGATCCTGACCCCGCCTGTGCTTCTGGCTCACATCAACGTCTACTTAAAGTATATGTTCCCCATCATGCCTGTAGTTCGAAGGGAGGAGCTTCAACAGGACTGTCACCACCCGGAGCGCCTGTCTTCGCAACGATACTCCTTTCTGGCGTCTCTTTGCGCGGCTACTCACATCCAGCTGAAGCTAGACGGATCAACTCCAGGTGCTGACACATCGCACCTACAGACTGGAGTTGATGGAAACTCAACAATGTCTGGCGAGGAACTCCTCACTGAAGCTGTACGGGCTCGGAAAGAATGCGATCCACTGGAAGACATGAACACTGAGAGTCTTCTGACATCATTCTTCTTGTTTGCTGCATATGGGAACTTGGACCGTCAGGATCACGCATGGTTCTACCTTTGCCAAGCGACATCGATGATATTCACCTTAGGACTCCATCGCGAGTCGACTTATTCCGAATCGAGCGTTGAGGAGGCAGAACAGAAGCGAAGGGTCTTCTGGTTGTTATTTATTACGGAGAGGTATGAGTTCTGAGGAAACGGATGAAGTATAGTGTTGACCTTCTTGCCGTATAGAGGATATGCACTCCAGCAAGCGAAGCCCGTAATGCTCCGGGCTTCGATTCATAAACCACAGGTCCTCTGCTCCGATGATCCAATACTGGCCTACGGTTTTATAAACCTTATTGGGGTCTTCGAGAACCTCAGTGTAAACCTGTACGACTGGGTTGCAGCGGGTGGTATGGACGGTACATCCGAAATGCCCCCTACCTCAGCCATCCAAGCCAATCTCAGCAAGCCCATCTCGCTCGAAGGGGTCTCTGAGATCCAGAAAGTTGATATCCTTATTACCCAGCAATGGCTTCAGGCTATGATGTGGAAGCTTTCAATGACACGAGCCTCCCAGCCCGGCTCTAGGAGTGATACTGTCCTACCATTCCATCTTCCTGTTCTGGTCGGCAAATCCGTCATGTCAGTCATAGCAGATGCCTCTCAAGGCGCTGTTGATGCGCATGGCATTGGAATGGTCAGTCCTTTACCAAGCCACTCGAATATCTCTAACAATCTTTACAGGAGCAAAAACTGTTTGACCTAGGTTTATCTGTGGCAGATGTGTCACGCTCATTATCAACAAAGGCAGCCAGCAACCTCGCAGAGTCCACGATCGACCCCCGTGAGCTTCTATGGGGTATCCTCTCCACGCTCTCTCGGATTCGCGGATCTCAATCATATCTCTTCCCCTCTCTCCTCGATCGATGTAAAGGCATGCTTAATTTCGACTCGCCGCTATCGCTTGGCAACTTCCTCCCTCCTCTTCCCACCTCCTCCTCCGAGTCTATTCCATCGTGGCCGGCGCTCGAGAACAACAATAATAGACCGACTAATACTACTTGGGATATAATCTCTCTTCCTGACGATATACACGATCAAAACAATGAGGCTGCAGACTCAGTACCTGGGTTGCTTCCACCGACAACGATATCCCCAGAGATCACGTTCTAACCTGGGAGCTTGTCGATCTGATTCAACGTTTTCGTGCGACACCTGTCCCCTTTCTTCTTCTAAATATGTCCATTTCATACCCGGATCCTCGTTCTATTCTACCTCGCATTATATACACGCTCTTATATATGACTACAACGATTCACGACCGCCTACACCTCCAGACGTGAACATCCGACATCAACATCATGAATGTCCGCGATTCATTCGCATCTCTGTACTCCTTCAAACCTCTATATGTAGGAGACTTCTCTGTTGATGTACCCGTTTTACAACCTAAACGACCTGACATTAGTCAACACCTGGCGCCAGCTGATTTGCAAATGGCCTAATCCAGCATATACAATAGACTCCATAACCTTACTAGCAACCAATTACATCTGTACATGACTACGGCTATCCTAGTGCATGAGGAAGAGTAGAAGACAACCTATTCCAAGAAGTCCGAGTTTCTCATACATATAGATATTTATGGGAGTACTTCAAACCTCCTCCACTCGTGGACTTCGGCGCAAGTCTAATGGGTCATGGGCCTTTGCTTTTCGAGCATAGAATATATATTTGCGCGATACGCTGCCTTGATTATCGGATGATTGATAGCCAGCAACGAGCCAAGCACTAGTTGCAAATATATACTTAGAAAATTGCAATATATAAGGTTGAGATCAACTCCCCTTGACCCCATTGGATAGTTCCATGTCTTAGCGATTCGCGATTATCCCGAGGTCGGGCATCTCAACTTCCATCCTTGGATAGTTGGCGTATGCCGTCCTAGCTGGGTAACCGATACTTGAAGAGGACATGTTAACAAATAAACTACACAAAATACTCGGTATTTTTGAGAAAGATATAATATCCTCGACATTAAATTTGACCTCAAAGTTGACGACACTATCATCAACAAGACAGGAGCCAGAGCCCGGCGTCTGGTATGCAGCCGTCCGACGCAATCCTATGCAATGAATAGGACAATAGCAGCATTAGAATAGACATACAAGAGAAGTGAAGGGAAAGAAAAATGACAAGAAAAAAATCTGCGCATCGTCGAGACGTGGAATCGAAAACTCATGATCTAGGTGCCGTGGCAATTAACCCGCTCGGGGATTGCAAGTAGTCTATAAATAATCGACAATGTATGTATAGAAGGTATACCGCGTGGGTAGCAGTCGCAAGAAGGGTATGATGTGAAGCTGAAAAGTCGACAAAAATTGAACAAGTGAACTACTGTTTTCGCCAGATCAACTCCATGATCTGATCGCCTTTGGTAGAATCACGGTGAATATACCATTGGCGGACGCGGTCGCTCTCAATCACCGACTCCACCAAAAGGTAGCTGACCTTTCCGTCATCTTTCTCTCGGATCGGCCCTAATTCGTGCATGAATGCCTCGCGGTTTGCATTGTGGTCACCGTCCCACGTAAGCTCCATGGAGATGTCGTCGGAGCTGATTTCGGAACTGTGTTTTGAGATAGAGAAGCCGTTGGTCAGGATCCAACCGTCAGAAAACCGGAACTTTTGCAACAGGCACGAGTCGCCGCAAATTTCGCCGACTTTGCTTAGCTTCGCCATGTCAGCATTGAACCACGACTTCCAGTGATGTACAGATAAAGGTGGGGGTCTAAAAGCTTCGAAGAAGCCTGTGGCATCACCCCTAAAGTCCAGTTGTCGTAGTCGATGATCAATAGTTAGGTATGCGCTTGAGTATTGATAAACACAAAGCGAAATCCTTCGATCGCCGGTATACACCATTTCCTGACAAGCTTGAACAACCTCGGGCTTGCTCAATTGCTCAACGAGAGGACGTGAGAGGAAAACACCAGCGCCTCCAAAACCCATGAGACCAAACAGACCGATCTGAGTAACGCTTTCGGATACTCCTCCAATATACATGGGCTGAGTGTGGTCGTATTTCTCAAATGCCTCCACCAAAGCTTCCATTGAGAGGAAAAAAGTGTCATCATCAATGATGCAGGACCACCGAGTCTCATCCCGCGCGTTCTTAGCCAGATGCGAAATTAAGGAAAAATATCTGGTCTGATATTCTTCTTCAGACTCCGTCACAAACAAGTTGACCCCGAGCCGTTCAGCCTTCGCCAGTACTTCAGACACCCGATCGTCAGGTTCGACCAAAGCGAAGATACGGGTTCGCGTGTGACCGGCCCAGTGAGCAAAGGCGTCGAGAGATTCGCTCAATCTATCAACCCTCGTGGCAACGCCAAAGTCAAAATGCGAGGCGTCCACATGTGAAGGAGGATGTGGCACCTCCAACGATACGGGACTCGGTATTGAGCAATCGTTCTGCAATAACCCCGAGGCAACGGAAGCCTTTCTGCGGGCCGAGCGCTGGTCGAACAAAGGGGTGTCGAGAGTCTGGACTAAGGGTATGTTGCTTAACGATGAAACAGCGAACACCTCTCGACGCACATATTGGGACACTTTTCTTACTCCAAGTCGCTCGAGGATATCGAGGTCGGGCTCGCAACCAACGTGGGAAGTCACTGTAATGTTCTCGGCGACCGGCTGCTCCAATACAGCCTGGACCGCCTCCTGTTTCTCTGCATGGTGGCTGAAGTGCGGGCCGAAGAAGACGAGGAATGTTCCCACCAGGGAGGCGGCAGCGATAAAGCGTGGGAGCTTCTTCTTCCACACCCAGGAAGAATTCATCGGGGATCGATCCCGCAGGCTGAATTTTGACGACATGACCATTAAATAGGAGTATAAAACGGCTGCGTATGCTAACAGACGATTGTGAATGCGACACTAGCGCATTCGCATCGCGAGAGATTCGGAGTGGTGGCAGCCCGGTGGGAATGAGGAGCGAACACGCGGAGGGATGTAGCGAGCGGGAAATACGATTGACGAGAGTGGCGATAGGTCAAGTTGAGTAAGGGTAGTAGCGACAGTAGCGACAGTGATTATGGGCAGAAAGCTAGATAAAGGAATATACGAAGAGAAGAGAAAAGAGGATGGAGGGAGAAGGAGAGGGAGAGGGAGAGGGAGATGGGGGGCAAAGAGCTGAAGAACGGAGTAGTTAACAAGAAGGACCGACCAGCGAGAGTCCAGATCATCTGCACATCTGCACATACATGGTAACTAAAGGTAAAGGGGTGGTCCCGCCTCGATCCACTTGCTTCGTTTTTAGCCTTTCGTTGCTTTTGGTGGTTGATGGGAGTTTGTGGCCTGGACTTCGATGATTATTCCAATAATAATGCCTTTCAGGTTTCAGGAGAGCCGCGCGTACGGAGTAAGATCCTTAATTCTGACTCCCGAGTCCCGACATTCCCAGCCCATCACTACTCAACCACAATCCTAGAGTCCTTCTACTCCGGATGGAAGTCATCAATAGATGGGTGGTACAAAAACGGTCAGCCCTACTTCTCCCGACCAAGGCGACTCCAACCAGAGGACCAAGACGGATATTAATTCTTGGGATGACGCGTATTCACCATTCGGGCGACGATCCTGTCAGAGGTTGCGACCCACGACCCACGACCCTTGGCGCTTCTTGGAGGTTGGAGATTGGAGGTTGGAGGCTTGGAGCAACATTCGATCTCTCATCTGGAGAGTACGGAACACCAGGTGATCTGGTACTGTGTTTGTGAACACTATTATATTCAGAGGTCTTGCCAGGCATGGATCCTAAGCACTGTGCCCAGATAGGTAAGATGTCACACGCTCCAGCTCCCCAAATTCGGTAACTAGGGGCTCCCTTCTAGAAGCTCTATTATTAGCCGGCCCTGCGAAGCAACAAGCTCCTTGCAAATGCAAACAGCAAGTAGAAAGAGTACTATTCCGTAAACAGGACGGAAATCAGGTTACCACGAGGACCAAATGACATAACAATTGGTTGTTGCAACTCCTGCGTCGTACGTACGCTCCTACATCATTGCTGTTTTCGTCTCTTGGAAAGTGGTCCTTTCCCCCGCATGATGGAGTCTCCTGGTCTTAGATGACGATCCTCTTAACTTTCATCTGATAATCGCACAGCTGCATAGTACATACTGCATACCCATTCATATCCATAGAATTATCACTCCAGCACAGAGTACCTAGACAGAAGAAGTATGCATTCTGCTGTCAGCCGACTAACTGCGGAGTGAGCACTTTCTGCCAAGTCTTGGGAGTGGCAACATCCCAGCCGCTTCCAGGCTTCAGCCCGTCAGGAAGAGCAAGCGAGCACTGCTGCCTCAGGCAATAAAGCTGTCCAGTAATGGCCCGGGGATGAAGCGTGTACGGGCACGTGACTAGGCACGTGACCCACACGCTCCTCCACATCGCCCGATGACGGCCTCTCAGATAGCTCACCACCTGCACCACTTATCGTATGTCACTATTCCACATTCGTCCTAGGCGATAGCCCTGCTATCACAGGTAGGGCACCTTCCTAGATTGTCTTGGATCCAACTTTTAGTCATCAAGATATCGCTTCTACGGTGAACGTCGACGGCCTCCTGCGCTGAAATACCACATTGGGAAATGTCCATCCCGCACTACCTGCACCTGCACAATCGGCACCAGCAATACTCTCAATTAACAGATACATTCTGGATTGCACCCTCTCTCATTGCATGAAATCCCTGGGTACAACCTAGGTACCGCCCATAGTGCCCCTACTCGGGCGACGATACCTTCTCCTCCCCGGTTACCGCTCTCGGCAGTTTCCACATCTTTCATACCCACGAAGCCGCCATGTCCGCCCAATCCTTGAGCGGGCTGCTCTCGAGAGCATCCATTGATGATCACGAAGAAGTCCTCCGATCCTGTGATGCCGCTCTAGCAAAATCACGTTCCGATCTACAGGCCCAGCATGTTAAGGTCATCGCTCTTCTAAAACTCGACCGTTACGACGACTGTCTACGTGTTTTCGAGGACAGTGGGGATAACCTAAAGAAGAGGGCCGCATTGGCGTATGGTTATGCTCTTTATAAGTCTGGCAACCCAGATGCAGCCATTGAGGTTGTTTCCGGCCTTACAGATGACCGGGGTGCGCGGCATCTAGAAGCTCAGGCTGTATGTCACCCAAGTGATCGATGTGGAATCGTGGTTAACCGTTACATGCTCGATAGACATACAGGGCCGAGAAGTTTCAAAGCACAGCGGAGATCTACCAAAGCCTTGCTCGCGACTCGGCATCAGCGGGCAGCGAGGAACACGACCTGCGAATCAACACCTGGGCGGCTGATGCACAGCTGCAGTGGAAAGGTCATCCTGAGTCTGTTCGCCATACGCGGCCTACGAGAGATGACCTGGAGGCCTTTGAAACCGTTTACAATGCCGCTTGCTTAAGTATCGCGAAAGGAGAATTTGATCAAGCTGGGATGCTTCTGAAGCGTGCGAAGGGTCCGTACGATTCTATCTGAACGCATGCTGTCTAGCAGCTGACCGCTCTACAGAACTTTGCCGCACCTCCGAAGATCTTACGCCAGAAGACAGAGACGCCGAACTGCTCCCAATCGCTGTGCAGCAGCTGTATGTTCTGATTTGCCAAGGAAAGTCTGAGGAGGCCAAGTTCATATTAGAGGAGATCTCCGTCAAAGAGTATGTTGGCCCATAATGATGTCGCAGTGCAAAGGCTTAGTAGTTACAGGATCCACGAATTATCTACCAGACGGATTGGTCAGAACAACGTCACAATTGCGCGCGGAACAGCAGCAAACCCATACGCTCTATACAAGGCTCTTCACGAAATCCCGGACTCTACGAATAACGACAGGCTGTTCGATTATCAATCTAATGTTCTAACAGGAAACCTTCATGCAGTTGATCTGCTTGTTCACAAATACGACGGCATCATTCGGTCCACGTCCAAGGCCCTCTCTCAAGCTCCCTATCCTTCTACGAACGCCAGCACAAATCTTCTATCAGTTTATAACGTCGCGGCGCATGCAAAGGGTGAGTCAGGAGCATCGGCATTAAAGGCAATTCTTTCCGTTGTAGAAAGACGGCCAAAGGACATTGGGCTCATCCTTACTGCGGTTCAATTGTACGTCAGCCTGGGCAATACCACGTCCGCAATAACAACTTTGGAGAAATCACTTCGACTTCTCGAAGAATCAATCTCGGAGGGAGACAAAGAAACACGGTATAACCCCGGGTTGCTAAGTGTCCTTATTGCACTATACAAACGTGAAGGTCGGAAAACGCAAATAAGGGCCGAACTGGGGAAGGCTGCTGCGTTTTGGAAGGAGCAGACCTCCCAACCAACATCATTGCTTCGGGCCGCAGGCGCATCTTTACTACACTCTTCACTCGCTTCGGACTCAACCCAAGCCGCAGAGCTCTTCAAGTCTCTTTATGAGAAGACGCCAGACGACCTGTTTGCTGTTGCCGGCTACGTGGCCTCTCATGCAGCTATCGATTACTCCCAAGTCGACGCTCAAGCGAAATACCTACCTTCGGTCGAAGACTTGATATCCGACGTTGATATTGCTTCCCTCGAAGCTGCGGGTGTCTCCCCGTCTTCCTCCACGACGGCCGCCGCCGCCGCGGCAATAGCCGGAGCAAGGAAAAGGCCTGCTGCGGATGGGGAACGCACAGTGAAGCGGGTCCGCAAGTCTCGACTTCCAAAAGATTATGATGCGAGCAAGACGGCTGACCCGGAACGGTGGCTCCCGCTTCGCGATCGTTCGTCGTACCGCCCTCGAGGTCGCAAAGGCAAGCAACGGGCCGCAGAACGTACACAAGGAGGTATGGTCACAGAGAAATCCGAAGAGACTACCCCGACTGGAGCGCAACAGAAGCCACAGGGTGGAGGCGGCAGCTCAAAGAAGAAGAAGAAGGGAAAGCGGTAGACTTAAGGTTTTATCAATCAGTCTGGTTCTCGATTATGGGGAACCATCTTGCCTAAAGAGTTGCACTACTGTACTTACTCTAGGATAACGAGGAATGGTATCTAGCTGAAATGAACGTGTACAAAAACGTCAGCCAATCTACCTTGAAAAAAAAAACCCCGAGATGCATTACCTATTAACAGCTCCAAACATTCTTACTTTGCTCCAATTATACTAACCAGTCATGTCCACCCCGCTGCTCATTCTCAAGCACATAAAGCAATACCCAAAAATCAAAGTAATGCACCTACCCAAGCGGCGTCCTGATCGTCCCGCACTGCCGATCATACTGCTCAAAAATCGTCTGAAACAGCTTGATATCCTGCAACGAGTCCCTTGCCGTTGTCTTGGCTTTCTCCCCCTCCACTAAAAACCTCCACAACGCCCTCAACTCCTCCTGGTACGCCTCCTCCCACGTACTTACCGTCTCCGTCTGCATCAATCCACCGCACTCATCCGCCATCTCAACAACAACCCGTACCGGCTGTGCCCTTGCATAGGGAAGGTCATAGTGAATTGTGACGGTCTTCATTTGCCCATACACGGCCAGCTGCGCGTCGCATCTGGGAACACTGTCCGTGCCTGTCTCGTACATCAGTGTGAAGGGATGCGTGTGTTCGTGAGAGCCGTTGTAGTGGAACAGCGCGGAGTAGAAAGGCTCGTTGATGGAGATGTTGGAGATTGCGTCGGGGTATCCAAGTGTATCGCGCATAAGGCCGAGGTCGTGGCAGCCTAGAGAGGCGAGGAAGTGGCTTAGGGCAAGCCGTTCATGGCTGGGTGGTGCGTTTGCGCCAAAGACTTCGGAGAGGAGGGAGTTTAAGCGGGCTCCTGATGCTTCTCTGTCGGGGGTTGTACGTTGACTTTGGCTCAAGGCGGTGGTTTGTGTGGTGTTGGTGTTGCTGTGGCTGCATCCGTTTCGCAGGCTGGTCACTGTGTGTGCGACGTGAGGACCGGCTATCATTCTCAACCGCGCGTAGTGGATTCTGCCTAGCCCTTCGACTTCTTTCTTAAATACCCGCTCGAAACAAGGAGCGTACCGCCTTGCTGAGGCGACAAATACTCGTGCCCCGTTCGGCGCCTCGTTCTCGGCTTCGATGATCCGTTTCGCGGATGGGATACTTAGGCTGACGGGTGTTTCGACCATGACATGCTTTCCCACCTGCAGGGCCGCAATGGTGTAGAGCTCATGGAACTCATTTGGCATGAAGTTGAAGATGAGGTCTATGGATGGGTTGGAGAGGATCGATGATGGGTCTGTCGTTGTGTTTATCGTGGAGGGGAGTGTGGATTCTTGCGCGGTTGTTGGGTCGGAGGTGTAGATGGCGGTTATAGTGTAGAGGGTCGGGAGGGTGTGCAGGGCCGGGAGATAGATGGTTTGTACGGGGTGCGCTCCTGCTGCTAAGATCCCGATCCGCAGGGGTGTTGTGGTTGGTGGTTCGGCCATCCTGGGAATCCTGGGACTGAGGGTAGGTACGCGGTGGAGCTGGAGGACAAACTGGTAGGTGATTTGGCGAAGGGATATCAGAAAGTAGCTCAGTTGTGATTTGTAGTAATAATCCTGGATATATCATTGAGTCTAAGGAGGCAAAATGTTGAGGTAGCAGAAGCAAGGGATAGGGGGAATAGTTAATGCTGCGCACGCTGTCAGTCCGCATGAGTAGAGTTCAAGTATGATTCATTCCGCTCAGAGTTTTTGTATCCGGTTGTAACTTCCGACATGACATCAGAGATCAGTTGCTGATAGTTATTTGCAGTCTCACAGGACGATGGTTATTTTTTGCTTTTGGTGTGGTGACCGGTGTATATACTTCGGAGTATAGTTACGGAACAGATCGGCGGGGGGTACCTACTCCGTACTAGGTAGGCATATGCATGGACTACGTAGTATGGAGGTGAAAGGTGCATAAGTACTGGAATATTTCTTTTAGGCTTGTATAATAATGGCGTGGTAGGACTACCTAGTAGAAGTATCATTTTGAATTCGACTAAGACCGTGAGAGATATAGTGGCGGTGGAAGGTCAGATGGCCGTGTCTGAGGATGATCTCTGGCTGTTTCATCCTGTGGCAGTTTGATTCAGCCTTACGAAGCCTTCTGGAGCCTGCCGGAGCCTTGCACTGGTTTCTCAAAGTGTGGCTGAGAAGCGCCGGTTCAACAGAGATTCATTTTGTAATGAGGCAGTGCTGAGTTAGGCGGGTCTTGGAAGCTTGTATGGGACACTCCTAGTGGAGCGCGCGCGGTTCCTGGAGCTCCAGCTGAGCCATCATCATCTTCTTCATCATCATCATCATTTCAACATTGAACTGTCCCCTCTATTTATTCTCTTTTGCCTTCATCCACCCTCCATTCTTTCTCATCCTCATTGCCAATTACAGTTTTCGCCTTCTCAGCCACAATTACCTATGATGGGAGTAAGTCAGCTCCTTCTTCCCCGATATAAGAGCTGCTGTTGCCCCGCGTATCTACCCCGCGACCAACAGAAGAAGTATTACTATTACTGCTCTTACTTCTCTACCCAAGAACCAGGTAGTATCGAACAAAGAGAAACGGAACAACCGACTAATCACTGCCTTCCATCATCACCTTAGTTCGCCTCCAAGATCGCCAACGCCCAGATGAACGCCTCCAACGCTGGCGGCGTCTACGGGGGAGCTCCTCCTACCGGCTACACGGGCGGTCCTCCAGCCGGGCCTACTGGCAGTGCTGGAGCCCCTGGTCCTGGTGGATATGTAAGTCTAAGATTTTACTCAGGGAAGGTCAAAAAGAATGTTGATGCCTTACTCTTCACTGCCCCTCCTTGGCTCCAGTTTTTTCAAGATTCCGACGCAGCTAACACAATTACGTCTTCTGCAGCAGAAACAGCAGCAGCCAGGTCAACAGCAGCAGGCTCAACAACCTCAGTACCAGGCTTATCCTGGTGGCGCGGTAAGCTAGCTCTTTTCTTCCACCTTTTTCTTTAATCTTGCACTTTTCAGCCTCGAATCCGTGGCCTGATTCCCAACGTTTTGTTTGCGATTTTTCGTGTTCTCACTTTCGTCACATTATTCATCCGCTGCCCCTCATCGCCCCTCTTGTCCGTCCTTTTCTAAAACCACCTTTCGTCATCCCATCTGGATTCTCTTTCAGTCTTCTCCTTTGCATTCTACAACTATGTCACGACCATATTCTGGACAAGGATACCCTCCTCCCCCTGGACCACCATCTCAGCTGCGTCCGGGTCAGTCTCCGTCGCCTTATCCGACCTCCCCGCAGCAGCAGCAGCAGCAACAACAGCAGTACCAGGGATACCCTCCGGTTCCCGCAAACAAACCTGCCCCCTCAACATCTTACGCGGGACCACCTCCTCAGGCATATTCTCCGGCACCTTATTCACCGCACACCCCGCAGCCTCAGTCTTATTCTCCGGCGCCACCTTACGGAGGCGGTCCGCCTTACGGACAGCGCCCTCCGCAACCATACGCACAAACCCCGCCTCCAGCTCAGCCTTACGGAGCGCCTGTACCCCAATACCCCCCGCAGCCACCTCATGTATAATTTTCCCTACCGTTCGCGTTTTACTTGCATATTTGACTTTTGACTTTGTTGACCTATAACTCGTGGGGTGATTTGCTTGCTAACGCAATTTCTTCCTGTAGAGCCCAGGCTATCCTCCTCAGAATGCACCTTACCCTGGCGGCGGCCCTCCCCGTCCTCAACAAGGACCACCTGGAGGTCAGGCAGGACCTCCCGGCGGTGCCGGCGCCGGACCTGCGACTCCTCAACAAGTTGATGCTTACCGTCAGCTTCTGATCTCCACCATTCAAGAGAAGAACCTACAGCACTTCTATCCTCCTGATAAATTGGACAGGCTGGTGCAAGGCCTTTCTCGGGATGGACCTGCCAAGGTCAACAGGATTGTGAACGAGTTCTCCCTTCCCATCGAAATCGCTATGGATGTGATCAAACTTTCTCTTTACGACATTGTCCTTTACGTTGACGACAGCGGCTCTATTGAGTTTGAGGAAAAGGGTGTGAGAAAGGAGCAGCTGAAGCAAATCATCGGTATCGTTGCAACGGTGGCATCCACTTTCGATGAGGATGGCATCAGTCTTCGCTTCATGAACAACGATTTCATGCAGAACAACATTCGAAGCGCGCAGGAAGTGGAACAGATCATCTCTAATATCCGCTTCTCCGGCATGACGCCCCTGGGGTCGGCCCTGCGGAGTAAGGTACTGGACCCTGTTATCGTGAGCCAGGCGAGGTCGAATCGTCTGCAGAAGCCAGTTCTCGTGATCACCATCACCGACGGACAGCCTGCTGGAGAACCTTTGGACTCTGTAGCACAGGGTATACGCTACACCATCGACGAGGTGTCAAGAACGCAGTACGGACGCGGAGCCGTTGCGTTCCAGTTCTCGCAGGTCGGAAACGACACCAAGGCCCGCGACTTCCTCGGCAGCCTTGACAACGACCCTAGCATTGGTGGCTTTATTGACTGTACTTCCAGTGAGTCTTGGACATGGTTCTTTAAGTAAGCATAGACTAACTCGGCCGGTAGACTTTGAGGTTGAGCAGGACGAGATGTCGCGTGCCAGCCCACCTGTCCACCTGACCCGCGAGCTCTGGTGTGCTAAGCTGATGCTTGGCTCCATTGATTCGTCGTACGATACCAAGGACGAGAAGGGCAGCCGTCCGTCTGGTGGACCACCAGGACCTCCCCAAGGCCAGTACGGTAGCGGCTTCAACCAGCCCGGATACGCCAACCAGCCTCCTCCTCAAAACTACGGATCGCCTTCGCCTTATCCTGGACAACAGTCGTACAATGCACCCCCTTACCCTCCTAGCAGCCAGGCCCCTGGTGGGTATGGACAGCAACCACCTTATGGCCAGCAGCCGCAGCAGTACGGTGGTCAACCTCCCTATGGCCAACAACAGCAATATGGTCAGCAGCAGCCACCTCAACAATACGGTCAGCAGCAGTACGGCGGACAACCACAGTATGGTCAGCAGCAGTACGGGCAACAGCCTCCTCCCGGCGGTCAGTCTGGTTACCCTGGCCAGCAGCCTCCTTACGGCCAGCAGCCTCGGTACTAAGTGCGATGGGTAGCAAGGAAATCTCGCAGAAGCTTTACCTACTGTAATTTTTACTATGACTTTTTCTTTTCTTGTTATCGCAGTCCACTATCAAGGGTAGGTTCTGTACCATGTGTTCGTTGGAGGAGATGAGAGAGCACAATTAAGTAGTGACGCGAGGCGATGTTTCTGCAATGAAAATGACGTGATGAGTTTCATAGAGTGTTCTCGGCTCTATAGGAGGTAGTCATTCAAACGACTCAAATAGCGCCAAGACCAAGGGCTATAGGGAGATGAAGAAGAGTCATGTGATGTGAGGGCCGGGCTCGGAGACTCTCCATTCTCCAACAACCATATCAAGGCTCCATATTGATCAATATGATTTGAGACTCGAGGAACGGCTGAGCCAGCCATGGGGGCGGACAAGACGCCGGTGGCAAGTTAGCGGCAGACTGAGCTTGGGAGAATGGAAGTTTCTCCGACGGGCCAAGACCATTTGCCCCGCTTGCCACCACCACCACGGTGCATAACCATCTGCGTACGCCGTACCGTTACAACTTACGAGGCCTCGAATGGGAGTGCCTGGCCCTCTGGCCCTCTGGTTTCAGTTTTTCAGAGTTAGGCATCTGCCTGAGAAAAGAAGCGGCGGATGTGAGATCTGAATGGGCGAATCAAATCGATAGGGTGTGGGAAAAAAACTGGAGAGGAGACCCTGGAAGGCTGGAGGCAGTGCAGAGGCAAGACCTCACGGTGGGCCATTGATAGCCAGCTTAATTATAGTATAGCATCCAGCCATGGATACTTCGTAGTGTAGCTCATTTGGTAGTTGTTTGCGACTCCTGTTTTATCTCTTTTCTTCCGTTTTCTTGGAGCCTGGAAGATTGACGACCCAAGTGGGCTGCACTGCTGGAGCAATAGAACGTATGCGTATCTGTATCATTATTATCATCATTCTAGTGAGCTGGAGCCTGGCTGTCAAAATGAACGACAAAAAAAGTCCACAAGGCTCAAGCGGGCTCGGGGCTCCACTGTCAAATCAAGTGTGGTTGAGTCTGAAACTGATTCCGGGGTTTACGTTGCCTTCAAATCAACCTCTATTTCCTGCTTGGCTTTTTTCTCTTCTTCTGCCTCTTTACGTTCATTCTCTTGTATCTACTCTACTATCTTTTTTTGCTGTATATACATCCTCACAGTCGTTGTCCTGTCCTGCTGTGTTGCGGACTCTACGATCGCTGCTTTCGGCCACCCTCCGACTCCGACTCCGACTTTTTGACTTCTGTGCCTGATCGGCTGCAAACGTGGACCGACCCTGCAAAGACCACTGACCACAGCTTTCGGCTTTTCCCCTTGCGCGGCCTTGTTTATCTACTGATTGTTTCCCTCTTCTTTGTCCTGCGCTTCGACCTATCCTCTCTCGCATCTTGAAGCCTGAGGATGACTGCAATTTTTCGCCCAACGTCATAGGCCCCCGCCGATCAGCGTTTCGTGCGACCGATCGATTTGTTTATATTGACTCGGCTGAAGGATTGAAGGATTGAAAGAGAGCAGCCATCTTTCGCGTTTTCATCTTACTCGTTTCGTCATGTCTCACTCGAACAAATCGCAAGATTCAGACCAAAATTCTCAGCAACTACCCATGTCCGGAGACCAGCCGTCACCCTCAGACACTACAACTTCGCAAGATCCTCCGCGGCCGACGCAACCCTCGAGAAGCCATTCGCTGCAGGCCTCTGCCCAAGTACGATTGTCGCTTTCTCCATCGCGAAGTCCGTCGGATTCGGGACCGAGGTTATCTTCACAACATGTCCGATTCTCTACAGAGGTAAAGCGTCCTTCAGTGGAGGGAGGAAGGCAATCCTCGTGGGACCGGCGGCCGTCATCAAGAGGGCTCTCAATCAATACATCTTTGGCAAATACTCAGGATCCGCCGACCATTTCGCCCCCCTCGGCCAATCGCACAGCGAACTCCGCTCTTTCACCTCGCTCAGCACTCTCTCCCTTGTCGCCGCAGAGCCCTGAAACTGTTGGTCGCTCACGATCACGGAACCGAGGATATTCGCTGCGTCGGACGATATTTGCGAAGAACATTGAATCGCAATCAGCACCCTCGTCGCCAGTCGAGTTGGCACACATTGTGAAGACTGAGCCGGATATTGTGGAACAGGAAGCTGCGCTAGGCGCATCGGAGCCGAGTGAGAATGAAAAGCCGGAAGTAACTGTTGCGCAAACGACTACTTCAAGGTTGGCGTCTACAGAAAGCGGCCTTAGCACTTACTATTCTGATCAGCCGGATCTGAAAGAGGGCAGGAACCTCTTCTCGACGACTCCTCACAGCCGCTGGCTCCAGAAAAGAAGAACGCTTGCTACGCTAAAACTCCGCCTCGAGAGCGTTCTAGAGTCTGTACGCAAGACAATACTTCGCATCCAGGACATACCACCCAGCAAGGACGGCCGCCACATCGACCTTGAACCTACCCGAACAGAAATCCTCGTTGATGAGAGGACAGGGAAACCGTACGTGGAAAACTGGATTCGGTCAAGTCGCTATAGTCTATGGAGCTTCTTTCCTCGGCAGTTCTTCGCGCAATTCACCAAGTTGGCCAACTTTTATTTCCTAGTGGTTGCAATCCTACAAATGATTCCCGGACTGAGCACAACAGGTCAATTCACCACATTAATTCCGCTTTTGATATTCGTTGGTATCTCCATGGGTAAAGAAGGGTTTGATGACTGGCGCCGGTACCGTCTGGATAAAGAAGAGAACAACCGATTTGCGTCGGTACTCCGTCCTGGATCAAATGTGCTTTCTCGCTCTGTCACTGGCGATACTGCATCGACCTCAAGCGATATGCAGGACTGGGACACGATCAAGTGGAGCGATATCAAAGTGGGAAATGTGATTCGATTGGAACGTGATCAGCCTATACCTGCCGACATGGTCCTCCTGCACGCCGATGGACCCAACGGTGTGGCATACATTGAAACAATGGCCTTGGATGGGGAGACGAATCTTAAAACCAAGGCACCTTGCCAGTCTGTGGCGAAGGCCTGCGCGACTGTGGAAGGCATCTGCAGCAGCTCAATACACTTTGCTGTGGAAGACCCCAATCTTGATCTATATAAATTTGATGGAAATGTGAGGGTAGATGGTGGAGAGAAGACGCCATTGACCAACAATGAAGTTATATACCGTGGCAGTGTGCTCCGCAACACTGAGCGAGCCGTGGGAATCGTCATCTACACGGGTGAGGAGTGCAAGATTCGTATGAACGCGAACAAGAACCCTCGCATCAAAATGCCTTCTCTTCAAGCAAAAGTCAACCGAGTCGTTGCGCTCATTGTACTTCTCGTGGTTGCGTTGGCTGGAGCCTGTACTATTGCGTACAAATACTGGTCACAAGATACTGAAAGCCGCGCCTGGTATCTTGAGGAAGCCAACGTGAGTTACGGGCCTATCTTCACCTCATTCTTGATCATGTTCAACACAATGATTCCGATCTCGCTGTACGTAAGTATGGAGATTGTCAAGGTGGCACAAATGCTCATGCTGAATGCCGACATTGACATGTACGATCCTGAGTCTGATACACCACTTGAAGCTCGTACCTCGACTATCAACGAAGAACTGGGTCAAGTGAGCTACATCTTCTCTGACAAAACCGGTACCCTAACGAATAACTCCATGCGCTTCCGGAAGATGAGCGTGGCTGGTACCGCCTGGTTCCACGACTTTGATCTTCTCGATGAAGCCGCTCAGGAAGGAGACCGAGAGAAGCTGATCCACAAGAAGCGGAGTGTCAAAGGCAAGAAAGCCATGAGCCGCCGATCAGGTCTCTCTGACGCTCGCAAGTCTCTCGCAAGGCCGTCCATGTCGACTTATGATGGAGCTCGCAAGGATAGCGCTTTTTCTACGCAAAACAGCCGAACCACCGATTTGCTCAAATACATCCAGCGTAAGCCGTACACTGTTTTTGCCCGAAAGGCCAAGATGTTCATCCTGGCCATGGCCATTTGCCATACCTGTCTTCCAGAGGAGGATGAACTCGGCAACACAACCTTCCAAGCTGCGTCGCCCGATGAGCTCGCTCTGGTCACCGCTGCACAGGAACTGGGGTATCTTGTTCACAACCGGCAACCAAACACTTTGACCATCAGGACGTTCCCTAACGGATTAGAGCAAGCGCCCGTGGACGAGGTCTACGAGATCCTGGATGTTATTGAATTCTCTAGCGCCCGCAAACGCATGTCTATTATTGTGCGGATGCCGGACCGACGGATCTGCCTATTCTGCAAAGGTGCCGACAGCGTACTGCTGAAACTGCTGAAGAAGGCCGCTCTCGCCCAGGAAAAAGTGAATGAGATCGAACGGCGCGCGAGTAAGCGGAAAGCGGCTGAGGCTAGCGAAGTTATGCGACGAAACAGCGAGTATAACACCCGCAAGGATAGCGGAGTGCGTAACAGCCTCAGTAGGCCCAGCATGACACATCGTCGCTCAAGTGTTTCCGGAAGGCGTGTTTCTACGCTCAGAGACAGCATTGATGTGTGGCTTCGTGACCGCGAGACAGACGGCGGCCTGTTGCATAGGAACAGCGATGTCGAGTATTACAGCCCCCGGCCTTCTGCCCAGATAGGGCGGCAGTCAACCGCGCTGTCGGACTCGGGTAGTTCGGTTCATGAAGATGAGGAGGAGGAATTGGTCGAAGAGGCCCTTGTAGTCAATGAGGCTGCTGTGTTCGAGCGTTGCTTCCAACACTTGAATGATTTTGCCACGGAAGGTCTGCGCACGCTCCTATATGCCCACCGATTCTTGGATGACGCTACGTATGAAGAATGGAAGATTGCATACCATGAAGCTTCTACTAGTCTCATCGACCGACAAGAGAGAATCGAAAAGGTCGGTCAGCAGATCGAGGAACAGCTTGAGCTTACCGGTGCCACGGCTATCGAGGATAAACTCCAAAAGGGTGTGCCGGAAGCAATCGACAAGCTCCGGCGAGCAAACATTAAGCTTTGGATGCTTACTGGTGACAAGCGAGAGACGGCAATCAATGTCGGCCATTCCTGCCGTCTGGTCAAGGACTACTCTTGTCTCGTGGTTCTCGACCAAGAAATGGGCAATGTGGCAGAGTCCATTGAGAAGCTGACTGCTGACATCATCAACAAAACTGTCGCACACTCAGTAGTCGTCGTCGATGGCCAGACGCTCTCAATGATCGAAGATGACGAAGCTCTCCGCCTTGCTTTCTTCAGGCTTGCAATTCTCGTTGATTCAGTCATTTGCTGCCGTGCTAGCCCAAAGCAGAAGGCTTTCCTGGTCAAGTCAATCCGCCAGCAGGTCCGTGATTCGGTCACTTTGGCTATTGGGGACGGTGCCAATGATATCGCGATGATTCAAGAAGCGCACGTTGGAATTGGTATTACTGGCAAAGAGGGTCTTCAGGCCGCTCGTATCTCAGACTACTCGATTGCCCAGTTCAGGTTCTTGCTCAAGCTCCTCCTAGTCCACGGCCGGTGGAATTACATGCGCGCATGCAAGTACACACTGGGGACATTCTGGAAGGAAATGCTCTTTTACCTCACGCAAGCCCTTTACCAGCGCTGGAACGGCTATACTGGAACCAGTTTATACGAACCATGGAGTTTAAGCATGTTCAACACGCTCTTCACCTCGCTTGCCGTCATCTTCCTGGGTATCTTCACCAAGGACCTCTCCGCATCGACCCTCCTCGCCGTCCCCGAACTCTACACCAAGGGCCAGCGTCACGATGGGTTTAATATCAAACTATATCTCGGATGGACTTTCATGGGCACCTGCGAGGCAATGATTGTCTACTTCCTCATGTATGCGCTCTTCGGAAATATCCTCTTCACATCCCGTGGAGTCAACGATGTTTTCTCCGCAGGTCTCCTGACTTACTCCGCTTGTGTTATTATCATCAATGCGAAATTACAGGCTCTGGAAGTCCACAACAAGACATACCTCTCACTTGCCGTGTTTATCATCTCCGTGGGCGGCTGGTTCATGTGGAATATGATTCTCTCGAAGCAGTATGATTTTGCGTCGGGCGACGGGATTTACCACGTCCCCTCGAACTTCATCTGGCACTCCGGTCTAGATCTCGCTTTTTGGGTCGTCCTTCTCATTATTGTGACTGCAGTGATCATCTTGGAACTTGTCGTCTCCTCTCTCCGCGCGAATCTCTTCCCCACAGACGTCGATGTCTTCCAAGAATACGAAAAGGATATTGAGATCCGGAAACGTTTCGAAGAAGCCGCCGCCTCAGAACTCCAACAGGGGTGGGATCATGGAAAGAAGAAATCCAGTTTCGAACTTGCGCGCGAGGAAGAAGAGAAGGAGATTCTTGCCGCGGAGAAGGAGAACCAGGTCAAGGAATTGCTGGCCAGACGGAGGGTTATGAGTATGGATGAGGCTAAGACTGTTTCTGAGCGCGCGGTTTACGTTGAGGCTGCATCTGTTGAAGGTGGTGGGTCGAGTTCGAGTCGAGAGCAGGTTGATACTGTCGCGGTTTCTGAGAAAGATGGGACTAGAGTGGATAGTCCTTCTGCGCCGAGACGGTCCGTGGAGATTCAGGAGCTATTGACGAAGGGATTTGGGGCGATTCGAAAGGGGCATCTGAAGTGATCTCTCCTTAGTTAACTATTTCTCTTTCTCTTATACCCTCTTATATCCTTTCTGTTTTGAGAGTTGTGCGGGTTTTCCTCTTCTTTTTTTTGTTTGGTTTGATGGCGTTGCACTATACCCCTGGTGTCAGTCACACTCGTCGCCCCTTCTGATTTCGATGTTTATGTCGAGTGTATATTGCCTTGATCGAGAGGCTGTATGTTATAGCCTTGATTGTAGCTGTATTATAGATATCAGATTTCCCAAGATGACGTGCCTGAAAACTGCAAAGATAATCTGGTAGTCGTCGTGCATCAGCAGTAGGCATGCACTCTACGCCTTTTTGAGCGACTTCGTGCGTATACGGAGGTCTTCCGAAAAGTCTACTCCAGATAGGAGCGTCATTCGCCCACTAGCAAGCATCCCAGAGGCGTTTGCCTACTTCTCTTTCAATTGCCTTGCTCGAGAATCAAGTGATTGGAGTTTGGCTGGCGAATGATGCATGGACGATAAGAGCCTGACGCGGGATTTTGAAGACACGAAGCGCCGAGCATGGGGTACGAGCGTCCTGCAGGGGTATTGCTGCCACTGTCAAGAGGAGGTGGTGAGATCCTACTCGGGATGGCTAGATCTATCAGATGTTTCATAACCTCACCAAAGTGCTTACCAAGAGCCCAAGATTCATTACTCTGTACTGGTCCAGACAATGCTATTGACAATGCTGACTCGATCTATAAGTTCGTGCGGGCCGTATTGCAAGCTCTGGATCAATGCTGAGACAGTCTATCAAGTTCTTGACGGCTTTGGTTTCGGAATTCTCATCCTCAACGAGGGAGTGTCTCAGGCTAACGGGTCTGCTCACAGCGTGGATGCTCACAAGTTACAACGGACACCCGAAGCAGGAATTATTAAGTCAATGATTGACCGAGGATATTATCGTGATTCGAGGCTGAATCGTGCCAAGGCGTTATGCAGTCTAGCGGTTTTATGTTGATTGCATCGATGAAGACGAGATCTTGAATTGCAGGTTCAAAACGGTTTCTTCCTACGTACTCCACCTGCTTCCGGCGATGCTGCTCCGTATTTAATATATCGTGAAGGACGAACTGGTTTGATCCGGCGATCTGGGATTCAATGGAGACTATATCGATCGATCCTGACTCGAGTTCGCCTAAATGTGCTGTTTGACTTGATTCAGCGGAAAAGTCTGTCCGCGGCTTGAGGAACAGCTGAAGCTCGCTTTGTTGTTCGGGATAAGAGGATCGGGCAGAGAAAAGGGCCGGTCTCCTCAGTGGCCAGGATGTATACGGTATTGGAGAGCTTTTGTTCCTGTCTCCGTACCTTGCAGCTCTTGAATGCATGTCGCCTGGTCTGATGCTGACCTCACTCTGACTCCGCCAATAAACACACCACAGCTTCGCACGGATCGTCGGTGGGTGAGGGTTTCATACTAACCACTTTAGGGAGGTAAGTTTCTGCCCGTACGCGTCCTTACCTTACCCACTCCAACCTTCTGCATTTTCGCGGAGCGAGGCTGGTGCGTGGTAAAGTCTATCTCAGGGAAGAAGTCAAGTCATGTGGAAATCAGGCGCATGAGAAAGCTGGTGTGCGCGATGCCTTGCCGACGCGTTGAGCAACTTGAGCGTGCTTCGTCAGGGAGGCCAGCCAGGAATCAAACACGAGTGCCGAAACGACAACTCCACCCTAGCGCTGTCAGTTTCCAGACCCCTCAGTCAGCAAAACCAATAGCAAGCCCTTCTTAGCGGGTACCTGGATTCAAACTCTGGAAACCACCGGCTCGGGCGGAGTTTCGAGGGAAAAGGGTAAGAAAATAAGAATAGAACAGCCGACAGGTCGCGACCGTCGATGTTCCGTGGAACGAAACCAACTCGAGCGTGGCTTTCGGATTTCCCACCCTTAGTGTCCTTTCGGCGTTCAAACGCCTGCTTGTGCTTGGAGACGGCCAAGCTGCTTCGGGGACCACCAAGCGTGGCTGTTGTTTCTTGCCCCCTGGCGTACCAAACTTCGCAGCCAGCCAGCTCGCTAAAATGTAGTCTTGAATAATGTGGGCGCGCCTGTGTCACTTCAACCTGCTTCGCATCGCCAAAAAGTCTGAAACCCCTTTGGAACGAATCTAGGTCACGCTGCATTTCCCGGTCGACTGCTCACTGCGGAGTTGATAGTTTTCCGGTAGTGGGTGGATAATATTGATTGTATTATTACTGGATGAGGAAGCTGGGGCACGTTTTTCGAGCTTGGAAGCTCGCACTGAGCAAGGCTCGAGCAACAAGCATGCATGGATTTTGGGGGCGGATATTGACTGTTCAATTGCTGGTGAGGATGACCGTTGAAGGCTTGGTGGTCGCCTGTTACGAAGCCAGCCATCCGATCATCCGATGAACTGGTTGGCGGAAAACAAACCTGACCTGGAACAGGCTGTACAGGCGTCTGACCTTAGCCTAGTTGGTAAAGCACCAGGATTGCCTAATGATGTCGGATGTCCACAGTCCCAGTCTCCTCACAGAGGTGGCTTTTTGTGCGAGACATCATCGGGCAGCATACCGAGCAAGGAGATGCAGCTGATGCAGGGGCTACAGCGCTCTTATTGGCTGGGGAGAAATGTATTTTTGTCTTTTTTCCATCAGGAGGAGTAGTGATGATGAATCAAGCGATGCGAGCGATCAATAATGATGATGTTCTTGAAAGAAGAGAATGTATCTATCTTGGTAGTAGAGAAGATGAGAGACTGACTAGACTGCAGGTGCCGGAGGAAAGCTAAGTACCTAGTATCCGTACCTCCTCCCAGTTATGGTATGGTAATGGTATGGTAACAGCAGGTGCAGGATGGCCACGACTCCACGAGAGGATACCGTAGAGCTAGGCCTGAATAGGGGCTAGTAGTCCCCGGAAAACCCACTAAACCTCTCCTGTCTGTTCCTGGTCTGGCCTGCTGCCCTGCACTCTCCCTCCTCCACTCTTTCTTTGCTCTCTCTCCTCCTTTCCTTCCCTTCCCTCTTACCACCCCCCCCCATCCCATCTCATCGCTTTCCTCTTCCCTTTCATATTCATTCATTTGATTTATTCTTTTTTCTTTTTAAACTTTTCAACTCTCTGATCTCGTCCGTTCCACTCTTTTACGGTCGGTTCAGCCCGCTCATTTCGCGTACCCCCCAGGAAGGTGTGATCGCTCTTTTGTCACCTCACCCACAATCCAGCCCCCTCCTCCAGGCAGACAGACAGCCAGACAGACAGGATAGCTCACTGTATCTCCCTCGATGCTTTGTTGATCCTACTCTATCTACCCATTCCTGCTACGGTCGTGAAGAATCGCCTTCTCTTCGTCTGTAAAGCTGCCCGGTCAGCTTCGTCTAATTTCCACACTTTATATACCTTCAAACGCTTCTGTGACGCGCTCACATCGATCAGCTTTGCGCCTGGGTAGTACTCCGCCCAGCACAGGCCCATCCATTCACTTGACTACACATCGACTCTAGCGCTTGACGCTGCTGGAGATATTTCAGACCATCCAACCAACTACTTGACTGTCGGCCGGATCGTCATCTCAACTCTTTCCCTCCCTCGACTGGTACCAACTCTAGTCGTATCTCCTTTACTACCGTTTCAATCTTCGTTCAATCCCTGCAAACATGTCTTCGACAGACACCCCCGACCCGTCGACCGCGTCGACTTCTGCGACCGCTCGCACAACCGCTTCGCCCTCGTCGCCCACCTCGACCCCTTCTCCCTCCACTTCTAGTGCCACAACTGCTCCTTCGACATCTGCTCGGCGCCCGCAGCGCAAAAGCACCCTTACTCAGCAGCAAAAGAACAACAAGCGCCAACGAGCGACTCAGGACCAGCTTGTCACTCTTGAAGTGGAATTCAACAAAAACCCTACTCCGACAGCTGCCACGCGGGAAAGAATAGCTCAGGAGATTAACATGACCGAGCGCTCCGTTCAAATATGGTTCCAAAACAGGTTTGTCTATAATGCGTAGTCCTCTATTTGGCCCTTCATCACTAACAGAAATCACAGGCGCGCAAAAATAAAGATGCTTGCAAAGAAGAGCATTGAGACTGGTGAAGGCTGCGACTCTATTCCTGAGTCTATGCGTCAATATCTGGCCATGCAGTTCGACCCCAGCAAACCTGGTGCGCGTGACCCTTTCGGTAGAGCCGGCGGATATGGAGCCAATGGTGCATACCCCAACGAGCCAACGCCCTCGGGCAAAGTTGGTGCGTACCCAACTACCCCTTTACGTGTACCATGCTAACGATTACAGTGATCCATCATTTCACATGCCGGTCCTTGACCATTGGAAGCTGGAGGCGCATTGGGCAAAATGCGATGGACCTGGTCGTTTTCTATTCCCCCGAAAAAGCCTGCATGACGTACTACATCAACAATGACTCGGCTGGATACAAGATCGAGTACCCTTTCGCCTATATCAAGAACATTACCTTGGAGTCCGGTGATCAAGGACCACAGCCCAACGGTGCACCCGCAAGACCTACTGGCTTGGTTGTGGAGTTGAATCGACCCCCGCTCTTCTACATGGATTCCTCAAACTCTGGTGGTTTCTACCAGTGCGGCGATTTCACGGAGGACCAACAAGCTAGTTCTATCATGGTTCATCGTCTCGGAGGACACCCAAAGGTCTTGAGCGTTCAACTTGCGAAATTAGTTTCGCTGGAGTCTTTCCAAAACCGTCTTGCGTACGGCACTTTTGCTGCTAGCGGCCCTATGTCCCCGCCTTTCATTCAGCGCCCAGCGTCGCAACCGAACCAGTTTGCTCCCGCCTATATGGGTATGTATGCCGAAAACCCCGTGGTGGTGAATCTTCAGGCCACTCGTGGACACAAGCGCCAAAGAAGTCGCTCCGTTCCCGTAGCGATTGACTTCTCTGCAATGGGGACTCCGATGACGAACTTCAGCATGCCGCAGGCTCCGCAGGCTCCGCAGTTTCACCAAGCAGATTCGAGCATCTATGCGCCAATACCACAGTCGACGCACTCCCTTGCCGCAAATTTGCGCATTGACACTACTTCCGGCTATGCCTTTGACCCGCGTACGCACCCGATGTCGGCGACGACGACTGCCTCTCCTTCTGAGTTTGCAAGCCCTGCCATGTTCAGTTCCGGGGCTCAAGGAGACTCGACTCCGATAGCTGCGAGCATGGGAGCCCAGTTTACCTTGCCCTTCGTCTCGTCTGCTACTGATACAAACGTGGCCACACAATCGGCATCTCCATACTCGAATGTGAACCACGTCGATCCCATGATCGCCAACCATTCGCCCCCATTGACGAATATGTCGCATACGCCGCAGGACATGTACGGTATGGGAGAGCACCAACACAACTACACAGAGGATGGTATGTCCATGGGCGGGATGTTCAAACACATGAACTACTCGGTACCCACTTCAATGGGTCTCGATAACAACTCCTTCGAGATGCCGATGCACAACATGTCCGGACATCCTTCGCCCGGCATTCATGGTGATTATCAGGGCTTGACGTTGGAAAACGTCGATCCGAATGTTTTGACTCCCGACTCATGAGCACTCTGCGGATTCCTTCCACTTGGTTGTTCTATTCACCTCTCTTGCTCTCTGGCTTTGCCTGTCGCATTGTCGTTCCTGAAACAGTGGAACCATCCCTAGGCTTCGCGCCCCGGAACAGTTCCGGGCGAGCACTGTATTCCAAAGCATCTCTATTGGTAGTGGAAATATTTGCTTGTTGCTCATACTTTGTCGAAAGGCGAAGTGGGATATATTTCTTTCTTTCGATATATATTCCAAGCATCTTCACTTTTTTGTATTAATATTCTTCTCATCCGCGGCTGGTCTAGCGATTATCTTTTGAGCTATTTGCTGTTTACCAGCACTTCTGCTTCTTTCTTCTTCTTTTTTCTTCCTTTTTTTTGCCTTCTTTTCATCTGCCCCTGGCCCTTATTTTTTATTCTTCTTATTGTTCTTTTCATATACCTGGTCGGGGCATTTAACGCGGTCATGCAAGAAAGTCGGACTAAGATGGAGATTCCCTTTTGCTTTACAAAGTCGGCGGGTTAGGATTGTTTGCATATTCCCTTTGTGATGGTTGTGTTTGATTCCTCTTGAGTTTCTGATCTCTGCATCTGCACTGCATTAGCTTGTTTTCTAAGTATGCTTTCCAGGATCTGTAAAATGCTCCTGTGGCGACGGAGGTTAGTCGAATTAAAGATACAGGATCATTCGCATAACTTGTCTAGAGTAATTATCGTGTCAGGCACATCTACTTCAATCACTCTGGACTTTTTTTTAAATCGGAGGAGGCGCCTTCAAGCCCTTTGACTCTCTCAAATACCGCTCAACCCAGACCTCCATCTTCTCTAGCACATTCCTTTTCCCTTTGGTCAGCTCCTCCCCAACCCCATCCCGACACCAAACACTCCAAGCCCCCATCTCCTTCGCCATCAGCACATCCGTCCCTAACCGATCCCCTACGACCGCAATCTCAGCTGCCCCCTTTACCACTTTTCTTTCTCGGAACCATTCAAGCACCTCCTCGCCACAGAATGGCTTCTTCTCGACAATCCCATCCCCGTCTTTCCTTGTGGTCGGTAACCGGAATACGGGGATTCGCAGACCCGCCAGGCGTTCCTCAATTTCTACCGCCTCTTCTTCATACCGCGGATGTGATCCCGCACGATTAGAGACTATGAGAATTGAATTCGGTGCTGTATTTATATTGAACGGGGAGGTAGGCGAATGCCGTAATGAGTGAAGGTGCGAGTAGATATGTGCGGGGAATGTTGTTGTCTTTGCGGGACACAGTGTATTATCTTTATCAAGGACGAGCGCGCGAATTGCGATCTCTTTCTTAGGGCCTCCTTCGGAGGATTGTGCTTGTGATTGTGAAGGATATTGGGATTCGAGGAGGGGTCCGATTGATTCGGGGAGGTGGGTGATGGTTGGGATTGTAAGGTGCGGGAGGAATTGGGACGGGGTTGAGAGGAGAGTTTGTACGGCGAGGTTGAAGGCGCGGAGATTGGTGTTTGGAGGGTTCATCTTGTCTTTTGTCTGGACAGAGGTGGTGCCGCGTAGGGATGGATGCTGGTCTGGGGTCGTTAGCCGGCGGGTTGTGCTGGTGGTGGGTGGTGAGCATACGTATGTTTTAATGTATCATGGTATAAATGGTGTAGCTCCCTATTTAGCGAGGTTGCGCAAAAAGCGACATAGCAATGGCTTGTGACATCGATCGTAGGTGGTTGTTCCGGGGAAGACGATAAGACGGCGGTGGTGGAATACCTATCCAAATAAGTCTTGGCAAAAACTCCAACGCGGAACAAATCCTCCTCCATTAGACTCCGGTACAGCTTCAGCCTCCTTCCTCCCCTCAGCCTACGAATCTCGATCAGTCGAGTGCCCCATTTCCCAGCGCTTCTAAATACTCCCTTCGCGCACGCTACACATCGTCAGAATGGGCAAACTCACAAGCACAATCGGCATTCCGATCAAGCTCCTTAACGAGGCGCAGGTATGCTCTCTACCCTTACCTTTCGCGAAACCTCGTGATGAAACGCCCGAATGAAATTTACTCATGCGTTGCAGGGCCATGTCGTCACTCTAGAGATCACCTCCGGCGTCGTGTACCGTGGAAAGCTCCTTGAGGGTGTGTTCCTGCTTTGCAGTCCCGCATCCAATTCCTGCAATCGAACAGAAACTGACCAGACACAGCGGAAGACAACATGAACGTTCAGCTAAAAGACATTACCGTCACAGCGCGCGACGGCCGAGTCTCCCATCTCGACCAGGTCTACATTCGTGGTAGCCACGTGCGCTTTTTCATCGTTCCGGATATGCTACGGTGCGTTCCTTCTACCTTTCCTTGTATAATTCACTACTTGCAAAGAGCACAGCTAACTTTACTCTCTATAGAAACGCACCCATGTTCCGCTCACGAGGCCAGCGCGGCCGGGGTATCGGTCTTGCGCGTGGTAAGGCCACGGTCCAGAGGGCTCGGGGACAGAGGCGCGGGTAGATTTGTGCGGGCATACGTTTCTGCTGGCGTTACTTTCGTTGTTATAATGGGATAAAATAAAACAATTTGAATGGGTTCAGGCATCTTGTGGGTTTCTATCGAGTATGACTAGAGGTTGAGGGGGCTACACCCCGTTTCTCAAAAGATTTCGTAGCTGCATTCACATTCGAGAACTCTCAATCGCGCTCATAATGGTTTGGGTAAATTGTAATTATTAGCCAACATAGCAAGCACCTAATATCTCGAATCGGGACATCGCCGCCACATGCCTGAGTAGCCTTACCTACCGGGTCAACCAGCTACCAAAGCTCCAGCTCCGCCACCACCTCCGCAACAACCACCAAATCTCCAGACCGATCGTCCTGTCCTCCTTCTTCACCTCTGCCCTTGAATATACTCATTCTCTTTCTTCACTACCTTGTCACCAATACACATTAATTTTGTAAAACCCACAATGACTACCAAAGACCCCTCAGAACCCACTGCACCAGCCAAAGCAAAATCCACCTCCAAAACAACCATCCGCAACCCGCGCCGCCTCCTCATTCTCTCCCCCTCCTCACAGTCTCTCGCGCTCATCCCATCGCTTTTAAAAACACTTACAGGCCACGAGGCGAATCTCCCCGCGCAAGCACAGAGCTTCGCGGGGTACACCACGCATCCGCCGCTCAAGATTGAGAATCGATATTACACCGCGGAGGTGCCAATCTGGGTTGATGAGATTCCGATTTCCAGACCCGATACTGCAGCTCTAGAAGGGGAGTCAAAGGATTCAAGTCCACAAGCGAGGACGGAAATAAACTCGAGCCCGCCTGCGGAACTCGGAAATGGAGCTGGAGCTGGAGCTGGCACGGGCGAGGAGCCGAGTGGGCAATGGGCGAGAGAGTTCTCGTCAGCTGAGGCGCGTGTTGTGCGTGATGCGATTGGGGCGGTCATGATTGTTGTTGAGAATCCGAGGGTGAAGAATATAACTGGACTAAGTAGCACAGAGGATGTTGAGAGCCGCGACGATGTTTGTGCGCTCAAGGCGTTCATTCGTGCAGTTGGGGATGTACGAACATTGATTGAGGAAGAGCGAGGGGAGATTGGTGCTGTACTCGGTCTATTGGTTCTAGGGGGGAAGAAGGATGTGAAACAGGAGAGGAAGCAGAAGAGCGGGGCGTCCGAAGGGGGGGATGATCTTGGCGCGGATCTTGATGGGGGAATAGATGATGAGCCGTTCTCTGTTGGGTGGTGGGAGGACCAGTTGTGTGAGATGGGACTGATAGGGGCTGAGGCCGTGGAATGGGATGATACACAGGCGCAGGAGTCTGAGGAGACGAATCAATATGGCGGTATGTTGTTACTCCACTATCTCCGTATAGCTACTAAAGGGATAAGAGCTCCAAGGTATGCGCCGGATAAAGGAAGTCCTCGAGACGCACGAATGGGCTGCAGACGAAGAACCTGAGGCCGGTCTTCCAGAGGATGCAGATGATCTAGAGCGGGAGTTACTCAGTCTCGACAATGAAGGCGGGTTCAGTATGGAAGTGAATGAGCTTGAGCGGGAGATGGTGGGCTTGCGATTCGCAATCGAACGAGGTGGTAAGGATGACGAGGACGAGGCGGGCGATGAGGAGATCAGAGTCGACGCGGTTGAAGCGCTCTTGACCCGTATGAGAGCCATCAAAGGTTTGAAGCTCCTCGATCTCTTGTGAGTCTGGGTTAGTTGAAAGTTGAAACTAACTAGCCCAGATATGAGTGATGAACTACCGGAGAAGGACAGGAAACGGTTTGCAGCGAAAGCTGTTTCGGATATCATGAAGGAAATTTAAGTATGCTTGCTCTGCGATGTAATATGTTCGATTAACGTCTCACATGAAGTTGATACCGCGGTGCGGTATCTGTATCTCATCCCGTCAATACCCATCTCAAAATATAGATCTATTTATACAGGCGTCGAATATGATATTTTTTACTGCTTCTTGGCATCATCCTTCTTGACAGCCGCAGACTTGCTCTTCTGTTTGATCATATGCGTGTACAGAATATACGAACCTAAACAGTTAGCAACTCTCGGTGAACAGAGATCAGATCACGTACCAGGAACATATATTACCAAAACAGCCACAATGAACCACCAGTACGCCGGATGGATCTTTGCCGCATACGGCAGCGCCTTGACAGCCAGAATGCACTCGCTGCTTATTCCAATGGGGTAGAGAACATAGAAAGTGTTGTACCTAAGCAGTCGTTAACGCTCGGCCCCGCACTCAGTATACCAAAAGGTGAAGACAAACCTCAACCAAATCCACCATTTGGGCACTGTCTCCACGCCCCCATTCAATTGCATCGTAAAGAACCCATACCGAATCATCTCCGTGATACCCCAGGCAAGCATAATCCCCAGGTAAGCATACTCCCCCACCTTATCATCAACACGGACAATGCCGCCCGAGAACGGGCGAAGGACCAACCAAACGGTAAAGATACGACTCGCGACCTGCATAGCAGTCGTCATGAGCGGCGCGCGCACAAGACCCCATAGACTGTGCAGAATCTCTGCGATCGCGAGAGTCTGCGCGGTTGTGAGGAGTGGGGTGAAGGTTAGTTCAAAGACCTCGGGAATGTTGAAGGTGAGGTTCTCGGTGATGGCTTGGTTGATGAGGAGGCGGACGGTGCGAATAAGAAGGGTTGTCCAGAGGAAGAATTCGGCGGCATTGTAGAGCAGGAGGTACTGGCGTTTGAGTCCCGATTGGGCGGGTTTTGGCTTCGGAGTGGGTGTTACGGCTGTGGTAGACATTCTTGCTGGTTTGAAACGCTCCTGAAGATGGTGGTGGTGAGTATAAAAGCTGAGATCGAAGGAGGTCGTTTGATGGGACTTGGACTTGGAGGTTGGAGGTTGGAGGTCATGTTGATGAGAAATTCGACACGTGGGTGTCCACGGGTCTTGGCATTGAATGTTCTCGATCGACCAGCCCAGTCAGAAGAATGAGTGAGATTTCGCGCGCGCAACTCGACGTCCAGTAGACGGTCTTTCTTTGAGCTTGTCCCAAAAGTGTCATGACTGCAGAGCCGCCATTGAAGCTTTCTCAGTCACACCAAACTTCAAAGTAACCTGTGCTCCAAGCTCCAAGCTGGCGGCTGTGTACCTACCATCAAGGCCGTTTATTGGCTCGGTACTCGCTTCCGGCGCCATGTATGCATCCCCAGAGCCCTACTCCATATTCCGATCTACGCGAGTACGGGGTACACTGACAGCTCTAACTCCATTAAAAAGCCTATATGAGATTATTGAATTTTTGTGCAGGCTCTAAGGGCGTCTTTGAAAGCCTACCCTATATACTCACTCCCTTGGCTTGACTGGAGCGCGGGTGTCGATGTGTCATTCCTGGGTTTCAATTCGAGGCGATATTTCCAACACTGCCGGCAAATAAAGCCTTAGAAAGTGATCTAAAAAAAGATTGTTGACTCCAGCGAGTATTCGGGCCACTGCAGACGGGCCGAAAGCCAGGAGTCAAGATACCTAGGTCGAAGGCTGGGACAGCCTCACCGGGGCGGCACAGTTCACCCACAGGAGTTGGTAGAGTGAGAAGTGCCCAATCTCAAGCTTGATTCTCAAGGCTCATGGACGCCTCCCTTTGCGGGCAAGATAGCTATTTCGATCCGCGTTGAAGCCCACGCTGGTGACATTCGAAAAGCCTTTCTGGCTCAATCGACTGGCTCAAGGATATCTTGGCAGAAACCCGGGGTTGGTGCGTTAGCATAGATGATCTCAAGACTCATGCTTAGAACTACCGGCCTTGACTGATGGGTTTCGTTAGCTAGAATCTGAAACTCGTACAGGGAAGGGATCATGACTCGGACTGGGCATTCTGAGACACCGTCCTTAGACAAACCAAGACTCCACACGGGCCGTCTCATGGAATTGAAAACAGGCGCCCGAGGCAGATAAACTTAACCAGTAACCTCGTCTGGTACGAGACCAAATCGTCCAGAGGCATGGGTTAAATTGTCCCACGAGATGGCATGGAATCAGTAGCTGCGGCTGATTGTCTCATTGAACTTCACCTCTGCGAGTATTGAAGGAGGTCGGTGGATTTGTAGAGAACCCCTCACCGCATGTCCAATGCGACGGCACCCTCGCATCGAGAGGGGTCTACTTACTAGCAGCTGACCCAAGGCTAGGATGACACGGCGGCATTTGAAATACTCCGTAATTAAACAGAAAGCTTCATGCAGCTTGATGTCACTGTCTCGGTGGATCACACCAGCCCTGAGCCCTTGTCCAGTCCATTGAATTGCTTTTGCGCGGTACAGGCGGAATGAACATCCGAGCCGGCTAAGAAGGAGAAAGGTCGCTTGAAAGATGAGGGCCCAACAATAATGAGCAGAGAGCACGAACAGGATTTACCAAATCAGCGTGATGAATCGGAGGACCTCAATGTTGAAAACTGGTGGATATAAGCAAGGCTTCGATAAAAAGACATTGTTGTGTGGCTTGCGGTTTTTGTCACCTCGGTTTGTTGCCTGCAGCGAGCGTCCGGGAGAAGGAGCCTCGAAGACTGATATACCAGCGGTATCTGGCTGACCCTTGCCTCGCTATCAGCTCGTGACACGAATCAGGCAGGCAGCATCAATTGAATACTAGATCATGAAGTACTCGGTAAGTAATAGTACTCCGTTAGGATACTCTCCATTCAACCATTGTCCTAGGCTTTCCTTCTCGAGCGTGGGAAACCATACGGAGCTGGAGTCTCATTGCAATAATGCTCAAAGACGGCCCAAGCTTTGGCGCTCTTGGCGGCAGTTCCCATTTGTCAGCTGCAGCCACAGACTGGGATCCACATACCCCACAATGATGTAATCCTACCTCTGACGTGCTGTGATAGGGCACGAGAGCACCCGAGCCCCGAAGCGTCTCCCTCCAGTTCATGGATCGCTTCAATCTGAACCCCACGATGGCTTCAGGAGAAGGCTTCGGGAGGCTGAGAGGAGGCACAACTGCATGAAGAAGACCTCTAGTCCATATTTTGCCCTTCAGCCTTGGGGTTGGGGGCTTCGGTGGCTTTTCTGTCCTTCTTGAAACCCCGCAAAACAATTCTACGGGGTATGACGAAATGGCAACGGCTACCTAGGTAAGGTTGTCTCTCACCAAGAGTGCCAACGGCGAAGAATGAGCGGTCCCTTAGGGGCTAGAACATTTTCACTGCAGTGTTGTGACGGGTGGTAGTGGCAGGGTCCAGAATTTAGCGAAGACGCGATATTATTCTTCCCAGGTGGCTGGGCTACACACAAGCGTATAATCGCGAAGAAGTTTGGGACTGCAGGAATGCATTATACTTCCCGAATGCTGAGCAGACAATAATTGAAAACGGAAGATGCAACAGACAATGGAATGGACTTTGAAAGTTTCCACGTGTTCAAGCTCTATCCTGAGGTCAATAATTCTCTCCTTTTCCTGTCAGGTCAGGTGAATGGTAAGTGGTGGTTGGTGAGGTGGTGTTGCGATGGTGGGGATCGACGGTGTGTGGGGATCAACCGCGAGAAATAAGGGCGGCCATCATACGTCAGTCCGGGTCCGATGATTTCAACATGCATACACGCCTAAGTGGAGAGTGTCTGCTTTTCTGTCAGACATCGCCCTGCAGAAGATGAGATTGGTTCAGCTTCGCTGACTCTTAAGCTCCTTCTCCTCCTCATTAGACAGGCTGTTTCTACCTCTTCCCACCTTGTCGAGTCAAACACAAAGAACGATAAGGCGTTCGATTTCTGACAGCCGATGAGGCTGCCCTGGGAGTGACCTCATGGTACTCCACCGAACCAGGCCACCTTCATTATTAGCCCATTTTCCCAAGTCCGTCAGGAGATTCGGAGAGCGAGAAGGAGAGAGAGGGATTTTCTCGGACATCACGGCATCATATCCTAGTATTCAATGATCAAGAACTGCTTCTCGAAGTCCTCAAGACCTCAGGTAGCTGGCAAGCCGGAGAACCATGGGTCGACCATCTGAGAAAGCAGGGCAGGCTGGCAGCAGATGGCAAGATAGAAGTAGATGAAGGCGCCTGTACCAGAGTTAGGGGTCACCGATGACGCCAGAGATGCTCCTGCTTAAAAAGTGAAGCGACCCGCTCTCCGATTTTCTTCAAATAAATTGTTTAGACACTCGTAATGAACTCCAACACCGGCGAATCTCCTGCAGCCCACCACCGTCTGTTGCGGTTGGATTCAAATAATCTTTGCTCCTCATTCAGTGTTTCGAGTGGTCCTCCTATAGGGGCTCGAAATCTGGCAAATTCATACCAGCGGAGTACTAGGTATTTATTATTATTGTTATAATTACCATCTTCATCATAAGCATTATTATTTTGCACTCTGAAAGTGTTTATCGGGAACCCACCAGCCCACTTTCTCTTCTCTTTCCCCCTCCATTTTTTTTTTTGGTTCCTCCCAACCTCGCTCCGAACACCAGAACAGAAAAGGGGAAAATAGGGTGAAATTTGCGATAAAAAACGACCTCTCGTCCCGCACAGTCACCACTCACCATTCACCACTCACCCCATCCCATCCCATCCCATCCTATCCCATCTTTGCCTTCGCGCTCCCTCTCTCTCTCTCTCTCTCTCTCGCACACTACTTTCAGACTTCAATAACGCCCGCCCCTCTTCATCCTCTTACTGGCGATATTGCTTTGCCCCTCTTATTGGCTTTCTCTTCACCGTGATTCTTCTCTCCCATTACCTATACAGCTTAGCTGCTGTCCTTTTATTCCCCTACGCACACCCCCCCCCTTCCTCCTCCCCCTCTTCTCATAACCCGCCCTGCCGTTTTTGCTTTTCGCTATCAAATTTGCAAGATACCCAGGCTATTTGTGGTTCAGGCACATTAGTCTCAGATCACTCACAGGTGGGAGTTCCTTTTTTCCTCATCGTTTCTGATTACATACACTATAGCTCTCTACCCCTCCTCCTTCGCCAGCTGTTTCTTCTTACCACCCTTCCCACCCTGCTGCTTGGTGTGTTCAGCCCACACTGTGGCTGTCGTCTGCTTGCTGTATTTCTCCTCCCGTCCTGCTACCTCACTGTCTGATATACCTAGCCTTCGTGCACCAGTCGGTCTCCCTTTCCAGCTTCATTTCTGCCATAACACCCAGAGGTGACACTCTCTTCCTGGGCTAATCCTGTATAACACGTTCCACCCCCGGACATTCCCTGCTTGCATGCGGTCATCCCTCGTAATACCCTTATTGCGTAGGGCAGGCAACCTGTATACCTGAATTTGAGCTGCTGTAATTTCAACATGACGTTCGTGGATCGGCAACTGACGTGCATTTCATTCAGCAGACTCGCTCCAGTAATCCCAGTATCTCAAACGCGCTGGGTTGTTTCTTTTGGGGCATCATCCGGAGACACAGTGGCCATTTCGCCTCGCGTGACATTCCAGTTGTTCACCTAGTATCATAATCATGGCGCCACCAACTACCAACCCCGAACCTACCAAGACCAAGGTTAAGGATGAGGAACCGGTACGTCTTTCTGCTCATACTCTCTTGACCCCCTCGCAGCCTCGGAACTGATATCAAATAGGCCAAATCGACTAAACCAGCCAAGCCGAGAACTTTGGCGGATATGTCAGATAGCATCGACCAAGCCACATTCGAGCAGATCCTCGAGATGGACGAGGAGGGCGAACACGACTTTAGTCAGGGCATTGTATACGGCTTCTTCGACCAGGCCGAAAGCACATTCGAGAAGATGGAAAAGGCCCTGTAAGTCCACCTGTAGTTTCGCCTGAATGCGCAATTCTGACGGCAACCGCTACAGGAAAGACAAGAAACTTGACGAGCTATCATCGCTGGGGCATTTCCTTAAGGGCTCCTCGGCCACTATCGGGCTCAGCAAGGTCAAGGATGCCTGTGAGAAGATTCAGCACTACGGGGCTGGCAAAGATGAGTCGGGTACGACTGACGAGCCGGACGAGAAGGTGTCTCTCGAGAAGATCGGAAAGACTTTAGAGACCGCTAAGAAGGATTACAAGGAGGTAGAGGCTTTCCTTCGGGAATACTTTGGTGATGAGGAGCCACCCAAGTCCCCATCGCCCTAAGCTGGGGGTAGAAGAAGATCGTACTGTCTGTTAACTGGATATACCACACAAAGAGGGTGGCGCCATACTCACCCCACATACGCTCACATACTTCATCTCAGCACAGGACAATGAAACTCCAAATACCCAGAGTGATCTTCACCCCAAGACCAGGAGTGCACACGGACTTGGAGGACTGTCGCCATGCATGTTCTCTCTTTCGCGGAGCTTTCCCGCTTGGGTGCTTGCTCATTAGATTTGTATGAACCAAGGAGTTTACCGTGATTTTTTTTGAGGTAGATGATAGGTCTTGTCTTGCTTGCATCTTTTGCGTCCATATCTGTCAGCCATTTCATGAATGATGATATGTCTCATGCACATTGCCTTGTGGCATAACGCGGGTAAGCATCGGGGGCCGGAGGACGCGAACAGCCAGAGTACAGTAGTTGCGCGAGGAAGATAGCAGTTGATCCGTATCAAAGGAAGAGAGTGGTTTATTGTTGGTGGTCATGACCAGGGCACCGGCGTTTCATCCTCAATATTCGGCGTAATGAGCAAGAAATCCCTGCAGGCGAGAGCTCGCCTGAAGCTTGACTGACAGTTCATAAAGAAGGGGGAAGAATGCCAATTTATCTTAACTTGATTTAATGAGCGGGAAAGCTCACGCTGGATCCGCAGGAACCGAGCCTTGCGAAATCCAGTAACAACAATCCGGTTTTCCCTGAGCTTTTTTTTGTTTCCATGGTGGGACGGAGAGATGGCCGGGGGTGTCGGTTAAGTATGGGCTGTACAACTTCACCTCCTCTGGCCTCACCTCGTCCACAGTCCGCTCTTCTTTGATGTCCCGCCACACTCAATTGGATGCCTCGTCTCCCTCCAGCATGGGCTCGTTCTCCAATTATTCTTCTTCCCATTCCTCCTCAGTCAAACGGGGTTTCCCAATACTCCATCTCTCAACACCATTAGTGCACCGACTTCCAGAACCCCAACGGACCCCACGACGAGGGCCATTCCGAACCCGACTATACTGTTTGTCGTCCAGCCGAGGGAGACACAACACCGTTGGGAGGACGGGCAAAGGCCTCGTTGTCTGCTCTCACTCTCAATCCGTGCGTGATCTTTGAGGGTCGCACAGCAGACGCTTTAGCGGGAGCGATCGACAGGGAGCTTCCGAGTAGTTTGCTGGCAAACTCGCAAGAACATCTGATGGTAATGGCCACGACGGTTAGATCGACTATCGTAGGGGGCCACTATCCATGAAGGTGTGAGATGTGTCTCAAAAAAGGTACGTGCATTGTGCCCGGCTTTGGGGGTCAGGTGTTCAGCGACTGAAGTCTTCTCTTCGACCTCCAAGGCGAATGAATCTGCGGATAGCTACAGGCCGACGACCAGCTTCCCCTCGAAACTCCAGTCGATTACGCTTTTCTTCGACAGATCGAACACCTCAACTTTCTCACCTTGAGAAGCCCTAAAAGAGACCTGCAGTTTCCCGCAGTACCTGATTGATCATTGTCCGCAATCGTCGCAGGGAAGGACAGCAACGGCGCTGCATGCATGCATGCATCCCAGTCACAAACGCAACAAGCTACCCCGTCCCGTCCCTCGGCGTGCAAGAAGATCCATACTGGACGTGCGTCGGCCGGGATGAGAACGCCGATTTAATTGCCATTGCAACTGCCTACATCTCAATTCTCGTCCGATGAAGAAACAATCGTGGGTGGCTCGTTGGCAAAAAGATTAGTCCACTTCCTCCTGGATCCAATGGAACCACTTTTTCTTCTTTCTATCCTGCTGCATTCGGAGCCGTTTGTACGACGCTTCTTGCCTTTGTTGGGAAATACACGCAAACCAGGTCATCTCGTTTACTGGTCGTGTGTTCCTTTCCTTCGCATGGTGTGGTATTTAAGTTTGGTGGTGGCTTCCTTTAACTCAGCCAATGCTGCCATCTTATCTTTCCACCGCGGGCTTATCTTAGCGAAGTAAGGGCACAAGAACACCTTCATTCTCTCTACAACTCGACGGAAATGCCAGCGGTTGGCCCTCGTGCCTCAAAGGAGGAGTTTATGCAGGCGCTCGCGCTGAACTCTCACGACCCCCAGCATGAGCAGTTTTACAGAGCAATGCGAGTATGTGACCGAGCCCCCTCGCCTATTGCAGCGCGACGCTGACCCTCACTTAAAGGACGAAACGATCATCGTTTACAACCGGTTAAACGAAGACTCGTCCAATCTCCTCGACACCGTTGCCGCCGATCCGTCTACCAAACCACCCTACTTCTGGCACCATGTCAAACCCGACCGGCAGCAATGGGCCATTCGAGAAATTGCACGGAATGCTTCACCCCAGACAAGGCCGCTCTTTGCAAGCGGGGACACTTCAGGCGAGTATGGACCGAACTGGGTGGCGGGGTGGTTGCTATACAGTGTATTTCGGTCGAGGGATGTGCGCAACAATCGAAACCGGAGAAAGGGCGACGACCAAGGTACTTCTGTTTTTTTTATTTTGGTTTGCAAAATTAGTGCATGGATCTAACAGATTGCATTGCAGGACAAGCCTCTAGGCAGTCGAAATCGACGGACACCGGCCAACCGAAGAAAGAGTACTATGACCCTGTGAGGAACGGATGATTAATGAAGGGCCTTGGAAGTTGAAGTCTGTTTCAGCAGAGCATAGCGTGGATAATAAGGTAGCTCGGTTCTTTCTCTCTTGTTTCTAGAATGCTAGCGCAGTTGGAGTTGGATATTTTACAAGTCGTCTCAAAATCTATTAATTCTTGTGCCTTTCCACAGTTCAATCTGTTGATTACTCCTCGAGTACGTTGATTTGATGCCTCAGATCCCATACCGGTTAGTCTACCTAATTGATTGAACAACCTCTTGTTCTTCAGTTTCAGTGGCATTACGCTGTTCCAAGATGGAGTCATCACGATGAACGGGTCTTATGGAGGCTCCTCTTTTGGAAAGGTGCGAGTCTCTAGGTACCTAGGCCCCGTCACTACTCTATCCTGAAGCGCTCTCAAGTTTCTCCTACTTGTGTTGGTGTTTCTCCTCACCAAGCGGGAATCCTAACACTGTCATTGCCCAAGCTGTGTTTCATTCTCCTAATTGAGGTCGAAGAAACCGCTATCCTAGCAATGGGACAGACTTCAATGCCTCCGCCGTCCCAACTAAACCTTTCACATCGAGATCCTCCTTCGTCAAGACTTCCTCCTCAACACTACTAAACCCCTTACCGTCCATGAGCGAAAGGTATTGGTTGGTGAGATCCGCGGTCTCACCCAGAACAGGCCACATCTTGACGTAGTCCGCACTCAATATCTGCACGCTGCGCGCTTCGATTCCATGGACCGCCGCAAACCATGCTAGCACCTCATTGAACGGTCGGGTCTCGTCAACCCCGGATACAATCTTCCCTGGCAAGGTCTTTTGCGGCTGCTCCAGGATGGCTTTGACAAAGAGACCGGGATTGATCTTCTCGTCTCCCAGAAGCGGGACGAGGGTCGACGGTGGTACGCTAATGAATTGCACGTAGGACCTGTTGCTGCCATCGATGGTGTGGATTCGGGTAGGATGCTGCGTCGGCATCAGGATGTTACTTGCGTACCATCCAATCCAGACGAAGGTGGTCTTCTGCAAAAGATCGGGAAGGGACCTGATATGACTATCGACCCTGTTTTTGCTCTCGAAGTAGGGAACAACGGCTCTTCCGCCGCTGTTCTGTCTCGTATTGGGTAGTGTCGACCACACGTAGTGCTCTAGAGAGTCTGTGGCGGCGGCCGCATTGGCGAGATTGATACCTTGTTGTGTTTCATTGTCCATTGACTTTTGGATGCCGATTGTCAGGAAGGAGTCGAAGAAATTCGTCACGGCAAAGATAGCATGAGATCCGTCAAAGGCAGATCGGAGAGATCCGATATTGTTGAGGTCGGCTTGGACGACCTCAACACCCTTCTCAACGAGGGCTCTGGCGGCATCACTCTGGGGGCTACGAGTGATTGCTCTGATGGAGTAAACAGGGCTGTTGAGGAGGGCTGTGATGACGGAGCCACCCTGCGCGCCCGTAGCGCCAACGACAGTTATGATCTTCTTGGACATGGTGAGTCAAGTAGGTATTGTTCTGAGATCCGCTTCTAGCTTTACACTCCCCTCGGGATTTGACTATTTTTATATACTAGACGCATCGGAGACATTAATAGATGAGTTAATTATTAGCGCCTTGGAAGTCTCCGAGCTCTGCACAACCAACATGGAGAAGGATCGAAGGATTCCATCCGCTTCGAGTACAAGTCAGCCGCACGGAGAGGGGTCTTATCAGAGAACCTCAGTCAGCTCGGTATGAAGATCCCTTATTGCCCCAGTCATGCCTTTGCGGGAGCTGAAAATAGAAACAATTATTTAATCTGCACGTAAGATAGCATGCAAACGCTGTACCCTTGGGCTTCCTTCCTCTGTTTAGCCTTCCAGAATATCTTTATAGCTTGCTGTTGCCGATGTAGTCTTTCCAAACCTTCTCTATATCATTCTTGTAAATAAAGTCCTTGTCGCCGTAGAGGAAGTTGTCAATCTTGTGCCTCAAGATTGTGTCAGAACTCAAATTCTCTGCTCGAGATTGTTGTTGCGCTTTGTCCTTGATCCCGTCCAGGTGCGCATACCTGCATTTAACATAATCAGGCCAAAGAACAAAAAAGGGGGGATCTTGACTGACATTCTTGCGTAGTATGGTGCCCGAATCCGCTGAAAGATATCGAGAGCTTCTTGAACTGCACTGGCGGAAGGACGCGAGTGTTCGAGTGCTCTAGCCAGGATCCAGCCGTCTTCCATCGCGAATGTAGCTCCAGAGCCAAATGCACCTGATAGAGGATGGCTAGCATCCCCAATAAGAGCAACCTTGCCCCAGCCTGTGATGTCGTTCAGACGGGGTCCGGCAAAGGTGGCAAACTCCCTCCATTCTCCTTCCTGCACCACGCTCACCGCGTCTCGTATGCGTTGGTCAAATTCCTAGATACAGTGTCAAAGATGAGACCAAGCTATGGAGCTCATTGGGTGGCTGTTGCGAACCTCAACTCGAGACGCCACTTTCTCATTCGTGGCGGGTATTCCCCACGGCACCGTTCCTGGGGTATCGGGCTCTCGATAAGATCGCACTGTGATCTCGAAGAGTGGGTTCTCTTTCTCTTCCTCGTCATCTTCGACATCTGAGAAGTATAGATGGCCTGCTTCACCCCACCACCATGAAGTAGTGGCCGTGATATCTTCCAGGTGGGCAAGCCGGGACCTGGGAACCAGAACACGGAAGGCGCTGTTCCCTGTGAACCGAAGCTGGTGGTCAGGAAATAAGGTCTTACGGACCACCTAGGTATCTTCACATCAGCAGTAGATACCTTCAATCAGACCAAGAGCCTCACTCACCGAGTGTATCCCATCGGCCCCGACAACAAGATCCGCCGCCGCCTCCGTCCCATCCTCAAAGAACAGCCTCGCCCCGTCTTTCCCCAGATCCTCCAGCGCAACAACCCTCTTACTAAACTGGATCAACCCCTCGGGTACCCTCTCCAACAGCGCCGTCTGTAGCCTCGTCCTCCGTGCCCGAATCGCACCACGACTATCCCCCTCTGCATTTTCCGGTGATTTCGTGATGTTCAAAATTTGGCCTGAGTATGCATTTCGATGATGTGTGTTGGACTTCGACCCCCCTTTGACATTATCGCTTGCCCCCAGAAGGTCCAGCACTTTCCACGCATTTGTGCTCAAGCTGATCCCGGCTCCGGCTTCCCGGGGCTCGGGGTGTTTTTCGTACAGGGTGATTTTTAGGAATGGGAGTTCCGAGAGAGCGATGGCTGTACCTAGGCCGCCGGGGCCGCCGCCGATGATTGCTACGGTTGTGATTGTTTGGGCAACCATTTTAGGGGTATGGTGTATTGACTAGGGTGAGCGTATGTTGGCTCTAAGACATATATAATAGAGGGGTTCTGGTGCGGGTAGGTCGGCGTGGCATGATTATCTGTAGTATACATAATCGCACGCCATAATCATCAATATGGTTAAATTGGAGATAGGATGGTCACTTTTTGGCAGGGCTATCAAAGACTATCAAGTTGTGTAAGCAACTAACTACATAAAGCTTGGTATATGCAGTGTATCGAGCAAGGGAGTATAGTTCAAACTTATGGGAATGATCAGCGGCGTACAAAAATAACGTTGTCAGGGGGGTGTCCGTCAGATCTGATTATAAGGAACAAGCTGTATACTTTAATCAATTTTTTGCTCTACCGCTTTGACGGCGAAGTACTTCTCTCTCAAGGCCTCATCCTTTAGAATAGGTTTGCTAATAACTTCTTCTTCTTCTTCTTCTTCTTCTTCTTCTTCTAATAATATAGGGCTGTGTTTCAACCATGTACGCCTCTTCGGCGATGATCAATATCTACTCGGATCTCTGCATCCCGTGTCATTGTTTTAACCCATGGTGGTCCCGTTGCCGTGCAGCGAGGGCGTCGTCGTTGTGTAGGATTTCGTGGGCTCTGTGTGCGAGAGTACAAAGAAAATTAAGATATCTCTGCTCTTTGGGAGCGAACGTGATTTCGTTGAAGACAGCATGTATGACGCGTATAGGGTAGGCAGATACTCCGGTGAACCTAACTGGAGGGTATAATAGTGACTTTAGATGGAACTTCTATTTGCGGAGTACTGCATCGTATGGTTATATATAGTCGAAGCATAATATAACAGGGAAGCCAGATTATGGGATAGACGGGGTTGCTTATGCCGACCGGGCTGCATATATCTATATATAGTGAATGAACACACTTCCGATTTTCTCCACAATATACAGAATTAGAGAAAGCAGCACCCTCGACCACCACAAATCTGGCATATGCAGAGGAGGAACGAACAGAAGCTTGTGCGTTGCACTTTATAGACTAAACAAAAATTCTATATAGTACATACGACCACAGGGTGTGGAGAACAGGGCTTCCCGTCCGCTCAGCCGTACTTAAGCCACACGCCGGCTGGTTAGTAGTATGGTGGGTGACCACATGCGAATCCCAGCTGTTGTATGTTTTTTTTTTTTTTTTTTTTTTTTTTTTTTTTTTTTTGTTTTGCTCGCGTCGAGTATCTCACAGCTGCCATTGCAGCCTTCATTCTGTGTACAAGCGGATATTCCATTTCCCCCTAGACACAAACCACCTCACCAAGGCAATGATATCGGTATTGCAGAACTCGATGCAGGGTGCCCCTCAGCCCATATGGCATCAGGACGATCAAAACTATTCAAAACTCCACACGAACTGCAGCCTTTCCCTCCAGATGTTTGTCCCGCAGGAAATCCAAGAACTGCACCCAAGTTCCTGATAAGAGGTGTATCGCTGAGAAATCAATGTGTTGCATCAAGGGGCTCAGACTGGCACAGAACCTGGCGAGCTCAACCGAGTCGAGCGAAACATGGGACAGGTGCTATCCGTGGATTCTTTGAGAAATGCACGGCTCTTTCCAGTGACTCCTGATTGAGGTTTACCTGGAGATAGGGCATAGAAGAGGCGGCGCCAACTCATTGAAAACCACATGCTGGCAACAGTCTTGCGGCGAGCCTCATCCTCCTTGTCGACACCGACCCAGGGTCTGAACTGCACGGTGTTCTTACCCTCTGCTTCGATATGTGGATCTCGGAAGTATCCAAGAATTTCACAGAGAATGTCCACAGGGATATGAGGCCTATTGTTACCCTAGGCTGGAGCACTGTCAAGGAAGAAGAGACTTCAGGCTTTGCTCTTACTCTGATGGTATCCTGCTGAGAGGTGAATGATTCACCCTGATCAAACCGGCTACCCACAGGTGGTGTGAGGAAACCAACAACCTTGGCTCTGGCAATTCAAAATACGTGAGTAAAACAGCCCGTTATGTTTGGTGCTGGTGCTGGCCGAGAGTCAATCCCTTCTAGATAACACCCAAGGATAGCAAGTCATGCTAAAATGGCCACTGCGGCTTCAAATGCAACTCAAAATATATGTACAAATAATAATATACATGGGGAATGGGGTTTCCAGGCGGCTCAATCATCCGCCCGCTTCTTGCCGCCCTCATGTTCGTCCTCGTCCTTCCTCTGGTTGCGCTCTTCCTTCAAGGCCTTGATGACACGCTCATCTCGCTCGTCGTGCCTCTCATCCCACTCTGCGTCGTATTCGGCGGCAATCGTTTTAATCTCCCTGCGTAGGGAATTTCCTTCATAGATCAAGTTCTCCCAGAGCTGTAGATCCACTCCCTTTAGCTGATATAGTTTCTTCTGGCGAGCATTTATCGTAAAGTCTAGCGCTGAACGGTATGAAATCTCACGGTTGTGGTATAGGAACCACAAGTAACCACCCATAAGGGTCGACAAACTGGCCAGGTAAGTGATTGGCTCCATCGTGTCCCATCCTAGGCTCGTCTGGAAGGTAAGCTCATAGACAAGACCCCACCAGAAGACTAGCACACCGAATCCACCCAGGGCCACGCGTTGTGCACCTCGGTGTGCCAATTTATCACACTCGTGTTTGATCTCCGCGATATTCCGAATCCGGTCGGAGAGCTTCCTTAGGCGCATGCGAAGGTAATGCGTCCGCTCGTCAAAAGACGGCACTGTTATCTTGATCTGATCTAGCCCTGATGGTGCGCCTTCAAGGGCAACAATAAACTCTCCCGCGCGCGCCGCATCCCGAATGAAGTCGCCAATTTCTGTGGCGTGTGACCAGCGTACGTATCGTTGGTCGGCATCATGACCGTTGGGCTCGGCCTGCCGAATCGAACTGTACGTGTCGAGTTCGTTATCCGGCGGGCTAGTCTCCTCGGGATGGCCCTGGCCTTTATCATCTGCAACCGCCACCTCCTCAACCTCCATCTCATTGGACGGATCGACCGACTTCTTGGACTTCTTGCTTCGTGCTTTCCGTGGCCGAATGGGGTGGTCCTCGTATTGGAAGGCGATGAAGGATACACCTGGCCGTCTTTCACATCCGTCCTCGTCTGTGATTGGAGAGAGCTCTGCCTGGATTAGACGTTCCAAATAGGACAGTGGCTGCTGTGAGTGGATGAGTATAGCGATAGTCTCGACGTCTACATGTGAGATCAGCGAAGCTCAGCAGTTGTGCGCGCTCGAGGGACACTCACCCTTGGGGTGGTCAGTCGGCAGTGGAATGAGAAGCTTCAATAACCTCGACGGGGTAGTTAACAGTTTTCCTATTAAGTCTCAGTATCGACACAGCATCCTTCATTGGTGGACAGACTCAAAATACATACCTTTTTCTGGTGTCCCACTAAAATTATCTCTTGGCCTTGTCTCACGACGCAGCCGGCCCTCCTCTTCAATCTCCTCAGACCCGTTTCGCTCATACGAGCTATTACTACGAGCACCCCGCGTCTTATTCCCAGCGAGTATACCCCTTTCGTACGGCCCAATGTCCAGCACTGACGAGACTGATGCTCTTCCGAATGGGTATGTGGTCTTCCCATTATCCAATGCTCCAGAATGCACGCGCTGGTTCCACACCCGACTCCCCGCTAGGACGTAGGTCTGTCGAAGGCCGCGAGACATTCCGGAACTCAAAAGCTGCGAAGCACGCGAGCACAGGACATTCCCGCGTCCAGCGCGTAATTCTCTTGCTATCACCGAGGCATGGCGGCCTCCGAGCGCTAACTGCATATCTCTATGCTAGAACAAGATGGTTGTTTTCTCAATCGGCCGGTACAGGTGTCGGGGGAAAGTAGCCGCTGCAGGTACGTAATCGAGGCTGTACTATATCTAGTAGTAGTGGTCTCGGAGAAGAATGCGGGGAAGGAAAGTGTTGTGAGTGTCTTGTTTGTGGTGGGTAAGCAGTCTGGAAAACGCCTCGCAGTTAGTCTGACTGTCTGACTGTTCTACCCGGGCAATGAATGAGGAACTGAGTGTTGAGTCTCTTTCTCCTCCGTGGTGATGATAAAAACATTTGGATTCCTCTTGATCCTTGCTTGGGCAGTCTAGACGGTCTGATGTCATGATGACTCAGCCATATCAGGTACCTAACATCATGCCTTCCCTTTCGGGAATGCGGTCGTGCTGCCCAGGTGGCTGTGGCTGAGCATTGTTTACGTGGCGAGCTTGGGTTTTACGAAGGGTACCTAGCTATGTACTATGTCTAGTTGTGCAGGTTGTGGTTGCTGCAAATCACCTAGGCACCACCGTACCAAAGGCAAGCCTGTCAATTCTTATACAGCTCGCATACTGGTGATATTAGTGGGGAGCCAAGGAAATAGCGCTATTTGCCTGTGAGGGCAATACAATGACCGTTTGCCGACCACGATGCAACGTTAAGAACGCATACGACCGGGAACTCTGTGAGCCGGCCAGCAGATCAGATTCATTACTTATCGTCATCGCTCGCTCTGGTAAGTCAAATAGTGGAACAGTTTAGATGGTAGGTAGCAAGGCTAAAAATGAGAACAATTTAGCAACAAAGGACAAATCAGACATCTCGATCTATAGGATATTGAGGTCATGTCATAAGTCATCAAGTCATTGAATGGCGTGTCGTCTCGCACAGCATCTGAGCATTTGGCCCTTCCCTGAAGTTCAAGCTTCACCCGGTCTTTCTTGTCCAACGCGCTCGTATGGATGTCGTGCGGGATAGGCGCTTTGGAAAGAGTGGATATAAGCTATCACGCTCGACCACTGAATGCAAGACCCCTGGGCGGGCCAATGGGCCGCCGGTCACGGCCTAATCGGCCCCCCTCGTAGCTCTCAGGACTGCTTCCTCCACTTCTGCTTCCTTCACTCGTCGAAATATCACCGTCGTCTGCGTAGCGGGATCTTCTTCCCTTGCCAATGGCTACGGGGATTCCCTGGACTACCCCACCGTGGTCGTGGCCAGCCGGGTACTTGCCATCGTTCACTGAAAAGTTGCGACAAATAAGGTAGGCTCGCATGGCTGCATTTTCCCTAGCAAGGGTCTCCGAGGTGCAAACCAGATCTGTCTGGTACTCGCGGTTGTTGACACGGACGATGCAGGTGTACCCTGTAGCGCTGGCGTAGCATTCGTAGACTGGCTCTGACCAGTGACGGCGTCGGCAGAGACCTGCACAATGGTTATTGGACACTGAACGTGGGAGGTTACTTTAGGTGATCTAAATCCCCAGCCCGCAACACCAATGACTGCAATTCTCCGAGGGATCATCGACAAATCACACGAGGTGAAGATAAGGTAGCCGCCTCTGATGTTCTATGTCCAAGCTAGGACCTGCAGCCCTCGTAAAAAGACAATCGACAGGGCAATCAATGACAACCGGTGTGCGCGGTGGAGGAACATCTGAGAGTCCAATCGGAATAGCACGATCCGACGGCAAGGGACCTCGAACAAATATAGAGAGACTACATACTTGCAAGGTAGAGTACATAGTACATCTTGGAACAAGGTAGATACCCAATGGATGCGTAGAGTACGACGATATTGGGTGAGTATTCGCTGCCTCAGTCTCGATACTGCACAAGATCCCGGCAAATTTGGAAGGCTTGTTGAGACGAGCCCTATATTAACGGCCCGTTTGTTTGATGCCCAATGACCACGTATTTCTGCAACAACCAGAGATCCGCGACAGGGGAGAGAGGTCGAAAAGGTCTAGGTTGATCAAGTTGAAGTAGAAAGAAGGCAACTTCAGGCTAACAGCCTAAAGACGGGAGAGAAAGCAGTCTGCCCTTGAGCTCGCTGGAGATGGGAAAAAAAGAAAGGTCGGCGATGGCTCTCATGTTGGTTAGGTATAGTCAGCTCAATAAATGAGGTGGGGGGTCATAAAGCAGCGGGCAAGAGTCAAGAGCAGTTCGAGAGGGACAAAAATTCTCAATAGGCGAAAAGATTGAAGAAAATTAATAGAAAATATTAAAACGGACGCAAGAGTAACGGCTTCCAACCGGTGCAATGGGTTTTCTCCACCAAGTCGGTGGACAGTAAAGAGGAAGAGATGAACTCAATGGCCCAGCGCGGTCCTAAAGTTCCCTAGCTTCAATCGTCTCATTTTCTTTCTGTTTGGAGGTTGAAACCCTGATGTGCTGGCATGGCTTGTAGCCAGTGATTTAGCATGAAAGATCAGAACGTACTGACCCATCTGCCACGGTGTAATTCGCCGCTGATCTAGGCGGCGAAGATTGACATGGTGCTCAGGACTTCCCGACCAAATCGGCCATCTCGGCCTTCCATAAATCCTGCAGGATGAGTGCCAGTTTCCTGGGTGCAAACCATCCTGAGGCGAGTGTTCTGGGATTTTCCTTTTTCTCGGGTGGCCTCAGATGGAGAGAGTGAGATGGTGGCTTCATGGACCCCGCAAAACAATCAAAGCCGTGGAATCATCATCCCGGCACCAGGATTCAGCAGTCAAGAAATACCTGCATTGAAGATAATAGATTAGGAATAGCCTCGACAGTCCGCTAATGCAGACAATGATGGTTCAGGACGAGGGGTCGACTCATGTCGCGCAGAGAAGCGCTGTTTGAATTCCCCGGATGGGATTTGTGACTGTCCAGAGGCCATAGAGGGGGTATGGGCCCAAATTCATCAAGGATCCAGGACAATATTCATTGTATTCCTCGATACACGTATCGCAATGCGATTCAAGGTCGCGATTCTGCATTGGTTGGATGGGATGCTAAGAGTCGATCATACTCATATTCTTGGCTCGGTTCGTAGACCGAGAAAGCCCCCTCCGCCTCTTGTAGTCAATTTTCCTAGTTAGCTCTCAGTCCGTCAGGGTGTATAATCATTGGCAACCATTGTATGATGACGAACGTTTCAAGAAACAAATTCCAAGAGGAATCAAGGAAAAGTATCGATGGCGGCATTATTTCCGAGTTGGATAGTAATATTTGGCGTTCATCTATCAACGATATTCCTAGGTGGGACGATAGGCTGCCAGTGAGGGACAACGGAGAAGCTCTGGAATGCTAACGGGTGGATCAAGCCCAGATTGGCCGGACCTTGTTTCGTTAATTATGTTGACAAGCAGGCATCGGATGCAATGATGAGTTGGCAGTTTCGCTTGCTTCGCGCGGCGGGGAACCCATGCCACTTTCTCTACACGAGGTTCGAGAGGCCAAAAAAGATTGAAACCTTGCAGCAACATTAGCTTGATCCTCTCCCTATTGTTCACTGATGTCTTCGAGAAAGTCTCAACTCACCGTCAGAGAGAGTCCCCTTCTGCCTTGAATCTACCTCGATTCCTTTCGCCTTTCGGGATGAACGGGTTGCAGCATAAGACTGTGCCGGAGTCTGTGCATGGTGCGAGTGTGCTTCTGTCCCGACTCGCGACTTGGGAAATTAATCTTGCGGTGCTGTTGATAATGACGTGAATCGGAGCGCGTTGCCTCTGGGTTCTCGAGTGACCCCTCCCCCTTTCTCACGAACCTTGTCGCCCCTCCGATGTGCCTCGAGCGCGCTTACCCATGACGGAGCAGAGGGCCTTATAGTGGATTAGTCTTGAACATGATATGACAGGCAGGTCTGGTAGTGCTGCTATGGAGTGCATGTGAAAAAAGGAGGCTGAAATGTGCTCACGGCCTTGAAGAGGGAGTTGGAAAAAGAAAGGAAGCCTTGAGGGTCTCTGGTTGGTGACCGAAGACCACTGACTGGTCACTTTCTTGATAGGTACTCCGTACTAGCAGGGACTCAACACATTCAACTGCACCAAACTAGAATAGATCAATTTCACTGGCATCAATAATTTCACGCCCATCCATAGGAGCAGAGGTTCTTGACGATTGACAACTGTGTGGCACATGGCATAGGTGCTTTGCTCAGATAAACATCCTCCAACGGCGAGTTTACTGTACATTTGGACCATGAAAAGTCGAGTTCTCGAACCATCTATATACCCAACGGCAAGTCATAAGATCCAGATTCCACACCATAGACAGGGATATGTTCGCGGAGAATCTAAACCGGATTCCCTTACGCCGATCAATGCCGACCTTTCATTGCGCCCCCAGAGGATTTTCCTCACACCATAGACGTATCGTCTCTGCCGCCTCATGCGGAATCACATAGAGGGGGTGAAACGCCTTGAGACGGTCGGTCTCTTCAAATACATTTACGTCGGACTCATGGTCATCTGAATCTCGCGAAGGGCGATGTTTCCAGGAAAATGCGGAGGGAAAGTGGCCATCAGAAACGACGCTTGTGTCAGTGCGATAGTGGTGATGTTGAACAGAGCTTAGGCCCGTGAGAGTGTAGCATGTATGATACGAATCGGGGTGCCTTTCGGATTCATAAGTTAGTATCTCCCAAGTAACCTTATCACCACAAAGCAGAGGCTCAACGTACTTTCCAGGCTTGTCGCGGAGTCCACCACTTTTTGCTTGACAACAACCAAGGATGTATCTTGTAAGTCCCTCTCGGCTGTAGAGATTACCGACAGCAGACAGCTGCGATGATGTAGCAGTGACGGTTCCCTCGAGCGCGGATTGGATCAAGGGCCAGCAACTTCCAACCCAGTGACTATAACACCCATCCACAAGTTTGTTGGTTCTTCCTGCAAACCCCCCTTCAGGTGCATACTGCCGTGCGGAAAGCCATGATAGGAGTAATGGGACATCCATGCAGCTGTTGTTCCTTGTCAGCACCAGGGTTTAAAGGATTTTTTGAACGGGGCATTTCACCTGGGCACAGTGCTTTCAGGTTGGCCAAGGATGCATAGGCACGCCAATGCACAGAATGCGTAGGCGCCATGCGCCTCTGAGCCGGGGCTGCCGGATATTCCGCCTTCGAACGTCTGGCCTAGGGGGCTTTAGCAGTTGCAGCCCGATGATTGGAGTGTAGAATGAAGCTCACATCGAGAAAGGTAGTCTGAGAGACCATCCGTGAAATTCTGCAGGCCATACTCTCGCGCTTCGGCCTCGGGGGGCAGAGTAAGTGGTAAGTTCAAAAGCGAGATAATCACCATTGCGCAGTAGGCGCCTCTGACCATTCGTCAGAAAAGTGAAGCCGGCGCACAACAAGATGGAAGGGGAAAGATTACCGGACGTCTTCCTCCCCACCTTCGCAGACTGCGATGCCTCCACCGGGCTGCTTCAGTTTTCCCAGCCAATTCCACCTGTTTCACTGTTAGTTGTGTTCCTCTCGAGATTAGATGCCCCATCTCACATGGCTTGACGATCAATGAGGCCCCATGCCTCTTCTCCTCCAGCCATGGCGAGAGAGAGAACTGCAGCATAAGTTGGGGCACAGTGTGACATTTGGCCATGACCTCCTCCAAACCCACCTGTAGGGTTCTGCATAGGAGAGAAGGTAGAGATTACACTAATAAAGAAAGGGCTCAGACATGTTCTCATATCACAAAGCTTGTGGCAGGGGTCAAGTCAGGGCGCCCAGATAGCAAAGGCACATCTGCAGGCAAGCGCGAGATTGAAATTCAAACCAAGCAATTGCTTACCGTTGGCGGTATTTACTGACGTCTTCTCCGAGGAGACTCAAGCCAGCCAGCGCCCAGTAGACCATCCATGGTCGACTCGCATCAAGTCCAACGAAACCTGAAGGGTAGTCCTCCAAGGAATCGTATAAATAGCCGATATGCTCATCCCGCTTCAGAGGGAACACCCCATAACGACTTAGCGGACCCTTTTGACTGCCTTGAACACCCTTGAGAAAAGGTAGGCACTTATTGACGGTCTCCTGCTGCAGTTCAGTTGTCTCTGTAAGCAGAGCGTCGCGTATCACAGGCAGCTCTGTAAAGAGGGGTGGGATTCCGGGATGTATTGTTGTAGTTTCAGCCATCCTCACGTCTTGTTTTTGCTGCCGATGGGAGTCGTCGGGAGCGGATACTGAAGATAGATTGCTACTGCGCAAGCTTTTGGATTCGACACCCTCTACTTGGGCTGTGTGGTTGGTGGTTGGAAAGCGAACCTTGCGACGGCTTTTCCCCGCGGCAGCAACGACAGGCATGAACACTCTTGAGGGGAACAAATATATAAGCACCTGACAGGACTGAATTATTTCCGCATTGAAGTGTCACCTGAGATCGTGACTAGTAACTATTGTAGCGGATGGCTGTATCGATTGTCCTTCCTCTGGTTGACAATTGAGGGAGAGAGCATTGTTCTTTTTTGCTGACCAAATCACCAGACGCCCCTCAACCCAAACCCATCTGGCGAACCAGCCAAGTGCGAAAGACTGCCTTCTGCCACAACTCCAGCCCTCTCATGAGAAAGAGTGCAAGAACTGCCCAAGAAGTTGCTGATGGGATATCGTAGCGCCCTAAGATACTGACATTTTTTCTCTGGCTGAAGTCACGGTGCATCGCATGGATTGTCTTACAGCCTGCCACTTTGATGACAGGTCCCGTGATGTCTCCTACCCACTATAGCCAGTCAGGAAATGATCACCATCCCAGCCTCAATCTTAACTTACTACTGGACTCACTTCCACAGCCTTGAAGATTCCAGAGAATGCCACACAAGAGATGTTTTGCTCAAGTGCTGGACCAACACCAAGCCCTTTCCTCTCTGAAGGGAAACCCACTTGCTTACCTAGTCGCGGGAAGCTTGACCACGCTCGTCCTCGGCGCTTAAAAGGCAAAAACCCCGGCTTCGGCTGGGTTCCCTAGTAATCGCTGCTCACAGAGTCACAAACAGCCTAACGTGACAGCTACGATGGCCTGCATATCCCAGCCAGGTTTTAAAGTTATTAGTCGTACACTTATTACACTGCCAATTGCGAAGTGCACCTCACGACACTGTCAAACCCCGCATTTGCAAGAATGCCAGTTTCTCTGGCTTGTGCTATAACAGCACGCTGCTGACAACCAGAAACTCCTGGTGCTTCTATTCGAATACGAGCATGCGTACAAGGGCTTGAAGCTTCAAACAACCTGGATACTTGGCTTGCAGCCGCGGAGCGGCGGCCTGCGAGTCAGGATCAAATAATGTCTTCGATATGGCTCGCAGTCAGCACCTCTATTCGCCAGTGTTTGTTCAGTGGGGGGTCCTTCCAAGGTTCAAAGTTCAAGGACCCCTCCGGACCCCCGGCTGGCGGCTGCAGCGAAATTCTTACGACGTGCAACATCTTGCCGCCAGAAAGGTTTGCGCAGTACGATTTCTAATCTGGGAAGCTCCGTGGTGGCTCTCTGAGACCGAGTATTACACGCCTATTGATGGGTGAACCTGATAGAAGACTTTCCGCCTTGCAGGTCGGCTAAGAAGCAAGATATGATCCGTCACTAGATCTTCATCTCTGCCCGAGCCCTGATCAGGTAACGTCGGGTTGCCACTTCACCCTTGCTCATGCAAGATTTTGATGAGGTTGAAGGTCAGCGCTAAAAAAGAACATCAAAGAAACGGGACAAGAGAGATGAGCTCGTCGAGATTCTAGATGAGAAAGAAGGTATGTCCTGATATTTTCGTACGTCATGGTTGCTTCTTACGGTCACAAGCTGCGGAAGAACTGTTGCTTGCATGCTTTATCTCGCCGACCATTATTAACTCTAATCCGGAGTATATCCTCTCCTCATTAATACCGTCTGCTTCTGTGAGTCTCATCGCGTCAGTCGACCGAAACGAGAATAGTCTGGAGCGGAGGTAATGAGATGCTGCACAGTAGCGCGCGAATGAAGATTTTTGGAGCTAGCGCACCGTCAGCCACCTTGTTGGCAACGAGCGCTGCTCGGATACATGTGTGCGGCCATGATTGATCATTGACCACTGATTGAGGGCTGGTTATTATTGGCAGCGGCTGACTAGATAAACGTTAATTGAGTCTGTCGTCTGAAAGCATGACCACACTGCCACAGAGATATGTCCTTACTCAACTCAAAGGTGAGACGGAGCTGGAGGAACAGGGGAATATCTAAGGGCTCAGCAGGCGGACAGAATGTTCTGTGTTTATCTTCAAGCCTAGAGGTGACAGACAGTCTGAAAACTTACTTACTCCGAGAGGGTGGCCTGTCACAGCCGCTGGAAGAAAAAGGGCCGTGCTGACAACAACCTTGTCCTTTGTGCTTGTCGGCGGGGTCATGGCTGGTATTATTGCCACGGCCGTGGATCGGCGCCATTCTCAACAGATCTGAGGCGATGATTCCCACTGATCTTCCTTTCCCGAGCGCGCGTCCCATGTCTCGTCTGTCGGCAAAGTCCGCGCGGTGTCCATGGAACCGGCTTTGTTTTGGAAAGCTCGAGTCTTTGAAATAGTAGTAGATACTGAAATCTAAACATCAAAGCTGCTGATGTTTATCGCAGGCTGCTTGCAATATGCAGCAGTCGGAAACCAAGATTGGTCTGTACTGTCTCGCCACTGGTCAGCGGTTTGCAAGCGCCTTTCCCAGCGGACGACAGAGTCAGAACTTAGCTCCCAATTTTTTCGTCACGATAATTGCCCAGACAGGCAATTAGCGATTGTGCTATTCCGGTCGATTTCGGTCGATTCCAAGGTTCGAGATCACTGAAGATAATCATGGTCAGTGCCACCACTGCCGACTCAGTGTAGTGGTCACGGGTATCTGTGCGCGAGAAGGCGAAGAGACACACTTAACTCCAACAGGCAGGTTTCGTGGCCGTCCAATCCACTCTCCACCATGGGTACTCCGACGACCGCGCGAGTTTGGGCCAACAGAAGGCCCACGATGGCTCGCCTCGCGTGGCATTAGCATTTTGGAGACCGTCCGACTTGCCTCGAAGCAAAAAAAAAAAGAGGCCAAGCTGGGCCCCCACTCTGCCCACTTGGACTCTTGGAGCGAAGGTTGATAGCGATAACTCCTTCCCAGGATCCCCTAGCGTATCTCCGGCTCACGCACCTCCCGCTTCACCGCTGCTTTGCTCCCCACCGCTCTCCGTCCGCCATGGTCTCATCCTATCGTCGTGCCCTCTTCTTCTCTTTCGCACACCCCCGGATTCTGGGCTTTCTGCTCGTCCGAGTGAGCCTTTTACCTTCCTGAGGCTTTCGTGGTCCTATTCCCATCTCCGTCTTCAACCTCTCTTGTACCACCTCCTCTCTGTCCTGTCGTCCATTCTACCTCTCTTCTCTCTAAATACCATCCCACCTTTGTCTCTTCCCAGTCTCGAGGAGGCAGCCCGACTCTGACGATGTCCAATGTTGACCTGACCGGCGACGGTTTCATCGGCCTTGATTATGACTCGAGAAATTACATTCAGCCTCAGTCCTGGCCAGTGGCGGTGGACCACCACGCCTCTCAGCGGACTGACGCTTCGCGCGATATCTCACCCCTACAAACCAGCGGTCACTCTTTCGATCAGTCGGTAGCCCAGGATGCCAATCTCATGGTTGACTGGCAATTTCAGCACCTTCAACCCCACATCCAGTACGCTCAGGATGAGACAACCACCGCGCCCCAGTTCACCACCGCAAGCTATGGCATGACTATCCACTCGTCGCCCGTCGATCTGATGTCCGGACCTCATGGTCAGATGAGCACAAGCCTTCTGGACGGTCCTTATCTACCCCTCGCTGCGCCCGTCGACATGGTTTCATATCCGTACCAGGATCTCCAAACAGATCTTCTCGGATTTCCATCCCACGGTCTTCCGGACCTGTCATCATATACCGCGCCCCAGAATATGATCGAAAGCAGCTCGCCAACAGACACCTACCTTGAGGTTCGATCCCTCACGAGCTCAAGTAGCGACAATGGGTGGAGCATGATTGAGCCTCGTCACTCGCACGAGTATTCTTTCCCTGATCAGGTGTTTATCAACCCCACACAGACTCTCCATGACAGGAGCATCTCGGAGTCTTCATATTCGACGTCTTATGGCAGCTTTGTGGACGTCTCGAACCCCGTCAACTCGCCTTGCTCGGAGACAAACTTTGAATCTGCTTTCAACAGTCCCGTAACCCGACGGGTATCGTACGATCACACATCTCACGGCTCGCAGTCACCTACGGCAGTGAGCCCTGCCGCCATTGTCCGCCCTATCCAGGTTCCAGCAAAGAAAGACACTTCTCCTACTCGCTCTTCAGCCTCACATAGCTCTTCCTCTCCACCAAGCAGGAAGCCCTCTCGCAAAAGTCCAATTGCAGCGAAGACTGCAGAAACTAAGGTTCGCAAGCAATCACAGACCGGGAGATCCGAAAATACCGAGAAGAAGGTTGGGAAGCGCAAAGGCCCTCTTAGGCCCGATCAACGGAAGCAGGCCAGTGAGATACGGAAGTTGAGAGCCTGTCTCCGCTGCAAATTCCTGAAGAAGACTGTAAGTTCTTAAAATGCCATCTGCGGACTTTGATTCTAATAAACGTTCCCAGTGTGACAAGGGCGAACCTTGTGCGGGCTGCCAACCTTCGCACGCACGGTTATGGCAGGTACCATGCACGCGTATCGACATTAAGGAAATTGGCTACTTCATGAAGGACTGGAAAGCAGACTATGAGCGACATATCAGCCTTGGGTTCTCAGTCGGTAATATCAAGGGCTTCTCGGAGCAGGAGAGGACTCTCTTTGTTACCCATGGCTACGGTCAGGTCCTGCCTATCAATGCTCGCGAAGTGTACGTGCATAACGAACAGTGCTTCAGTATCGATTGGGTGGAAACAATGAACCGCGAACCTAGCCAGCACGAGGTTGAAACCGCTAAACTGTCTGCTGGGATGGAAGGTATCTCGCACGCTATGTTGTCCGACTATCTGGACCGCCATATCGACGGCAATGGTACCTTTGAGAAATTCGTTGATGATTATTTCGAGGGTACTCCATTCCTAACTCAGATGCTGAAGACCGCCTTCCGGTACTACTTCCGCACAAAGATGTCTGTGATTCGCAAGGCCTTGAAGCTTGTTCTTGCCTACAATTTGACTCTCCATGTCACTATGGTTGAGGGTCTGGGTGAGGAGGAAGGATTTTTGGGCAAAATTCAGGACTCAAACTCCAAGTTCAAGGGCAAGACTATGGCACCTGTTATGATCAACTTCCAGATCAAGTGTGCTATGGCCAACATGTGGCGCGAGCTGCAGAAAGATGTGCTAGAAGAGCTGTCGAGTCTGTACTCCAGCGTATACAGTGGCGATAAGTTGAAGAATTGGCCTACAATCTTTATTCTCGCATCTATTCTTCTCGCGGTTTGGGAAGAGATGCAGTTCGATTGCCACTACCGCACTCCGGTGAGTTCCCCCTCCCTTTCACCATCTTGCACTTTTCTAATACTGTTGCGAAGGATGCTGCCGCTGTGGAGAAATTTTGCACCGATATGGAAACTACCCCGGTTGGGGTCATTGTCGGCCTGTTCCAGGCAATCTCTCAAAAGTTACCTTCATTTTCTGACTGGGAAACATCAAAGCATCACCATTTGCTTCAGTCGAATCCTGATGTGTGCAACACTATGACCGAGGTTCGCCAGCATGTTGAGAAATTCGGTAAGGGTCTAGATAATTCCACCTACCCGTGCTTCGCGCTAATATTTCCTACAGAGAGCTACCTCCGTGGACGCTCAGAATCGAAGTTCAACAGAAACGACTTTGACTGCTTGTCTAACAAATTCGTATCCCGCCTTGTGATTCGGGCAAATTAGAACGAATACTTTGAATTTGAAGCATATGTTACGGCTCAGCTCCTACGACATGAAAAGTTCAATGAGATATGCCAGCATTTATGATTATGAGATTCGCCATGAAGCTCTAGCAACTCTTACTTTGTCTACCTGCGTTCGAATGTCTCGGTCACTGCTCCGTCTCCATTTCGTTTTTCTGCTTTCGGGGAACAGTATCTACCTACCCCCTATCTCGCAAGTTCAGCCTGCAGCACGTGTTTGATCATTTATACTACGTTTTCCTTCCTTTCCTTTATCCAGTGACTTACCTTCTCTCGCACAGTACTTACAGCAGCGATGATGAGAATCACGATGTCACGATTTTCTTGTACGGTCACGAAAATGTCCCACAGCACTCATGGTGGCAATCGAGTTGCCGAGTCAGGCTGAGGCTAGTTCTCGCCGCATGATGTTGCATGCTTGCATTTGTGTACTTACCATTTTGCTTTCTGACTTCCTGTGTTAAGTAACTATTGGATCTTGCTCTTACCTATGGGGAAACTCCGAGGAAGAGCCGGGGAAGCCCCCGCTGGGCGTTCTGTTTCTTTTTTAACTCAAGATTACTACTAACTACCTATACTCCTCCTTCGCAAGGATCCAGTCAATGTCAAATGATGATATCCCATTTTTAACTTCAGCCCAGAGTACGTTTCATGTAGTTCGACTAATCGAGTAAAGCACTAACCAAGCTGGAGTCAGATGATATCGAACTCCAATCCTGATTTTTCGGCATTGGGATTTCTCCCTTGCATCGTACTTGCAGAGTTTTGAGGAGTTGATGGTTTCCACTTGATAGCCACGTGTACAGATTTCCGAGCTGCGTCTTTTCCCTGTCTCTCCTGGCAATGAAGATTGACGTACGGTGCACTCCATGACCATCAGGATTCAGACACAGAAACCACCCTTGAATTCCAACTGCGGGATGCGGAAAGCGGGGGAACGCATGCGCCGATCACCTGATCCCCAGAATGGACGCTAGTGCCTCACTTAGGTAGTCTCCAAACTCCAAAGTGTCCACTCCCGCCGATAAGGAGAGGGAACACACGTCATTTTCCTGGTTGTCCTTGCGACGGGGAGCATTTGCCCGGTCAAACGAGAAGATATCGCGCCAAAAGTTGGTGTACTCCTTAATGAAACCTCGTCCAGGTTTATCTGTGCTAGGAAGAACAAAATACTAGAACGGCATAGACAACCGGGCACTCTTATCACTGGTGGCGTCAGTGGCGGTCATTTACGGGTTGCCCAGCTTGAATAATCATCAATACCAACCGTTTTTGATATATTACTGATTGTCGTAAATTCTATGATGTGAGCGTAAAGTCTTGCTTTGTCAAGACTGGGCAGAGCTCTAGAATTCCACATGTACCAGGGCTACGCAGGAGGAGCCTGGCAACTTGCAAGGAGTTCGAACCCCAAAGGCTGGGGCATTGCTTGAGTCATCGGTGGCTGGTATCTTGTCAGCCTAGGCATCAAACAGCGCGCAAATCTGATCATTTCAATAATTTCTCAGAAGACCGCTGCGGTGAAAGGGACGGAAACGGCCTGTTTAAAGCAGCATAGGAGGCCAGACGCCAGTAAATGAGCAGAAGGCAACGGAATATGGTGGTAGGCGCCAGAACCAAAGACAGCAAAGAAACAGCCGGTAGCCTGCCGCTAGGAACTGCTCTATGAGTCTTAATAATGACACGGCCCTGCCAATCCGGCGTCAGCGTGGCTTGACATCACGTTATGGGCGAATCGTTGTCGACTCAGCGACTGACTAAGGTGCTTCGCCTCCCCTCATCTCTCTCCAAGAAGGTACTTAAAGTCCCTCCTCCTTCCTCTCCTCTCGTGACCGCTTCCTTCCATCTTCCCCTCTTCTTTCTCTCTTCTGCATTACAGGAGTCTCTCACTCGCCTCCCTCCTTCCATCAATCTTCACCTTTTATTCTTCTCTCGACATTCTCATCATCTGCAACACAACTGTTGATCCGCCTTTCCTACCGTTAACATGCAGATCTTCGTCAAGACCCGTAAGTCTTCACACTTTTTGCCGCAGTAACACCGTTATCACACCGCTGACACTTCTTTCTCTACAGTTACCGGCAAGACTATCACTCTTGAGGTCGAGTCCAGCGACACCATCGATAACGTTAAGACCAAGATCCAAGATAAAGAGGGCATCCCCCCTGATCAGCAGCGCTTGATTTTTGCGGGCAAGCAGCTCGAGGACGGTCGCACCCTCTCAGATTACAACATTCAGAAGGAATCAACTCTTCACCTTGTGCTTCGTCTGCGTGGTGGCATGCAGATTTGTAAGTTATACAGCATTCGCCACTTGGTGGCTAAACGAGCAAACGCAAACTAACAACTGAGTAGTTGTCAAGACCCTCACTGGCAAGACCATTACCCTTGAGGTGGAGTCCAGCGATACTATTGACAATGTGAAGACCAAGATTCAGGATAAGGAGGGCATCCCTCCTGACCAGCAGCGCCTGATCTTCGCCGGAAAGCAGCTTGAGGATGGCCGCACATTGTCCGACTACAACATCCAGAAGGAATCTACGCTTCACCTGGTTCTCCGCCTTCGCGGTGGTATGCAGATTTTTGTCAAGACCCTCACAGGAAAGACTATCACATTGGAAGTTGAGAGCTCTGACACAATCGATAACGTGAAGACAAAGATTCAGGACAAGGAGGGTATCCCACCTGACCAGCAGCGTCTCATTTTCGCTGGTAAGCAGCTGGAGGATGGGCGTACACTATCTGATTACAACATTCAGAAGGAAAGCACACTCCACCTGGTCCTTCGCCTCCGTGGTGGCAACTAATGGCTTTCCTTTGATTTATATTACGGCTCATCTACGGGTAGCTGACCTGCGCGGCGTTGGATGGGTTCTTTCTTCTTTTGTCGGTTCATCTGGGCATACCTTTATACCTTCTTTGCCACTTTCATGCACCTTGATGGTGTTCAACGATAGTTCTATCTTTTAAGCTGACTTACTGATTGAAACACATACCCTGTTTCTGATATACCTGTGCCTTGTAACTGTGATGGCATCCTTCATGCGATATTCAAGTGGCCACCGTAGCAACTTAAGGTGTAATTGCACATGTGATAAAGCCTCAAGACGCTGTTTTCAGAAATTAGTCCTGACTGCCGAGCTGACTCTTTTGATCGACATTTACAGTAGCTGAATGCCTGCTTGCATGGTGGTTGCATGTATTCGAGATGTATTGCCACTGAAACTCACGTGACTGTGGTAGGTGGGCGTGAGAATTCGCGATGCAGCCTCAGCACAGTACTACTGTTACTGCGAATGGAGGTCGGCTGAAACTTATCCTAGCAACATGAGCCATCGACCGGGATGCCCTCTTACTTCTATACACTTGCGGTTGAGCTCTTTTCACACCCCCAGTCCGACCTAAATAGCTACACCAAGAACCGGTCTTTGACTACCTCATTATCTTTTGAAGCTGCATGCGAAGCTCTGCTCCCCTTCCAGAAACCGCCGTCAAGCTCAACAAACAGAAACTTACGCAATCGACTAGCCCACCGAAAGTCTAGATGCGATTTCTCCCCGTCTCCCAGCGAGACTCGAAATCACCCCGCACCGAATGCAAGTCCAGCCTACCGAACCTCATCCCCACCCGCGCCGTTCTGTACAAAACCCATCACAAGCGCCTCCGAGATCGAGAAAGATCAGCGGTTGGATAAGATCTCGATTGAGTGCATCGATATGATCCCTTCAGCTCGGGAGGACCCGGTCACCACGGGTATCGGGACCGACATTCTGGGCGGCCTCCGCACCAAGGGCCAATACACCCCGCTCGATCAAAAAACAGCAGAAAGCGTCTGGGGAATCGTTCACCTTTACCGAGATTTGCAGGAGACCCCGTACCTTGTCGCGGATGAGTACCCTGCTGAGCTGAAGGGTTCATCTGCGGCAGCGGCGAGGCGATCCTATGTCGCTGAGCATGACTTTGGAGGAGCGGCTGGTAGCACCAGTAAACTGCGTGCACAGGATGCTGGATCGTCTACACAGCCAGATCAAGACTGCACGACACTGTGTGTGCTTGCGGTGCCTTCTTATATGTCTGCTTCAGACCTTTTGGGATTTGTGGGCGAGGCAACGATGGACGATGTGAGCCACTTTCGGATGATACGCACTGCGAGGGCAAATAGATATATGGTTTTGATGAAGTTTAGGAGTGGAAAGAAGGCGAGGCAGTGGCAAAGAGAGTGGAATGGGAAGGTTTTTAATAGCATGGAGGTACGTCTCTGGCTGGTTTGTTTTGGACCATGTTTGATGTTAGTATTGACTTGTTCTAGCCCGAGACATGCCATGTAGTCTTTGTGAAGACCGTTGAGATTCAGAGTGTCGACCCAGATGCGCAAGACGGCATACCGCCGACAACACAGCAAGTTGCGCTATCTACGCACTCTTCAACCGCAGCCCCGTCTGCCAGCATAGCTTCGGCAACGCTTTCAACAAAGCCTCTTGCCCCTCGCACACCGTCGCTTATTGAACTCCCCACCTGCCCTGTCTGCCTTGAGCGGATGGATGAAACCACAGGCCTGCTCACCATCATATGCCAGCACGTTTTCCATTGCACATGTCTTCAGAAATGGAAGGGCAGCGGCTGTCCCGTCTGTCGGTATACACAAGACGACTTTCGTAAGCCAAGCCAAGGCTTGCTCTTCGACAGCGAAAACGCCGAATGCAGCGTATGTCACTCAGACATCAATCTCTGGGTATGTCTCATTTGCGGCAGCGTCGGGTGCGGACGGTACGATAGCGCCCATGCATTCGCACACTATACCCAGACCTCGCACGCCTTCGCCATGGACATCTCTACTCAGCGCGTTTGGGACTACGTCGGAGATGCATACGTGCATCGCATCATACAGAGCAAAACAGACGGTAAACTCGTCGAGCTCCCCGCAGCAGATAATAGCGCCCTTGACCCGCCCGACTGGACCGACGCAGTGCCCCGCGAGAAGCTCGAAAATATGAGTGTTGAATATACTCACCTCCTCACTAGCCAACTCGAAAGCCAGCGCGCTTACTTTGAGGGTATTCTTGAACGGGCAGTCGACAAAGCATCTCAAGCCAGCGCCGCGGCCGCTTCAGCACAAGAAGCTGCAGACACAGCAACAGATACCTTCCGCAGTCTTCAACACCAACACAAGAAGCTCTGCAATGAGACAATACCGAACCTTGAGCGCGATAAAACACGAGCGGAGAAAAGAGCGGAGAAGTTCGAGACTATGGCCCGGAAGCTGGAGCACGAGTGGCGCGAGGAAAAGACTATGAATGAGAGTCTCATGGAGCGGATCGAGCATCTAAGAACGGAAGTTGAGGGCCTCAGAGCCAGCAATCTGGATCTCATGGAGCAAAATCGCGATTTGACGTTCTTTATCAGTGGGTCGGAGAAGTTGAAGAATCAGGGCGATGAGGTTGTGCAGGGAACTGTCAGTGTGCCGGATCCGCCGAGCGCTTCGAAGAAGAAGGGGAAGGGAAGGAAGAGGTAATACACAGGACCTGCAGGTGAGGTCCTTCTAGACATGACCAAGCACTCTGACAATTTGTGGGCTGAAGCTACAGTTGTATTGATCTGAACCTTGGTAGGTTGGTATTTACAACAATCCAGTGGCTTGGACTAAATTTTCTAGCTCCAGTCCATCTACATGATACCGGGGCCATCAATGATCACAGACTGAGATTTCTTACAACCTCAATGCAAATATCCATTAGTTCTTAATTTTGGTATCTTCTACTATACAGTTATCTACTACTTGGTGCACTATATATTACAGTCCAAGGTCTCACGCAAGCCACCGAAAGGGGGGGTAGCTCATGGTGCCTTCCTGATAGCCCAGAAATAATTCCCCCAACTCTCTGATCCAGGCACAAACTTCCACCCTAACCCTGGGAAGTACATCACCCCAGCACACTTCCACCTCATCCCCCTCAATGCCTCGCTTCCGCCCTTGAGGGTATTCAAGTCCTCACATCTCATTAATCCCTCGCTTGCCCAGCCTTCCAGCTCCTCGGGGTTCACAAACTTTCTCCACTCATGTGTCCCCTTGGGCACTACGCCAACCGGCCATGGCGCTTCAGCGATAACTTGGTTTATTAGGAAAGAGGGAAATGTGCGCGCGATTGTAGATCCAATTAACCATCCTCCTGGCTTGAGGAGTCGCAGGCAGTCTGTCAAGAATGAGAGTGGAGAGATGGAAGCGTTCGTGTCGATATGCTCAATGACTTCGAAGAGGGTAATCATGTCGAACCCTTCTGGTCTTCTTATCAGTTCTCCAGCCGCCCCCGTCGTTGTGCCTTCCGTGGTTGAAGTCTGGTTCTCACTACTGGTTTTCTGCGCAATCACATCCTCAAGTGTACAATTCACATATCGGAATCTCCCCTCCCTTAAATGCGCCTCAACCTTCGGGTCCTTTTTTGCATGATCTCTCGCAATCTGAATCAGGGTCGTCGTCGGATCAATTGCCGTTATCGATGCCGCTCGCGTGACGGTCTCAGTCTCCATATCGGTTTTCGACTCTGGAAGTGGAATCGTGCGCGCTAGCGACTCCGCAAAGATACCCCCGCCGCAGCCGACGTCTAGGTAGTGGAGGGGATTTGCGGGGCCACCGGGGCGGAGAGTCTGCTCAGAGGGAGCATCGAAGAGGCAAGAGGCGATGAAATCGTGGCGCAGAGGGTTCATGAGGTGGAGGGCTCGCGAGGAGCCTTGAGGGTCCCACCAGGAGTTGGCGAGAGAGGAGAAGTGGGAGACTTCAGAGGCGGAGACGGAGGATGTTGACTGGGCGCGGCGTGAAATGGGGCGGCAGAGGAGAGAGACTGTGCGGAGGGCTGGTCTTGTTGGTGCCATTGTGAATGTGCTGTGAGCTTAGAGCTCCAGCTCGGGGTTGTGTAGGGTGGTTGACCGTTGCGGAGGGTTGAGTTGTTTTTGTGGAATTGGAGATCCGGAGGGCTATGGGATCATCACGAAGTTGACAACTAGATCCACATTGTTAGTTAGCAATTTCCCAAGCGACCTGAGTAGTCTTAAAGTAGCCTACCTTAGTCAATTGAGTGGTTGTTGAGGCTGGATAGGCCGGATGGTCGGGAATCTTGGATGGAGGAGAAAATGGGATCTTGCGGAACAAACATGCCAAGACCCTGAATAGGCTCAACTCAAGCTTCCAAGAGGTCGCTACTCCCCGGATTTCGTCTTTGGGTCCGGTGGCAGCGAGTGTGCCTTGCACCGTCAGATCACATGCCAGTTTGAAAGACTAGGTAGCTTGAGGGAAGGATCAAGCCATGCAACAAGTACAGTACGAAGATGAAACCACGGCATTGTCTCAGGAGCTTGTTCCTCGGCCAGATCCATGATCAACTCCAGAGGAGTCGTTCCATCAAAGCTCCTGGCTGATTGATCGCAAATGAGCTCGGCACTTAATTTTCCCAGGCCAAAGCCCATATCAGAGATCTTGCGTGTTGTTCCTCGGCTGAGCCAGCGCACGAGACAGTCTCTGCCGAATTTATGGGTGCCGTCAGTGATCGACAAGACCCTAGACGAGCAAATCTCGAACTCCGACTCTGCGTGTTACTTTAGAACGATACCAACCAAAACTTACACCTCTACCTACTGGTCTAGAGTGTATGGTCATGGCGGCTGAGCTCAACACTGAGGACTGTGACTTGAACCCAGCACCTAGACTGTCCGCATGGGACATCTGCGCGACCTTCTTCACGCTGGTGTTATATGCGCCGCTGTCGGTTCTTGCATCAGTATACAGACTCGGCGGACGGTGTCAACGGAACATCTTAAAAGAGCAGATCAGCCATGATCTCGACTTGTGGTACACATCTACTGACGGAGCTAGCGCTAGCATAGATTGCTGATATATTGCAGTTTTGGCAGGCATCTCCCGGTGTCCGTAATTCAACGAGCAAGCTATAAAACCGCGGACATCATTCAGAAGTCTTTAAGATACACCTATGCCCCATTCAAAGTGGCAGAGAAGGTCCACGGACGTGGCTTTGCTGGTTACTGGATCTACCGTGATGTGTCAATTGCATCTCGCCCACGAGATGCAGACGTCGTCCTTTTCCACCTCCACGGCGGAGGCTATGTCATGGGCCACCCACTTGACAATGCCCCTGAACTTCTTCTAATTGCCGAATATTTGACGCTGCATAACTATACCGTCGCTGTCTTGTCTCTTGACTACACACTTGCGCCCCTGGCATCACTACCGGTACAGCTAGGTCAGGTCCTAGCCGCATATACATGGCTCCTAAGCGAACTCAATGTCAACCCTTCCAAGCTGTATCTCATCGGTGAATCGGCCGGGGGCCATCTAATTCTCTCCCTCCTCACAGCTCTGCACCAGCGATCCTTATCGGAGAAATTCCCCACCCTCCCCAGACCTGCCGCAGCCTACCTAATCAGCCCCTGGGTAAACCTAGACCCATGCGGGCCTAACGCCCGTGCAGTACACGAATCCCTCGACCCACGCAGCACCGCTTTCAAACATGTCCTAGAACGATTCTCGACCCTCATCCTGCACGGCACACCGCCCGACCACCTCAAGCTATACAAGGACTTTGCCGCGGTGGTGCCAGAACGCGGCTCGTGGAGGGACATCCTACCCGTGCAGACGTGGGTTTCGGCAGGAACCGCGGAGCCATTATTCCTCTTCGATATTGAAGAGTTCGTGGAGACCGCAAGGGGCCAGGGGGCCGAGTTGAGGTTTGAGCTTGCCGAGGGGAGAGTGCATGTCTGGCAGTCCGTTGAGGCTCGGGAGCAGGAGAAGAGGTTCTTAGCTCTGAAATTAGGGGAGAATGACTTGGAGTTGATGGCTGGGTATCGGCATGTTGCGGAGTTGATAGGTGTATCTTTAGGGGAGTGAGATCATGATAGTGATTGGTATGATTACTCCTCCTTCTTCAAACACAACGGCCTCTTTACGGCATATTATACAGGGCGTACGGGGTTGCATATTTCACGACAAGACGCTAGGAGGCTTACGGTGCATCAACTCTAGGCGTGGTAGTACGGAGCACAATTGCACAAAGAATGTCCAATAATGATCATATCCCCTAGTACCTACCCAATTTGACCCCTATACATAGTATGGCGTCTAAATAGCCCATAACCCCATACGCAGATCCCGTCTTACCGACCTTCTAGAAGCATGCTCCTTTTGGCTTCCGCCTCATCTGTCCTACCTTGCTAGCCCAACTTTCCACGACACCCAGGAGGCTGAAGGGTATCACAGACACTAGTGAGACGCGTAGGATAAGCGGTCTAGAGACTAGTAGTGGTGCAGAACTACGGAAAGGACTATGCGATTACCATCGTTGAACCGAGCGGTGATCCACCGATCATTGTAGGTGATCTCATGACAGGGGATCGACGATGACCTAAGTCCATGGGTAAGATGAATTATATTTCATGACTCGTGACATGTTTAGGTTGGATAGAGGTGTTCAAAGATATGTCTGTGGGGCAGTTTCTCAATGCCTTGTTAAGCTTGCTGCGGATCGTGGAATTGGATAGGTGTGACAAGAGATGCAGATCGATTGTGAGTTGCGTGGACTTACTCTGTACTGTGATACACATCTGGCATGGTACTCTCCATGGATGGAGGACCTTGTGATGAGGCGAGTGATGCATTGCATCAGCTAATCCACCATCTTGTCGTTTCGGGTGAGCTAGAGTAAGCTCTAGCATATAGACTATGGTAGTCAGTTTGCGCAAGGATAGACGAGTTGGACCCCAGTAAGTACTAAGCAGGGTACAACAATCGGACAAAGGTGGTGACGAGATCACCAGCCCCCTGACAAGGTACGGCTTGTGAAAACAGGCCACTGAGGAAAAGTAAACAAACCGAGAGAAGGATATGTACAGGGCTGCGGCACGGTGCTATACCAGATCGGGAGGGCTTCGAGAAGTTCCATGGAACAAACCCGTTCACCTCAAACTGGGGAGCCCTGGTGTGTCATTCATATCCACAGAGTGGGCACTGTCGGTGCCGCAATGCGTCCTGCGTAGTCATTTGTTCTGATTCAAGTTCCTAGGCAGCAGAGGTTCTTGCAATTCCATGCCGCATCATCAGTGCATCAGCTACGATCGAGACCCCTGAATTTCTTTTTCCAATTTCACCATCTCAAAGATGGAGTGGGGCCGAACTATCCTGGAAGGTTGGGAGTTATTATTAATGATCTGAAGAGAGCTAGTAGCAGTAGTACGGAGTACCTAGACCTAGAACTTCCGGCCCCCGGCTCACGGCTGGTTTGCTTGTGCCCAAAGCGTGGGGCAGATCCTTGAACCTCTCTGCATTGAAATGGGATTAGCCGAGAACAACTTTCCTGATCTTGATCGCTACATTGCATGACTTTCCGGATGGGAGGAACAAGAAAGGTAGAAGAGGGTAAAGGCGTTGAATTGCCGCAGTTGCAGCCAGAAATCCCTGGACAGACAACATCCCACGGACTCGTGCTTGGTGTTGTAACACGGTAACACCAGCGTGGCCAATCTTGTTGGACAGATAGGCTCCTCTAGTCTCGCCCAATTGCCGCCCTAACGGCTGGGGCCGGAGTGGCTCAGGCTTTCCACGAGTTGACCTGAATTTTTTTTTTCTAGAAGCTCCCTGGAAGGAAGTGGATTGACTTGGCGTGCCGTACGAGTCCGTTTAGTGACCTTAGCGTGGATGGCATTTCCCACGTCACGGAACCGGAAATAGCAGGCTGGATCGCGCCCCTAGCTCAATTCCTTTTGCTTTCGAAGCGAATTACCGTCGCAGAATCACAGACCACAGCCTCCCTCTTGGTCGCCGTCCGGCGAGCAAGTCCACACCTAGCAGGAATAGTAGACGGACTAAAGCCTGGGTGAGGCAGGGATGAGGCCCCTGTCTGAACAAGTAACCTCCGTAGCGTCCGTATTGTGCAGAAAAACCCACTTTTGTTCGTACCCCCTGAAGGTCTGACGTAGGTCGCAGCAATGATAGGCTTCCCCATGTGGTCCAACGTGCCACGCGGTGCCCAGGTCGAAACTTTCTAGAAGGATTTAGCTTTGCGCCGTTGTTCTGTGCGAATCTCACCACCAAAAGGGGAACTCCTCCTTTATCAACAGTCTTGTTTTTTTTTTTGGTACCGTGTGTCCTCCGTAGTGCTGTCCAGAATATGCCTCATCCAAAACGGTGCCCTCCCGATGGTGTGTCCGGTCGATCGGTTGCCGTCAAGACAAGTGGGAATAATACTGAGGTGTGTGTGCTTGCAGCCTTGCAGAGCAGCAGAACCCAAGGATCACGGTGAGGCCGTCTGTCTGCATAACAGCGAGGGCGAGGGCGAGGGCGAGGTCGAATTGCTTTTTCTGGAGAAGCACCGACATGGCCCTTCAGGCTAATCGCATGGAGCAATAGCGATCGCAAGAGGTGATCGGATGGTTGGGGATTCCAGTCTGATTGGGCTCGAGACGATCGCCTTGTCGCACGATGGAGGAGTTAATGCACTGCATGCCACTCATTGTAAATTGAGAAATGAGATTAAGAAGAGGCTTGCCTTAAGTTGCAGTTGCTTCACAGGGTCATGCGTTCATTGTCCGGATTCCGGATTGAAGCGTCGATTGCATCAGATCCATGTGGGAGGTGCTCCTGAATCTGAAGATGAGGTTATTCAGGGTCTGCAAAGCCCCATCAGACTGGTACAAACGCTGGCGATGGGGGGGATGCGTTTCATGAACGAGTGGCCCATTCGATCGTCATGTATCCACAATGTAGGAAAGGATGAAGAAAGCTGAGCAGAAGATCTGAAATGGTGGTGGTGGTGGTGGTGGTGGTGGTGGTTACTGATGAACAGCCTGAAACCTGCGTCAATTTCCGCTATCTTTACTATTAATATTTCAGGTGTATCTATATCTTCTCTGTCTTTTTTTTTTTTTCCTTTTCCTTTACTTCAAGTAAATACATTCACTTTGGTAAGTAAGCTGGTCTTCGGCAGCCGGCCTCTTCGCTCATTTGTTGTACGTACTTTGAAGTGTGGTTATTTACTTTCTTTTCCCAGCGCGAACACCTCCTCTCTCTCCTCTTCTCCCACACCCCCCGGAGGTGCCAGACTCTCCACCAATCTCGCTTTTGTGCAGCTTCAACCCTATCCTTTCCGTAAGTATTATACTACCCGTTTCCTTTATTCTGGCCCTGTTCCCTTCAAGCCATCAACCCCGGTTCGATGACGCAGCCGCTACTCGATCCATCCCAGCTCGCCGGTCCTTCCCCTTCACATCTCGGCTTCGCTTGCAAGATGGTCCCTCTCCTCATCTGATGGTCTGAGTTGGCGCCGTTCTTCTCTGGGGGGACAAAGCGCGATTTCTGCCGCCTTGTTCACACCTCCGCATATCGATTTCAAAGTCACACCACCCTCTCCGCGCTGGGGGGAGGGGAGCGGAAGTGTAGGTGAAGACTTTTGCTGGAGCATTCTGCTAACACCTTCATCGCGCCTATACAGCTAGAACACCATATTATCTTTCGAACCACTTGCACGATCTCTCCTTCCAAAGACCGGGTGCCAGCTCGTCAACCTCCAGACCTTCTCACTGGGAACCTGCCGGGAAGTCCAATCGCGTCCGCATTACCTGCTATACTCTGTTGAGATTGGTATCGAGAGTCGCAACAGTTCGCCCATCGTCGCGCTGTCCTCACTCAGGGCCTTCTTCATACCGCTTGTGTCCAACAGTTACTACAGGCATCCCTGACAAAGGCGCCGGACTCTGGGACCGTGGCTGAGCTTGTTGGGCTGTGAACGGCTGAGATTGACGTGTCCGCACCGAATCTCACTCACCATCGGACACTCGCTTGCGACTCGAAAATATCGATCGAAGCCCCAGGTCTTAAGCGCGGGATCGACGTGAACCACCTCAGCTCAAACTCTGCCCCCGTCGCTCCTTCTCTATCTGGTCCCACGTCGAGTTACGTCCGCGATTCAGTTGAAGACTACCTAGTATTCTCACCTAGTTGAGACTGCGCGAGCCAAATGTGAGTCTATACCTCGAGCTTTTCCGTATGCGCTTCCATTTGACCATTCGCGCTGTTGCGCCAAACTCAATATTTAGTTCTTTTCCCTTTGTAGCGCCCCTCATCACCGCTAAAACCTGCTGAGTGCCGAAACTGCCTGGCTAACAATCTTCCCAAGTCAACTCTCTACGATCAACCGAATCTCGAGGCCCTGGCCCCCATCATTCTGCGCCGGTAATTTACAGAGTACGTTTTTCGCGTTTGGAGAAAGAACGCCATCGTGTCTTGAACGACTCCGCGTCGCACGGGCTACCCTGGAATACCTTTCTGATTTGTCCTGACCACCGTTCCTCAGCAACTGGCTGGGTCGGGTCATGGACATCACCAATATTTTAAATCGAAAAGGTTCTGTGGCCATGGTTGCGCCAGATGCTCATATCGATCAGCAACACTTCATGCAAGCCCCGAATCTCGAAAACCACTCTCCCCCCGGAATGAAATCGGACCCTAGCATGTCCGAAACGGTTGATCAGCCGGTCCTCTCATATCCTCCTCATGCTTCACTGAACCAAATGCCGAATCTCAATCAAGACATGCGATATGCCACCCAGCAACCTAATCCTCAGCTGCCTATGCTACAGGGTCCTTATCCCCCTACTGGGTATCCAGCCACGCAAATGCCAAACAGCGTTCCTCAAGGGCGACCGGATCCTCCTCCTAAAACTTTCCATTGTGGAACTTGTGGCAAGGGATTTGCGCGGCGGAGTGATTTGGCTAGGCATGGTGAGACAACTCTTTGGTGGTATCCAATAAACTACCAACATCTGACTTGTTTTAGAACGAATTCATTCCGGTATTCGCCCTCACGCATGCGATTGGCCTGGCTGCGGTAAGCAGTTTATTCAGCGGTCGGCATTGACTGTTCATTCTCGAGTGCACACAGGAGAGAAACCGCACATGTGCGAAAGATGTGGCAAGGTATGACAAACTGCTCTTCTCAAGATCATCATTGATGCTGACGGGGATATAGCCTTTCAGCGATTCTTCCTCATTAGCCAGACATCGAAGGATTCACTCCGGCAAACGACCCTACAAATGCCCCTATGCGAATTGCCAGAAGACTTTCACTCGTCGCACAACACTCACCCGCCACCAGAATCACCACACCGGGACCATTGAAGAGGCTGCTGCTGAAACCGAGGCCAACCTTCGGCAGAATAAGGAGAGGGGAAGAATGCCAGGGGATGGAATGTTCTCGGAACACGGCTCGGTTCATTCAACGCCTTCCCCCGCGCATCATCCTATCTCACCAGCTGGCGATCTTCCTCCTCTGAATATCCCTCGTTCCGCAGGCGAGTACTACTTGCAAAATGGTTCAATACCTCCACACGTTCGCGGGGATTTCTCTCAGGCGAGCCCTCGTGCCTCACCCACCGCCACTTCCCCATCGCTATCAAGCTTCAGCAGCGCGCCGCTTCCTCGCCCCTCTATGACCTCTCATCCGTCAGGCTATGCTCCTCCACAGCCACTTGAGCCACCTGCCAACAAAGATCACCGACCGAGCAGTGTCGGTGGCAGCCCTCATATGTCCAGCTTGGGCTGGGCGTCACCCTCTCACTCTAACATACCATCACCTGGCTCTGCGCCTGACTTTGGGTACCCCGAGCCAAGCGGGCCGCCATATCCCGGGTCTGTGCCTCCTCATATGTACTTTCCGAATTCGACCATTCGACGGCCTGCCAGCACAGAACCTGAGAATTATGAACTAAGACCAAAGCTTGGTGATAATTCATGGTCTACCCCGGTTTAACACTGTCTTTCCCGAAAGGAATTAACGTATGGCGAAAGTAAGCCTTTGCGATACAACTGCGCCTCCCTCAAATCACCGTTGATCCAAGATCTTTCTTCAATATTGGACATCACTCTTTTCTTTTGTTGTGCTTGTTGCGCTCTTTGTTTGCCTGCATTTTCTGCCCCCTGTTCTGCATCCACCTCATACACTGTTCTCAGTATACCATTATGTTTTGCATCATCCCAGTGTCGGATATAAAAATTGCTGGAAAATCGGAGTCTGGAACTGGCTAAGCCCAGTCGGCTGGGTTGGGTTGGGTTAATTATCGCCATCATGGGGCGTTGGTTTGATTCTCTCTATTGTTTAAACCTCCTTTGAGGCCCTAATGTGCGATTTACGATCCGAGGAAACGAAGCATCTATAGAGTGGGAAACAGGTGTTTTGTTTTGTTATCTGTTTTCATCATTTCAGTCAGGGCTGGGCATGGACACGGATGGGACTCGGACTGGAACACTGGGGTTCGGAAGGTTTGTTTTGCTTTGCTTATATTATGTGCATTATGCATGTGCTTTTATTTTTGTGTGCTCGAAGCCTTTGTTTTGTGTCTCGCCCATTTGTAAATGATTATTCTATGTACGATAGAGCTAGCAAAGATCTTGATATCTGATTATTTAATGCGATTACAAGCTATGAACAGAATGAATCGAAAATTGTATCCTCTGGTTAAACACCGAATTAGTTTGTTCATATCAGTAGAATAAGTATATTATATATAATATACAGCTCCAGAATGTCCGGGGAAAAGCAAGCACGACCCGAACTCCACAAGTATCACATGGATACGGGCTCTCTAGCAAACCCAAAGTAACACCAGAAAACCCAGGAAAATAAATAATTAGCCTTGCATGTAGAACATAGAGAGAGAAGGCATGCTTATTGCCGCTACGGGTAAGCCCCCAGGCTCGGTACGCTTGAGTTCATAACGTTGGGACAAGAGCATGTGTGTTGTGGGGAGCCCCTTATAGCTCTGCCGAGTAACCCAGCTCCGAAGGCAGTCGCGGGGGAGCCCTTTCCGGCTGAGAGGAGGCCGAAGCGAAGGAACACTTCGGAGGTCGTGACGAGGATGGAAATAATGATTAGGACGATGATGATCCATGTTTGGTCTGTTGTGGTTTTGTTAACTATGCCTTTTGTACTAATTATATGTGGGGAACGACGTACGGGAAGTCTTGCTATCAGCGATAGAATCGGAGAGGATTTCGGCGAGGTCGAGGAAGACACGGCATCTTTCGTTCAGGACTTGAATCCGGGGCTTGATTTCAAGGTATTCCCGGACGGCAATGTAGAGTGGGTAAAGGGTTGGCTCGCTTTCCCAGAAGAAGTTGGGGACATCGAGGACGTTTGATGCTGTAGTACAGGGTCAGTAATTTTTATTAGCTGGACGGAAAACTGGGGAACGAAAACGTACACAGATTGACCTCGACACGACTTTTGAATAGCTTTCCTAAGATCCGGAAGACTTCTTCTCGCTTCAGGCCTAACTTCCCTGTCATGGCCAGACGGCGCGGCACATCTTTTGCCTCTGCCATCTGGCGAGCCATGACTTCTTCGAAGAAACAGAGCTTGGTGCTTTGGGCTATGCCGTGACTGATCGCTAGCTTGATCATGTGGTCACCGCTGCGAAGGGTGATCATGTCGTTGTAGACGCGTGGACGGGCGATCTCGGTCGAGTATTCGAAATGGAATTCTTCTGTCTCAAAGTCTTCTTCCTGGAGTGGTAGTGTTGCCAGGGTCATTGGGTTACCTGTTGCGGATGAGGTCGCGAATGCAAGATCGGCAAGGATATCCTTTTCTTGCTTTGCTGTGAAGTTCCAGAACACCACCACTCCGTAGCTGAAGACGAACATCTCTCCAACGTTGTATGGAAGCCTCGGGGGTGGGGCGGAACTAGGTGATAATGGTTGCGGATGCTCGTCGCTTGTGGAGCCGTTGTGGACGCCCATACTTGAGTGGTGGCCGTTTTGTTCATGAGTATCATGGTGTTCGTCCGAGCGACTGTGGAAGACAGAATGCTCTCCTGGCTCCAGATAATCTTCGTCGTGATCGCGCAGCTCATTTCGCTCAATCTCTTCGTCTAGCAATGACTTTCCGCCAGGCTTCTTCAACACCGGACTACTCCGCACTCTATATCCATCAAGACCAGGTAATAATGGCAAATGGTAGGCCGTATAAAGACAATCATCATAGAGCTTCGTCTTTCCCCCGTGTCTATCCCTGACGAACGCCGAAAGAGAAGACATCTTGTAGGCCTGTGCGGTACAATATGCCGTAACACGAGCCAGTTTCTCCGCACGCCGGGCCTTTGGCAGTCGTTCCGCGTAGCTTTTCGCCTTCTCCGGACCAATGACCCGGCGACGCAATCGCTCTTCCTCAGCTAGCAGTGGTGCCAAATCATTGTCGACGCCAAAATCACCCCCAAGTCTCTTCTTCTGTGCTATAAGCGTGTGCCTCACAGAGTCAGGATCAACGTTCTTCTCCCTTGCAACCCGTTGTACCAATTCCTCATCCACCGTCTCATCATCAAATTCCAATCCTTCTTCTTCTTCCTCTTCGTCATCATCCGGTTGAGCCTCCACCCCTTCCTCCGGTAACAGTACGAGCTTCTCGCTGACCTTGGTTGAACGAGGTGGGAGATGCGGCTGGGCCGCCAAACGTCCCATTGCAGCTGGTGTACTAGAAGTGCTTGCACCGCTACTAGCACCTCTATTTGTACTTCCTGCGCCCGACCCGATTAATCCACCCGCTGCAGATGCGAGTCGCGATCGTGGTCGCAACCGTGCTGCTTCAGCCGGGTTCCGCTGCTGCATTGATGGAATGTCTGATGCATATTGGAGGACATTATCGACTGTGATAAAACGGGTAGCTGGGGAGCGACGGCGACGGGGTTGTGCAGACGATTGCTGTTCTCGAGAATCGGTGACCTGAGGGGAGGTTGAAATTCATGAGCTTAGGAAGAAACAACAAAGAGTGTTTGCAAGGTAGCTATACCAGAACATGAGGGCTTCTCTGAGTCGGGCCGCGGCCTCTGGACGAAGACATGATTGCACCTGGATAGCAATCTCTACAATTTCGCGCAGTTGGTTGTGGTACTGATACTGATACTGATACTGATATGGAAGTTCGGTCTCAGTCTTTCTAGCCCAAAATGAGTGATAGATCGCAGGCCACAGTGTAGGCGTCGTGGGGCGCAATTATCGATCAAAGATGGGTGCAGACGGAAGATAGCTTCACTCAATTCGATGAAAGCATGGCCGTAATCCCTGAGAGTATTCACGGATGCAGCACAGTCACGAAAATGCAAGCACCGACATTGAAATTATGCCATCATTTCCGCCGTTATCGAGAGCTTTGCAGATTCTCACCGCCTTTCGATTGCAGCATCGCAAGGGCGGTACGGACCACAAGCTGGCAATTGACCAGTGACGTAAGCGAGCCACATTGGGCAGGAGTTACGTACCTCGTACAGTAACAATACGGCGTACGGAACAAGGGCCGGCGTCGGGCCAGCCACGTGTGAGTGGGCCGGTCAGTCTACAATGGCCTTTTGATTCAGGCCTGTCCAAGACCCAATTGAAGTGCCCATACTACTCCGTACATAGAGCCCAGCTCGGTCGATCTGGGGTAATTTGCTCCGGTTCGAGTCGATCGGAAAGTCGGTAGAGGCCGTGGCTGATGTTAAGAGGATCGTTTGGGTCGTTATAAGGAACAGGGGTCCATTTCTCACTCTTATCATCATTATTTAATTTCCCCGAGTGCGTTCCTCCGCGTTTGCAACCATTGGATCCCATTCTCGATATTACCGGGGCCGGCGGCGCCCGTTTAAGAGTCAACTTACTCGTCCGGTGGGGACTATAATCTTCAGTAATCCATGACCCCAAATTTCAGCCACGGGAGGGGTACGTCCGAGTCGATTGGAGAACAGGCACCAAATTTCCGCCGAGTGCGAGAAATAATAACGGCAACACAATAAGAGAAGAACCATGTTCTGTCTGCGAACTCTATTTAGTTTTCAAGTCGGGCTCAGACTCCTTGCAGATGGCCCAATGTCCCTTGCTTTTTCACAATTCTCTATAATTTGTGTATCCCAGTCCATGCACGTGTTCTGCTAAGGTATAGTTGACATAAAGCTATGCAAATATGCGAAACGGTTAAAGTCAAAGGTCAAGATGCAACTCCGGTTAATGAAAATCGTCTCTGGACAATTTAAAGGAAATGCAACCCGCTAGAATGCACTGTCAGAAGTATGACGTAGATAAGATAAATAAAATCAAAGTAAGAGTAGAACTGTGCTGTGATCACCAAACCTACTGGATGCCAAGTGGGGGGGGGGAAGTGGTATCATGTACAAGGGCGTGCGATATCATAGTCTTTAGAGGCCGTCTCGAAGCCGTTGGTGTTCATCCCATATCTCTTTCTTCATCCGCTGGATGCGAACGTGCTGTTTTTGGAGTTTCTCCAGGTCCGCTCGTGGAGGGTCCGAATGTGCTGCCATGGCATCGTGTAAGGCACGATACTTGGCATAGAATTGCTTAAACTTCTGTGACTTCTCCTGCAGCTGCTGCCTCATGATTTCGCGACTGAGCGGCGGCGACGCACTGCCCGTACTGCCACTCGAAGTGCTCACGGCCCGGCGCCGTTTGTGGTCCAAATCATTAATAAGACGGCCAGCACTCTGAAGTGTCGGCCGTTCTATATCTGCCTTGCGCTTCAGGGGGTTTGTCTGTTCAAGTGTCCTCGTCACTCCATTCGGCTTGATCGGCTGTTTTGCAGTCGAACGTTCAGCATTGATACGCGGTCTTGATAATTGAGTTATCAGCGGCGATGAGGAGGACGAGCTGGAGGAGTTGTTTTGGCTGGAAGAGCGGCTGCGGCTTTGGAAATCTGATGTTTTGACGGAGGGGGATGATGTGGGGAACGACGCTTTCTGAGGTGACCTCTGGCTGGCGGGAAGTGATGAGGGTGGCCTTTTTCCTGCAGGAGGTTTGTTCTTGGAAATGTCTGGCCTTTGCTGTACAACATCGGACTGGTCAACTTTGGGTGTAGATACTCGGGAAATTTCCTTTGGGGCTTTCAAATCGGAAACTTTGGAAGGCGGCTTGGGCTTCGATTGTATCCGCTGCGGCTGAGACTTTTCAGACGAGGATGCGTCTGGCAGGTCAGTGTCATCTTCATCCGAATCGTGTACATATTCCGCCGATTTGAATTTGCCTTCCAGCTTCGATGGCGGCTTGCGATCCGACTTCTTGGTCACACGACCGGTCAATGTGCTATTCCCTGCAGGCTTTCCCTTTGCTGCTGGGCGCTTGGCGGACGATTCCTTGCTGTCTCGTTTCTTTTGTGTGCTCATATCGGGGATCGTGGGTTCGCTAGGCTTAGATGAACTCATGCCACTTGCCGCAGATTTATCAGTTTCCTGACTTGTTGTGTACCCGTCTTTTCCAGCTTCGTCGGATATTTGTATGCGAGGGGTCAATGCTTTTTTAATTGGTCCTGTGCGCAAGTCCAGCCGCGAGAGGCACTTGCCTTTACCACGCTCCTCTTTAGGAAGTAAGTTCTGCCACAGCTTATCGGAGCGGGAAATTCTCATTCGATCAAACGCTGATATGGCGTTTTCAATCGCCTCCTGCCTCTCTTCCTGAGAGGGATAGGGGAACTTCCACACGTCCAATTCTCTGTAAACTTTGTCTCGAAGGTCGAACTTCTCGGGGTTGATTCGGTTTTCGACACCGTATTTTTGAGCTAGCGCGGTACAGTCTTCGATCGAGGAGCGGGTCTGCCGGGAAAGGAACTTGGTGGAGACAGCGCGAATTGCTAGCAGATGAATAAAAGGGACCTTGAGAGCTTCACGGCGGAGGCGGTCCCTATTTTGCGTCGGAGGTGCCGATGTTGGGGTGAGAGGAGGTAAGGAGATCGGCGATCGAGCAACACCTAAGGATGGGCTCGATGAAGGGTTTGGTTTGCTCTTCAAGAGCCTATCCTTCTCCAATTCCACCTTAGTCGAAGGCATACGAGCAAGCAGCGCGGCCTGCCTGCCGGTGCTGGACCGGCTGTCACCCGCCCGGAGAGCCCTCACTTCTGAGATGTCATTGATGATGTGTGTTTTCTTAGACTCTTTCCCTCTTTCAAATGCACTCAAGCTCTGCTCAAGATTGGCCAAAGCCAGGTCTGTGGACGCGGTTGCCTCCTGGGCTTTCTGAACCTCCAGGGTGTGACTTAGAAGGCCTGTGAAATATAAGGTACCGTCATCGGTGGGGCCGCTTGTATATACTTCGGATCGATGGGACTCAGCGGAGGAGTGGAAGTGTTGTGACCTGTTGGAGCCATAGTATAGAGTCTGGTGTTTTCCGAGACGGATTCGGGCCGGCTGGTCAGCCCGGAGGCTTTCAATCAGCTCATCTAGAGTAGATTGAGCCAGATTCAGACGCATAATCTGAGTAGACTTGGCTGTTGTATCGTCACCAGGGCTGTCTCTTTGCAGAGACAACCCTGTCTCGGGGACTCGTAGGGAAGGCATCAGGGCGGAGGACCGGGAGAATCGATATGGGGATGGGGTCGGTAGGAATATGGGGATGGTCGGCCGGCGAACAAGGATTGAAACAAGTGTGTCTGGTTTCGAGGTCGGGAGTAGGGACGGGTAGCAGCGTGAGGCTGCAGGTCATCGGCCGAGTGTACGGGTGGGCGAGTCAGGACGATACGCCATGAATCAGGCACTGGAGAGATGGAAGGGTGAAAAAAGGGTTCCTAATGGTATGGAAAACGAGGGTAGTGAAGCAGCAAAACCCATGGCAGGAGGGGTTTGGAGCAAGAGTATAGATGGGAGGAGAAGTTGAGGAACGTATGGAGGGAGAATCAGCAGGGAGACCTCAGATGAGCGATGATGCCGAAGAAGCAGGACCAGGACTAGGCGTAAGGCGGAGCGAATGAAGGCGATGGGTGGAGCAGCCAGCGGTATTCTGGTTCTGGTACGTATTTTATTCTCGGGGTGCCTTTTTCAAAAAGCTAATAAGTAATAATGGGCTATAAATTAATACCCGGCTTAACTAAATTAGTAACAATGATAATAATAATAACAAGCGGTTCTGAGGACTAGTACTGTTATTATTAATTATTAATTAATCGTCTTTCTTCACCGTTCTTGCATTCAGCCTTGAGACTTCTTTTCAATGTCTTCAAACCTCTTCAAAGCGAAAATGTTTGCCCATTGGATACCAATTCCTCGTGCCGGCTGCACTCTTTGCATACCCTCTGTAGGCCACCAACAACTTTACGACACCAGGATTCTACAGAAGAAAGCTAGAAGGCGACACGAATAATATTAGGAAGGAGAGATGATAGTACGGCCACTAGTTTTTACGACTACTGCGCGTTTGATGGAGCCAGTCGCGACTTTCAGAGTCACTCTCCGGCAGCACTAGCTGAGTCCCTGGCAACCTTGAAGAAGGTCGACTGTCCGCATGGGAGACCCGCACTTGGATTGATGAAACCCGAAGCATTATGGAGGAGGTTTGTTTGGTTAGAAACCACAATACAAAGATGAAAGGATATCTCGCAGGTGTCTGGTCTACTTTTTTCCTTTGCTTTTTCTTTTTTGTCTTTCGCTTTTCCTTGATCTTTGAATCATAGGGTAGAGAGCGCAATAAGAAGCAAGGTCCGTCAGTCACCTGGTGCTGGTGCTGGTACCGCCGTACCGGCCAGGCCCTGAGCGGCTATATTAGCCTCCCCTTGTGTTCTGTAACAGTTGTAACACCCACACGATGCCCCCACTCGACTGCCCGTGAACTGCTAACCACCCAGAACTATCCTCTCCTTCCCTCTCCTCCATGTACCATGTTGCAGAGTGAGAGAGGCTACCCAAAGCTGGTTGATAGGCAGAGTCAAGATCTTTAATGAGCGAAATCTACCAAGTGACAGGTGAGGGGAATCGCAAAGTCAAATCTGATGTGATGATGAAAGTCCTGCCTGAAGAACTTGGCAAACAGTTTTGTCTACCGGAGTCACCTCCCGAAGATATTCCCAGCAACGGAACCATAATAATGTTAGTATGTACAGTGCTGTTTATGCACGAGACAATCATTCCGTTCATGATGTGCGTGGTGTTTCAGCCAGAACGCCGTGTTCTTTTGTGCTGTCTGTCGCGCAGCCTGAGACTCTGAGTCTCAAGTCTTAACGCTCAAAGCCTCTTCTGCCGATCACTAAACACCACTCTTTAGCCAATTGACCGCAGCCAGTCGAGAAGCTATGACCTACTCAGCCACGACTTGCGAGGGCTAGTTATGGCTCTCATATACTAAGTATAGTCTTACAGAGCAGGCACTGGAAGACCGCTCTGTACTTAATTGCTCCTCCTTGTCAAGGTTGTAAGCGTGGAAACCCAGACACCAGTCCCTCCCAGGTGTCAAAGAAAGCACACACTACCTAGGTAGTTCTGTAGAAATTGACAATGATGTTCCTGTATAACTTTATTGTTTCACCAGGAAGAGGATCAATGTTATCAAGGAAATCCAGACATCTTGACTTGAAGATTCGGTGCCTCAAACCTTGGTAACAAGAAGGACGAACAAACGAGACGTTCTAAAAGTTAAGGGGAAATAAAGGCTGAAATGCAAGTTGAAAGAGATCCAACCCAGATATTCAAAAAATACTATTACTACGGATAACAGACCCAACGATTATCAACGATCGTCCTATCAACAGTAGATCACCCGTCGGGACCAACGTTGATTCCCAGTTATTTCCAAAGTTCCAATCCATTGTTCTGGGACAAGTTGTGGTACGCAGGTACTTGTCAAGTGTGATTAGAGCGAGATCAAAGAACATAATACCCGGATTGAACGCCTTGAACAGGTCGGGCTCAAAAATCACCGTGGAAATAATAATGACACGGACTGTATCGGATTCGAACCAGATAGTTAGCATCGATCTAGCGATTTAGCAGCAAATCGAACCCACCATGACTCCCTGTCGTTTGCCACAACACCGAGTCTCCGATACTCAAGTTACGAAGGGGAGAGTAGTTGTCCCCTCTCCTGATTCGATTTGTTGTGTCCGCGCCGGAGAAACTGAGAAATGTGTAATATCCATGCAAATGATAATGATCGTCAGGACGGTGATACGCGAAGATCTCTGTCCCAAGCAGCCAACACGATTTCGAGAGAAATCGGTTGGGTGGCAGCTGTCCTCACTTTTTGCCTACAATGGATTTCGTTTCGTTGCCGCTCCAGTCCAGCGCCATCATTTCCATCATGTCACAATGTCCAACTGACACTGACAAGTCTGACGGCTCGCGCGCTAAGTCGGACAACAGCCGTGGAGACTGGACGGATGTGCCCGGGCTCCAAATGGAGGCTGGAGGGCCACCCAAAGGGTCAAAAACAATTCGCCAGTAAGCAATGTCAAAAAGCAAAAATGGGGGAATATTGGGGGAGGGAGGCATTGAGGCGACGCCGCCCGCCGCAGGGCAAGAAAAGAAAGTTCTCCCAGAAGCAATTGGCTCCTACTGTCCCGGTCAAGTGGGAGAGGAGAAGAAATATGAAAGTCTGAGGTTGGGCCTCTCCCTACGATCCATTCCGGTCACTATGAAGGAATGACCCTGAAAATCATCATCGTGGTTTCCTTCACAGAGAGGTACCCATAGGCAACCGAGTTCAAGTGCACAACTCTCCCAAGAATCCAAATTCATTACTCTGTACACAGGGAGGGTCGTGTTAATGGTCGTGTTTTAGCTCTCCAAACGAATAGGACTCCGCATCGAGCCAAGCAAGGCAGAGGCCCGTTCCGACAAGGACTCGGGGAAACGAACACTGGGAAAGAGACGTGTGAACATCTTAAAATAATACCTGAGAAATGTGCACGATGCGTCTAATGCGTCGATCAGTTTGACCATGCTTCCCAATCAGCACTTTACAAAGTGCCCTGTCAACTGTCCTTCCAGTCCGGCACCTTGGTAGCATGACGACTGACCTCGGTGGCTGGAAGGCAGAAGCCCTGGCAGTGAGAAGCATACCGATCGATGATCCTGTATTTTTGAGACAATCCAATCCGCAGTAGTGATGCAGGACGGAGCGGAGCAAGGTTCTCAGTGGTTTTGATTGCCTTCAAGTGCAATGGACGAGGGATGATTCCCCCAGATCTTGAGGCTTGAGCCTTGACATAGTAGTACTAAATTATTCTGCCACTCCTGAGGCCGTCCAGTATTATTCAGCATTCAACCTACTGCGTACGATTGCAGGACGCTGTTTGGAGGAGTACCTACTTTTCTACATGGATACTCTGGTCATGCTACGTCTTCCTGCTTATGGGTCTTTGCTACACGAGCCTTCCGCATAGTAAGAACATACAAGTCGACAGGCCCTCTGAAAAGACCCTGTCTTCCTCCCAAGGCTATGTCTTACAGCATCCCTCTAGTAGCATCTCCCTGACTCCATGTACAACATCCATCCCGAGTCTGATGTCCAAATCAAGGTTATTTACCGGCTATTCTTAGCAATCCAAGTGCTGAATAATCCCGGCGCCTCTTTCTTACCAAAAATTCTTCATCTTTCCTTCCCTTCAGCCCCAAGTGAAACTCCCAATCAGCAACAGAGTCCATGCTGACTGCTGACTGCTGATGTGAGGGACACTCCCTACCGGTTACCTAACCAGTGCCGGCAATAATAGGTGAATAAAAAAAAATTCACCGTCAGTCTGACACTCTTATTGACTGCCTTTCAGGTCCAGCAGTAGACCGCAGATTCCTCATTGGCGCTCTTCTGGATGTAACCTGCCAACACACCTCGTACCTATTTAATCCCTCTTACTCACCTGTGCCTAATGGAGTGTACACACCGTTATTCCAATTTTACTGGCCTCGGAGCACCCCTGTCTGGAGGAATAAGCTCTTCCCAGTTACGATCCCGGCCAATATCACTCAAGTCAACGCAAGGCACATGCGCATGATTTCTATATTTGCCGTGTCAGAGCTTCAGGCGCCCCTCAAGTATCAGTAAATATTTCCCCTGCCGGGTAACCTGGGCCATGCGTGCCATTGTCTCGACTCCTGGATTATTCTCTGGGGGAAATCAGCAGTGGTGTACCAGAGTCGAGTCTCTTTGGGCTGAGGTCGAAGTAAATAACTGAATCTATTGGGCTACCGAGCACCGAGCTCGGGTCGCATGATGATAGCCCGAAGCCCTGATTCTAAGCTTAAGCCTCACTTCACGCCCCCTCGAGTTGGCTAGGTGCATAGTTTAATCAAAAAACACAGACGAAGCACGCCACACCTCATATTGATCGCTTTTGCCTAATATTTGTCCAAGTACACAAAATCAAGCCAATGTGTGTGTCTGTGCGATTGATGAAACCTCCAGGCTTCGAATATGGTCAAGATCTGTTGTCTCTGGCAGCTGTCGGATAGCCGCTTACGCATGATTTGCTCTGCATGCGTATGCAGTATGTTTATATTGAAGTTTTTCGACTCGCGAGGTGTAAACAAGCAGAGGCATTTTTAACAGTATACTAGGGCTTGTTCTTGAACGGGCGACTTGGAAATCGGTCCGCTTTTCGTGGAGACTGCTAGGAGTGTAGCTTGATATGTTGTCGTCAAGAAGTAGCGGTGACTGTATATTGAGGGCTGGTGAGTAGCGGTGCAGCCATTGCCTAACACCCTCATCTGGCGAATGTGACAGGTTGTCCAAGAGTCCCGGCCCTTTCTTCTAGGGGGCCATGCTCTCCGCAACCTGTGAGCCCGGCTACCGTGTACCTCCGTGTCTAAACACCCTTAGACTATCCCAGCCCGATGTAATAGTATAGTCATTCAAGTTGATTTTGAAACGTGCCCCTAAATATGCTAATAGAACAAAACGGATATCAGTACAGAAGCCCCCATCTAGGTAGATTAAGTTTAACCAATCTAGCCCTCTATCCCCCCTGCTACTCTAACCAGTCACCTTAAAGATAGACTCAGCCAGGCGCTTGACGTTGCCGGTGGTGATACCGGCCACCGAGATACGGCCGTCCTTGGTAGCGTACACGGAGTGCTGTGATGAATTAATAACTGCTTTAGGACCTAGAATAGTGGGGATGGTGCTTACCTCCTTGGCGAGAGCCTCCATCTGCTCGGGCTTGAGGCCGGTGTATGCGAACATGCCGATCTGCAATTAATGTCAGTTTTCGAGGGCTTCGAACCATATCCAGACTGTCCTACCTGGCTGGTGATGTGAGACCAGTCGTGCTTGCTGCCGAGCTCCTCAAGGTTCTTCTTGAGGAGAGCACGCATCTCGATGATGCGGTCAGCCATACCCTTGACCTCACCGAGCCATTGCTCGTTGAGGGCAGGGTCGTTCATGATGGTGGAGGCAACACGGGCTCCGTGCACGGGAGGGTTAGAGTAAAGGGGACGGATGAGGATCTTGATCTGGGAGTCGACGCGCTTCTTCTCCTCGGCGGATTCGGTGACGAGAGAGAACGCACCGACACGCTCACCATAGAGACCCTTCCGATTACGTTAGTTACAGTAAAGCGAGCCATTTCTAGCTGAACAGCCAACTTACCATGTTCTTGGCGAAACTCTGACATAGAGCGATGTTGTGTCCCTGCTCAACGAAGTGACGGGGCGCAAACGCATCACGGTCAGCGTTACCGCTGGCGAAGCCCTGGTAGGCCATGTCGAAGAAAGCAAAGTGGCCCTTCTCCATCACAACGTCACTGATCTGGCGCCACTGGTCCTGGGTAGGGTCGACACCGGTAGGGTTGTGAGCGCAGGCATGGAGCAGAACGATGCTGTTCTCTGGGGCGGCCTTAAGATCGGTAATCAGACCCTCAAAGTCAAGACCAATGGTGTCCTTGTTGTAGTAGCGGTACTTCTCAACCTCCAAGCCAGAGTCCTTGAAGACGGCGTTGTGGTTGGCCCAGCTGGGGTTGGGGAGGTAAATCTTCTTCGCGTGGGGGTAGAAGCGCTTGAGGAAAGCACCACCGATCCTAAGAGCACCAGTACCAGAGATGGACTGGGTGATGACCAGGCGGTCCTCCTTCAGGACTGCAGAGTCGGCACCGTAGGCGAGCTCAGCGGCGGCCTTGGTAAAAGAGGGAATACCAGTGATTCCAGCATACTCCTTATCCACGCGCGATGCGACAACCTTGTCCTCTGCGGTACGGACGGAGGGCAGGACGTAGGGCTTGCCCTGGTCGTCACCTGTGCAAGCGGATTACAATTAGCCAACGTGTACTTTACAAAATCGCGGCACAAGCAAGGTTCTTAAGCGGAGGTCGGGCTCCTTACGGTAGGCACCAACACCCAGGTTGATCTTCTCCTTGAAAGAGTCGGCCTTGTAGGCTTCAGTGATACCAAGAATGGCGTCCTTTGATAGAACTTCAATGTTAGAAATTGCATCATTGGGTATTTTGTGATGAATTAGTAGAGCTTACAGGAGGACCCTGGGGGACGTTGGACCAGGTGGAAGCATATCTGGCACCAGCGATCACAGTGCGCACGCTAGCATCGCGGGAGGCAGCCTTGCGGCCAACGACTCGGAGAGTAGAAAGCATGCTGAGCGAGGTGGCTTGAAGCTATCAATTGAAGATGGGGAATGGGGAGTCTGGGGTAAAAGAGAAAGGCAAGAAAAGAACAAAGGAATTGGGAAGAGGCCCGAGGGCGATCGGAAGCAAGGGAGCGATAAATAAAGTGTGGACGGTGCCCCGAGTCGGAGATGCTGCGTGTGAGCGAATGTTTTCTTTGACTCATGTGAACTGGCAATCAGAATATGGGCCGATCACGGCTAATTGGAACTGCTGCTTCCGACTGCAAGCCTCAAGCTCCACGGCTTCCAATCCCGACCGATCTCTGCTTTCTCGACTAGATACTACTCCGCCATGTTGGATCTATCAATGTGTGTGTGTGTGTGTGTGTGTGTGAATTATGAATGTTAAGCTCCGGGTCTCTCCGCATCTCCACGTGAGCCTCTCCAGACTGACAATCATCATTAGTTATATTATTATATCATTATTAAACTGTATGTGAAAGGTTTGGTGTGGTCGCGCTATGACGAGCTGGAGGTCCGCTCCCGGTGAACTTTTTGGAAAATTTCCCCTCACAGGATTTGGAGTAAAAAGTGCGCGCATGGAGAGGAGTCAAGGATCGCATCCAAACAGCTCTGCGATCATGTCCTATCTATATATGTATACATGGTAGCGTGCGAAGAAGATTTACTAGACAAGTACTAATAATGCACTTTGTTCAATGGGTATTCCAATATCAGCCATTATTCTAAGAAATAATACCTCAGTGTCCAACCGGCAGTTGTCGTTGCCTAGGTACCAGGGCTAGCTCCTGGGAATCCGATCCCGAGCAGCTGGCGGTCGGTTAATTTCCCCCACACGCCAAGTCCCTGATCAGCTAGGTAAATCACAAGAGCTTCCAGCCTCCTCCGAACCCCCAAAGGCCAAGGGCGTCATACGAATTGGAGACAGTTCCGGGTTTGCCCGCATAATGGTTAGCCTAGTCCTTGAATGCTGAATCCTTGGAAAATGTAGGGGTGATCGACTCTAGGCCTGCGATGCCCGTCCATTCGCTAAAAGATATTGGTATCGCTGTACGAAAATGCCCATTGAGCTTCAATAGTATATGAAGCATCAAAAATGGAAAACAAACTCAGCCCAAACGGACGCCAGCTTGTCGATTCTTCCGAGCAGTCGCACCCACAGCATTGTTCATACCGGTGTGCTGGCTGCTGTCGAGCGCACTCATGGCCTCGCGCTTCTTCTCCTCCTCAATCTTCTTCAACCGCTTCTCCGTCTTCATCTTACCACTGCCCTTGCCGTGGAACTGGTGACTCAGGTGCTTGAATGCTTCCTTCTGGTTCATAGAGCGGCCAAATTCGTCGATATACTTGAGCTGAACATCGGGTTTGTACTCTTTGTTGAACACTTCCGCCAAGTGGCGGGCATCTTGCTGGTCTCGCTGCTTATTCTCCCATCGCGCATACTCTTCTCGTTCGCGAGCAGACATGCGGTCCAGCTTTCCTGAGGCTCGATCGCGTTCACGCTGCTGGCGAGCGCGTCGCTCAGCCTCTGTTTCAAGAAGACTCTTCTCTGAGATGAACCGCTGGCGATCACGGAGGAGCGCGTTGTGTTCTGCAGCATCGGTTGATTTCACCAGACCACGTTTCTTAAGCATGCCTAATGTAGCACCGAGGCCTTGAGATAGTGTGCTCTCTTCCTCTAGTCCTGTACCGCTGATGGCGTTCTCCTGTGCTTCCTCGCGTTTGAGGCGCTCTTGAAGGTCCTCGTCATCTTCAATGTCATTATACGATATTTCCATGTCGACGTCCCCACCGTCAATTTCAGCTTTCTCTTCGTCAGGCTCATCAATCCTGGCCCGCGGGGTGGTTGTTCTGCGCTCACGCGGTTCTGGTAACGTAGGTTTTTGCAGATTGGACACAAATTCTGAGGTTTCATCGATGACAAGCCCAGGCTCTTCTTCCGTTAGGGTTTCGATGTCCATTGGTGTCTGAGACTCCTCTTCTCTGAGTTGTCGTGCAATGTCTTCTGGTCGCGCCTTTTGTCGCTTCTTGAGGGCTGCTCGTCTCTGGCGGGTCAGGGAAGCTTGTAAATCATCGTCATCCACAAATGAAATGTCCTCGTCCACGATCTTACGTGGCGCAGGCGCCGGTGCACCTTCAGCAGCGTCAACTTCCATATTAGAGGCTCCGTTGGGCGTATCGGCAGGTTCTGCGGCCGGGAAGAGATCATCATCGTCAAGGGCGGACCTCTTCTTTGTGGTTTTGGCTTTCTTCTTCTTGGGCTTCTTGACTTTGATTTCGCTCAGATCCATGTAGTCTGACACGGGAGTTTCGGTTTCAAAATCGAGACTGATGACATTTCGCTTCAACTTTTCCGAAACCTCCTGTCGCCGCGCCTCTTGTTCCTCGATAGTAGAACCCTTCGCGTCGAGTGTAAACCGCTTTCGCTTCTTCCCGTCGATTTCCTCATCGTATTGTGCCAGAATGCTGGAATTCTCTTCGGTCGGGTCGTAAGCTGGTTTCCGCTTCTTGGACTCCAACCTCTCCGCAATCTTTTCCTTATCTCGCAGGTCCAAGTTCTCGAGTTCATCCCCTTCTTCTTCGTTCTCATCAATAGTCGTATCCTTGAGTGTAAGAACATGGTCCTCCCCTCCACCAAAAGCCCCAATCTCGTGTCCAACCTTGATCCCGGCAAGATCGGAAGCCGTATATTCCGCCACACGTTGACGCTCCTCCAGCTCCTCTGCGAGTTTGCGCGCGCGTTCTTTCTCTATCTTTCTCTGCTTTTTCTTTGTCTGCAGAAGCCAGGATTTGGTGTCCATGTCCGCATCTGCACTCTCGCCTAGTGTCGCCCCCTCGAGTTTCGCATTCCGCTGTGCAATCTCGCGCGCCTTCTTGATAGCAGCGTTTCTTTCCTCTCGCTTTTTCCTTGCCGCGGCCTCATCTTGCATTTTTTGCCAGTTGCCGGAAGCGGCTGCCTCGCGCGTCTCGATCGTGCTCGCCGGCTCTTCATCGGAGGAGTCATCGGAATCTTTAAAAGATGGGCCTGCCCCGGGGACGGGGAGAGGCTTCAGCCCCAAGGCCGCGCGAATCTTGTTGTTTTGCTCGATAGAAATGGCGTCCGCCATGGTGTCAATCGGACCGACGAGCTACAAGTGAGATAGTTGGTGGCAACTGATGTTGAAAGCGCAGCGCCGCGGATAACCAGTTTCCAGGCTTTCTATTACATAAGTCCTGCGTCTCGGTAAGGTTTAGCGCGGTGGAAACGTTTAGCGCCCAACCGGCTGGCTATAAAAGACGAAATTTTTCTGGCCTTTCTCCTTCTTTTTTCCCTCCTCATGAACTCGAACACATAGATCTGTGTTCAGCGATCCTGATCGTGAGGAGCTCGCTTTTTGCGTATCGGTTGATTGCTGGACAGTTCGACGACTTAAGGAGGCTCCAATTCATCCTTGGTGTCATTTTTTCCGGTCGACAGATCTCAGATTAATTGTTGGCATTGGGTGTTCACTCTGGTCTTGAGCTCCCCGCTGGGTGAGCTCGGCTGGAGAACCTGGTGTTGACGGCGCCATATTCCTGTTCCCTTTACCGATCTGGCCGTTGGCTGATGAGGTTAGGGATAAACCATGGCTTGCCAACAAACCGTTTATTACAGATAACTAGTTTTGTGTGTAGTTGATACTATTGTAGTGTGAAGCGAGTGCGGACCAGAGTGCTTTGAGTGTTGATATGTCCTATCTGCTCTAGCAAGCTATCTCTACGCAAGCACACGGAGGTATAAGCGACATCGTGTTTCCGAGCACTCAAATCTTGGACACTGGCGAGGAAAGCAAGATTTGGTTTATGATTTATACGGAGGTATCACAGAAGCTTCAGATGTCCTGTCACGGTGTCGACCACGCTCTTGGGCCCTAAGACACCCAGCACCGTCCTGCTCCCACTCGCAATCTGCGTGCGTCCAGCATCCTGTATTACACGAGCGCAAAGACCAAGGCTGATAGCCTGCGCTTGCAGCAATTGCAATTCCTCCTCTGATTTGATCTGCAGCGCAATTTTTGCTTGACCTTGTTGTTCCCACCGGCGCAGGATTGTAGAGCTAGCTGGGTGTGCGACGAGGTATTTGTAACAGGCGAGAGTCGCGTGGGAGCACTGAGCTGCGATTTTGCCTAGACAGTTGACAAGACGTTAGTTTTTTCTCGTGGTGCTTGATGACAACTAGCCAAAGAGGTTCGCGAGAGACGTTGCGAGATCGAAAGCAGAAGAAGACCCATTCGTACCTTTCGTCATGCCCAAATCGGTCCTCACAACAAGCACCAGCTTCACCTCCTCATTATTACTTTCAAAATTGGCAAGCTCGCTTCCATCGCCTTCCTCCTCGCTGTCCTCTTCCTCCTCTTCCTCTTCATCATCTTCTTCGTCCGACGAGCCCCGGTGCACTTTCACGTTGTAGCTGTTCGGCCATCCCTCTTTCTCCTTCGAGAAGAGCCCTAGCGATGCGCCTTGTCCGATGAAGTATCCTGCAATTCCAGCGAGAATGGCCGTGGCGACGACATAAGATGTCGTTGACGGGGGGATGCGATCGAGTTCTGTCATTTTGAAAGAACGTGTACGTGAAAAGGTTGGGTGAAAGGAAAATGACGGAGCTTGCGGGGAGGCGAGAATTATATATTTTGGGACTTCTCCCGCGGTGGCCAATTAAGTTTCCCCACTGTCCATTATAGAACTAAACCCATGATCCAGGGCTCTTGACTACAGTACTAAAAGTCCAAACAGGCCCCATCTCCTGCAGGGTCTTAACCTCAAATAGGGAGCTCATTTTATTAGCCGGCAATGCCACGCGAGGCACACGATAGTTTGACGCTCGAGCCGCACTACAGCTCGTATAGCGACACTTGGCACGACCGAGAGCCTCACGAGCCAAACAAAAGAAGCATGATGAAATGAGAAGCCAGACACCACTGATGAAGTATAACAGCGACGATTTTTCCTTTTCTGACTCGACTCCCAGAGAGATAGACACCTCCTTATTTAGGTTCCAAGGCCACTGCGGGCATCTGCATACTGTGCCAGAATGACTGTCCATCTGCCCCTGGAGATCATCTCCATGATTTTCAAATACCTTGCCAAAGAACTACTGAGCGGTAGCAACCACTTGTTCAAAAAGGAAGACGTTCAACAAGCTTTCAGTCTGCTGCTTGTTTCGAAGGCTGTGCGGGTGATTCTGGAACCTGCCCTCTACCAAAAGATTCGAGAGCCTGGTGCTAAAAGAATCCGGGTCCTCTGCCGTACAATGCACAGCCGTCCTGAGCTGGCAGCTGTGGTCAAGGCAGTTGATATGGAAGAAGGCGACCCTGCTTGGGGAGATTTTGATTCTGATGATGACGAAGACGAAGACGAAGAAGAGGAAAGCGAAGAAGAAGAAGAAGAAGAGGGGGAGGGGGAGGATGAGGATGAGGTTGAAGACGCAAAGGATGGAGAAGAGAGGGAATGTGAGGATGATAAGGACTTCAAGCCCCAACCTCGACTTGACACTCCAACGGACGTTACTTCCGAAACACTCCAATCGACTACAGAAACCTTGAAAACGAAGCTTGAGGCTGAAGACAATACATACGAGTCTATAAAGCAAAGCTGTCTCGGCAGGCTTAGGAAGTCAAATGTATATACCAGAAAATGGGCGCTCCTCTTCCAGCTGCCGAACCTGAAGTCCCTCGCCCTCACTATTCACTCGGCACCATTCGCGAACATGGGCGTGTTTCTTCACCTCCCGCTTCTGGAGGACCTCGATCTGAAGATAACAGTCCTCACTAACGAGACGAACTATTTCCAGTACGCTGCAATTTCAACCGAAGAACTACTCGAGAGTATCATTTCTAGCACCAAGCGACTTATGTCTTTAACCTATGAGGACGGGAGCGGCTCGTCAAGCTTCCCTGTCAGACACGACGCTCCCAGGCTGAAAGACATTCTCGACAATCACGCCCATACACTTAGAAACCTCAGTATTGTTCTAACCAACAATGACACGAAAGACTGGCGCATGGAGCAGGAGTTCAGCGATATAGAGGGATATTTTGGAACCATGACAAACTTTACCGAGCTCAGATCACTTTCCATCCAGCTCGAAGTCTTACTTGGACGGCCCGAGGCCGATTCCCACCTCAAGGATGTCCTACCTCGAAAGCTATATTCTTTTACCGGCCTTGCCTTACCTGATTACCACGGGGTAGAGGACTGTGATAGACTCTGGGAGGAGAAAGATTGCCAGCGCCAGTTCGAGGAACTGGCCGAAGTAGCTGAAGATGGAAATACGTTTGGTTCTCTCAAGTCGGTTTACATGGAAGTTGGCCGCAAAGATTTTTTTAATTCTCTTAGAGGGGGAATATATGAGGATGGTATATTAGGCAGGTCTAGGATCATTTTTGGTTGGAGATGAATTTGGGGGGTGTCGCACGCTGTATAATGCACTAGACTAGTGACCGAATGATGACTTAAGAGTCACATACTGCAAATATCCTCTGGAATAAAAATGGTATTTGTTTGCCTAGGACATTCTCATGCTAAGATTCAACAAAACCGGAAGCCGAAGGATACAATAACCAAAAGCTTTGATATGGTTCATTTATCAGATCACAAGGTAAAGCTGATCACAATATATACATCCCTAGCCATAGCGTTGTAAAGATAGCATGCTTTCCCTCGCCAACAGAGATGATTAAGCTTAACGGCCGGCAGGGGCTCCGGTATTCCCAAGTCGACGGCTCCTGGTCATGAAATTAGAAGCTAAATCACAGCGACGGAGAAGATGAACTTACATCATTGTGCGGCTGGCCATACTGATAACAATCATGAAGAGCCAGCTGGGCACGATCCCAAAGCCGTAGATGATGTAGCCCAGAGGCACGAGTAGACCGTACTGAGCAAGCCAGCCATCTGTTGGGTGGAACGCGCCTTCATAAGCGGGCTTGTTCTCATATGTCTTTTCGGTATGAATCTTGTAGATTGACTCTGGGGTCACGGTGGTCGAGTTCACGTAGACGATATGCAGAGGAGTGGAGGGACGCTCCTGGGTAGCCTGAGCTTGGGGAACCTTGAAGTACCACACAGAGGGAGCACCAGCAGACCAGGCGGAGCAGAGAAGCTGGTTTGATTCGCAGTCAAGATATCCAAGGTTGGGCGCAGTCGGGTCGGCGGCGAAAAGGATGACGGATTCCTATCAATGTAGATTAGCTTCTGCTTTTTAACGTACTTTCGAATAAGCGCGCTCACATTGAATGCCTTTTCGGCCTTGCCGCAACGACCAAAGCATGTCTTGTTTCCACCAGTGATGAAGACTAGCCAGTCCTGAGCTGATGAGGACGGTTCAAGGATGGTTTGCCAGTTTGTCGCGTTGAAAGGGGTAACAGCCTTTTCTTGGATGATCTTCTTGGGAGACTCGACAACCTTCTCAACGGCGGGAACAACAGGGGTCGCGGTGGGTAGATACGACTTGGCCTTGTCAAACCAGCCTTGAACACGGTCGGCCAGAGGGACCTGCTCCTGGGCCACAGCAAGCGCTGGGAGGAGGGCGAGAAGAGGGATGAAGCGCATGATGCTGTTGATAGGAGAACACGTGTTGATAAGCATAAGTTCATTGACCTAATGAGGATTTTGATGATGGAATACTGACCTGGGCTGATTGAACAGGCGACAGACGCACTCCGGAGATGGAAAGGATTAAGAGGCCAAAGTACAGACAGCAAGCAGCTTACGAAGACCGGACACCCTGGAGTTGTCTTAACGATCGAGCCACGATGGACGGGACTACCGACGCGCGACAGTCGACCTAAACCTGAAAGGGCAATCCACGACTCGCACTTGCAGCCTCGGAAGCGGGGAACGATCGCTTCGACTCTCTTCAAGTTGTATACTCGAGCTGATAAGGAAAAAGAAAAAAGTAAAGGCCAATTGTACAATTGGGTTCAGCTCTGTTGAAATCGCGACCCTTCAACGCTGAATTGCGCCCACCAGAAGCTTAAGACTCAGGTGCTCCTTCATTCCACCTGATGTCGATTATGTCATCACCTTGTTTGCTTCTCATGCAGCAACTATCTAACTAACCTACTACCTAAGTAGGTAGTACTACAGTACCTAACTCTTAAGCTTTTACCTTTGCTACTACTCTAGAGCACACGCCAAAACGCTCATCGGTACAGGCCCGAGGGCGCGAGAGCCTGAAGGAGGGATCGAGGTCTTGGAAACGTAGGTAGTATGCTATAACACTCGCTAGGTCGACGTGAAAGACCATGGGCTTTTCGCAACTCCCTCACACTACATGGGATACGATTCCAAGATCAGAACAATTTCAAGAGGTGACCTTGCAGCAGCATAGCCCATTGGGGTGCCTTTAAGCTACAACCACAGGTACCATGCTCATCGTAGTTTGTGATCCCAACAACTCCAGCTCCATTGGCTCTTTCCCCAGCTCTATCACTCCTTCCCTCCATCATCCTTTACTTCTGAGGTGAGGACGCGTGGACACGATGGCTATGGCTTTGACAGCTAGCTTTCTTAGGACCAAATACTCGATACAAAGATCCATCTTACCTTGTGGAAGTGGGGCACAATATATCAATTCCTTGATTATCACTTCAACCATCGCATTCTTGCATCCATTATGCAGCACCGATGGAACCGTCATGAGGTTCTCTGGAACCTAGCTGCGATGACTCTAATCGCAGCATGGCTTCCAAGGTGCGCCCTCGGAGCTATTGTTAGGCGTGGAATGGGCTTCAACTTCAGTCAGTACCCACCTACTACGTGATACGTCGCGCCCTATTATCCCTCCACTGACGTGTGATCATCAGGTACCAGCCTAGCGAACAGTTCTCTCCCTGACCTCAACGTGACAGCTTCGGCGAACGCATCTAGTCGATTTTCTTCCGGTGATTTTCCTGTCTGCACCGACCTGAAAGGGCCATTTGTGCCTTTCTGTCTTCCCGAGAATGGCGCGGATGTCCTGGTCGATACCACATACTATATTACGTGGAATGCTGATTTCTACCCCTTGAATGCCACAATCACAATCGAGCTGAGATATTCTGATTCGCTCGATTTTGAGGCATCTTCAGCATTCACCTCCGAGAAGACCGATAACAGTTATGGGTACTACCCTCTTCACATGAGCAAAGATTGGCTCCAGGGGAAGCCCAACAACACGCTCACTCTCTACATCATCGAGCTTGATTCCAATCTGGACAGAAGAGCAAGCGCCCGCCAGGGTCCAATGATTACTCTTCACCCTAGGCCAGTAGAGCACTATAGGCCATCACCACCGCCGCGGTTTAACAACCTAGCCTTATATATTGGTCTTCCAGTGGCGCTGGTCGTCGTGATTATCGTTGTGGTTACCTTGGTCTTCTCGATGAGGAGGTCTAGAGAGGCGATAACCGGCATTTGGAATTCTCGACGAAGGGGATACGGTATAGGAAAATCTAGGTCCCAACGGCTGAGGAGTGACAGGAGGGAGAGCAATGACTCTGATGATTCTGCTGAGTCAAAACGATATCCGAACGACATCGAAACCGGATTGCTCGAAGGAACGGGCGCCGAGGGGTACAGTCATGGCCATGAACGAGGAGCTAGCTATCCTTTCCGTCGAGACGTATCGAGACTGAAGACCTGGATGAAAGCTGCCTGACCAACCTTACTATAGAACCATGGACCAACCCCCAAAGCCACTGCAGTGTGAAGAAAGCTTCGAGTGCCGTGCTTGATCATGATTTGAGCTTCTTCAATTGATCTCGCTGGGGGGGGTTGTGCATTCTTTTCAGGACAGTAAGTCACTGATACTATAAGTGTACTCGAGTACTTATGTTCTCCGTTAACCAGCATTGACGCCTTCACGAGTATGTATATTCTTCAAGCTGAATCATGGACCAATCAATATTTTGGCCTCGAGATAACAGATTTCTCGCACTGGCTTCAGTATCCAGGGTAGGGTAGTTCTTGAGACCTAACCGGACGCCCTCCGGATGTAGTCCTTGATAGCCCCGGACTATCGCCGGAACTCTGGGGAAAGATCTGCATCTGAAAATCGAACTCACAACACGTACCTCAAATACCTCCAATGCTGCGATCCTGGCCAACCAGCTCAAAGAAAAGGAATTACGACACTACCTAAGTAGTGTAGGTACTTAGGTAGACTAGTAGCGGTCAGGTCTTCCACCGAAGCTTCAATAGGTAACATGAGTAGAACAGTGACGTGATGCACCAGAATTGAAGCTGGCAGGCATAAGAATGACTTTTGGGGATCGGCAATATACAACAAGCTCGATTGCCATCAATAAGTCATGAAATGCTTTGGATAGAGTAATGAGACCACTGATTAGCAATTGCGGGCTTTCTAGACCATGATCAAGATTATCTTGGTTTGTAATTGACCTTGTAAATTGAATACACAATACCTCATGCGACCACCAGCCGATGTCGGTCGCCATGAAAAGAGGGGACTTGACCAACCGACAAACCGTGAACCTGGCATTGGAAATAGGTAATTACCGTGATACATATGAGATATTAGGTAGAGGACCTTAATGATAAGCTCTTTTTATATACTTGAGAATGTTTTACAAGAGGAAATGAATCGTCTAATCCTTTTAATCCTTCTGATCCTTATACTTCCTCATACTTTAGTACCTCGGGAAGTACATTGTGTATCTGCTCGTAACAAATAAACTATACCGGAGTACATACTCCCCAGTCTCTCGTCTAACCCTTCAGCAGCACAACTACTTAAATACAGCACATTAAGACTGATCATTATTAGACGACAAAGCATATCTGCTATCTGCAGAGCCTACTACACCGAGGAAGCCTCTGAATAATGGGCATATCATCATGAACGGGCTCACTGTCAGGAGTGACGAACGAATGCAGGGTTCCCCACACAGGAAAAATTTCCAAGCGGCGTGCTCGGCGGCGAAATTTTTCAGCGTTGCCGCAGGAGAGGAGTCATCATAGCCTGTGAGTTCATTGGAGATCGCCCGCACTCGAAATCTCCACCCACTTTTCTCCCTCCCAGCAGGCCTATGACTCTTTTTCTCGACTTCTCAACTGCAGAGCATATAAACACTTGGATTGCCCCTTGACTTTCCCGTCAGTAATTCATCCGTCTCTCAACCTATTCTCACCTACTGACTCGAGCCCAACCTGCAATATAGTTCTCCTTATCCCATTTATCCTCGCACTATATTTGCAAGCCTACCCCCACCTCACATCACACACCATGTGCCCTGGTGCAGACAACGAGCCCAATGGGCAAACAAATGGCGCTAATGGCCAGTCAAACGGTACGACTATAGAGCTATACTCTCTACCACTTTAGAGGGATCTTGCAGCTGATTCTGACACAAGGCTCCCACCCTGGCTTCACTGCTATCCAGACCCGCCAAAACCCGCACCCCTCCCGCAACCCTTACGGTCACAACGTCGGTGTCACAGATTTCCTGAGCAATGTTTCTCGTTTTAAGATCATTGAGAGTACTCTCCGTGAGGGTGAACAATTCGCCAATGCTTTCTTTGACACCGAGAAGAAGATTGAAATCGCCAAGGCTCTGGATGAGTTCGGTGTCGACTACGTGAGTCACCGGTTAAAGAAGATTCTCTGAACCCCGCTCATTTACTAACATTAATGTTTCCTCAGATTGAACTTACCAGCCCCTGTGCTTCAGAGCAGTCAAGGCTCGACTGTGAGGCCATCTGCAAGCTTGGTCTCAAGGCTAAGGTATGTCGCCTTGGTCTCAATTGACGTATTCTCGCCATGTTGACGATTATACCAGATTCTCACTCATATCCGTTGCCACATGGACGATGCCCGAGTCGCTGTTGAGACTGGTGTTGATGGAGTGTAAGTTTAGCTACGCAAATTGCAGTTCTGGCATTCCCGCTAGGTGCTGATGAAAATCCAGTGATGTCGTTATTGGAACTTCCTCATACCTCCGTGAGCACTCTCACGGTAAAGATATGACCTACATTAAGAACGCTGCTATCGAGGTTATCGAGTTCGTCAAGTCCAAGGGCATCGAGATCCGATTCTCTAGCGAGGACTCCTTCCGTTCAGACCTTGTCGATCTGCTTTCCATCTACTCCGCGGTTGACCAGGTTGGTGTGAACCGTGTCGGTATTGCTGATACCGTTGGCTGTGCTTCTCCTCGCCAAGTGTACGAGCTTGTTCGTGTGCTACGAGGTGTTGTGAGCTGCGACATCGAAACTCACTTCCACAATGACACTGGATGCGCCATTGCCAACGCCTACTGTGCCCTTGAGGCCGGTGCCACTCACATAGATACCTCCGTCCTCGGTATTGGTGAGCGTAATGGTATCACCCCTCTCGGTGGTCTTATGGCCCGCATGATGGTCGCCGACCCCGCATATGTCAAGGGCAAGTACAAGCTTGAGAAGCTCAAGGATATTGAGGACCTCGTGGCCGAGGCTGTCGAAGTCAACATCCCTTTCAACAACTACATCACCGGTTTCTGTGCTTTCACCCACAAGGCCGGTATCCACGCCAAGGCTATTCTTAACAACCCTAGCACCTACGAAATCATCAACCCCGCTGATTTCGGTATGTCAAGATACGTCCACTTCGCCTCTCGGTTGACTGGCTGGAACGCCATCAAGTCGCGTGCTCAACAGCTTAACGTCCATATGACCGATGACCAGTACAAGGAGTGCACAGCCAAGATCAAGGCTCTTGCTGATATCCGGCCAATTGCCATTGATGATGCGGATAGCATCATCCGTGCTTACTACCGTAACCTCAACTCTGGCGAGAACAAGCCTCTTCTCGACTTGACGGCTGATGAGCATGCTCAGTTCCTTGCCAAGGAGAAGGAGCTGGTGGCCAGCGGCATTTCCGCATAATTCCCACATATTCCTTTCCAAAACGTTCCACGTGACTCATATCTCGTGTTATGAGCTATTCCAGTTGGAATAGAGTGACCATGTTTTTCTAGAGCTTTGATCATATTCCCCGAGCGACTCCTTTCACGAAGTGAGACGTCAATCTTCATTTGTCTTGTCATGATTCGGTGTTTTTTTTTTTATGTGGTTTGGGATCTTTCAGGTTATTATTGGGGGTTCAAAAAGTGCTGTTCATCCCTAAAGCAAAGGGTACGCTTGGCTGGTGTTCTGCGAGCTTTTGTTTGAAGTAGACCTTTCAAGGTTGTATATAGCAGGGCTTGAGTTGAAGTGGTGAATAAGAAGAAGGTACAAACATATACTCAAAGCTTCTCAAGGGTCAAACAACCATAGGGAGGCAGAAGTTATGCTAAATATGCTAAATACCTTGAGCTGGATAAGCGGGCGCCCGCTCGGGCGACGTCACGGGCTTGCCTAATCCGATGGTTGCATGTGGAACTTACAGCCGAGGCAGACTACTCACTGCACTACTAGTGTTCGAGCCACTGAACCAGGCCCGGCGCTTCTTCTTCCTTGTCCTTGATGAAATATTGATTAACATCTGCTTAGTACTGACTCTCCTAAAAGTACGCTTGTATGGTCGACACAGTTTTGCGTCTTTCCGGAAGTTGGCTCATTTAATATTCTCGACTTCCGGCATCCGAGCCTCCGCATCACATTCCCTCATCCGTACATTTATTTTTCTTCGAGTTGATCATTCTTATACTCTGTTTATCGATTGAGCGGAAAGGAGAAACATCCAAGGTTTGAAGAGCAAGAATGGCATCGTCCGTTCTGCCAGTCGCCTTGCAGAACAAACTGCTTGGCTATGGCAGAGCCCCCAGCGCCCAGCTGGCCGTTTTGAACCTGGACCTGTAAGTGGAGGGGGGTCATTACCCGCGCTGCACCTCGTCCCGTATAGTCTGACATCGTGCTTACGGACAACAGTCTTCGCAATATCGTCTTTATCCTATTCCTGTTCCGCTACGCCCGAAAGACATTTTACTCTCTACGTGGCTACGGCCTCTTCGGCAGCATCCGAAATGTCTTGCTGGCAATTCGCTTATTCTTCTACTCTATCTTTCTACGATTCCCCGGAGTGCGGGGACAAATTGACAAGCAGGTCACAGCTGCGATTGAGGGCTTAGAATCGAAGCTCGTTGCGAGCGGGCCCGGCGTTACACGGTATTTGACTTTGCCGAAGGAAGGATGGACTCCTGAGCAGGTTCGCGCGGAGCTTGATAAGCTGGTGAATATGGAGCATACAAGATGGGAGGATGGCCGTGTTAGTGGTGCTGTGTATCATGGAGGAAAAGACCTTCTCAAGGTTCAGGCCGAAGCCTTTGAGCAATTCGGCGTTGCCAACCCTATCCACCCCGATGTTTTCCCTGGTGTCCGGAAAATGGAAGCTGAAGTTGTTGCGATGGTAAGTAGTCCGCGTTAAGGAGGATTTATATCAGTGGCTTATAGCTTACTGGTTGACATAGGTCCTTGCAATGTTCCACGGTCCCTCTGATGGCGCCGGAGTAACCACCAGTGGTGGCACCGAGTCTATTCTCATGGCCTGTTTGGCGGCACGCAATAAAGCGCGCGCTGAACGAGGTGTCACAGAGCCCGAAATGTGAGTCTACGCTTTCCCGCCCGCGATCAATTGCTAACACTGTAAAGGATCATTCCTAATACGGCTCATGCTGCTTTCATCAAGGCCTCTAATTACTTTGGCATCAAGCTGCACCGCGTTTCCTGCCCTGCTCCGGATTATAAGGTCGACATCCACTCTGTCCGTCGTTTAATCAATTCCAACACTGTTCTCCTCGTTGGTTCCGCACCGAACTTTCCCCACGGTATTGTTGATGATATTCCTGCGTTGTCCCGGTTAGCCACGCATTATAAGATCCCGCTCCATGTCGACTGCTGCCTAGGATCATTTGTCATTGCCCTGCTCAAGAAAGCTGGATTTGCGTCTCCCTACGAGGAGGAGGGTGGATTTGACTTCCGTCAACTAGGCGTGACTAGCATCAGTGTCGACACCCACAAGTATGGATTCGCGCCCAAAGGCAACTCTGTTCTCCTGTATCGAAACAAATCATACCGCAGTCACCAGTACTTTATCTACCCCGACTGGTCTGGTGGTGTCTATGCTTCTCCTTCCGTTGCCGGATCACGCCCTGGTGCTCTGATTGCGGGTTGCTGGGCAAGTCTCATGAGTGTCGGCGAGGCTGGCTACATCAAGAGCTGCCTTGACATTGTTAATGCGGCGAAGAAGTTTGAAGCATCTATCAACGAAGACGCGCGCCTTTCTAGCAATCTCCAGATTGTCGGGCAGCCCATGGTCAGTGTCATAGCTTTCGAGAGCAAGAACGAGGCGATAGACATTTACGATATTGCTGATGATTTGTCTGCCAAGGGCTGGCACCTCAATGCCCTGCAATCCCCCCCCGCAATGCACGTTGCCTTCACAATTCCCACTGCGGCTGCAGTTGACACACTCACGTCAGACCTAATTGAGGTCGTCGAAAAAGAGCTAGAGAAGGCCGAAGAACGGAAACGGCAAGGCAAATCATATGTGGTCAAACGCGGCGATACCTCTGCGCTCTATGGCGTGGCTGGAAGTATGCCGGATAAAAGTATCGTCAGCCGCCTCGCTGAGGGCTTCCTTGACACCTTGTACAAAGCTTAGAGGATTTTGGTTGCTTGTTGAACATTCTCTTGTTATCGTGCACAGGACTATATGTCCATCCCCTAAAATCCCGATGACTGCCATCATCAGGGACCCGGTGTTCTGCTGCTTCTATATTGATATCCCGTAGCCGCGCTGGCTTATCATTACCACTCTGTTCGAACAGCTCTTTTTCGTATTGAGATTTCTTGCGGAACCAAATGGTTAATAAATAGTAGATGTATGGTGCAGTGGAGGAAGAAATGTCGCTCAATGCGGTCAGAATGACCAACATTACTGTCATTCAGCCTCCACCACAAGCAGGCAGATTTGAGAGACTCCTGCTCTTGTGTCTACCAGTATGATTCGATAATCTCAATCCCAACTCCAGATATACCTGATCCGGACTAAAATGTTTATACACGCATAGAAGTCAAACAACAAAACCCAAAATGCTATGGAAATGATCGGCACTCCACTCCGCCTGTTCACTCAGCCCTCTCCTGCCTCGCCGTCCTCTCAACATAGTACCCCGGATCAGGCTTCCGCTCCAAGTGCACTTCTTGTTTTGTCAATGGCTTGTCAACCTCCTCGACTGTGACGATTTCCTTGACCTTCATGATTTGACCGGCGACTGATTGCGAGACGGGGTGGAAGACTGTGGCCATGCGCTTCTTGAGGCCAAGGGCTTTGAGGACGTCTGTTGTTCGGCGCGGCAGACCGATTGCGGAGCGGACGAGTTGAATACGAAAGTAGCTCATTTTGAATTAGGTGTTGAGATCTCGTGAGAAGTTTGTACGGACGGTTCGTGGCTTGGAAATCGTGGTTAAGTGGAAGGTGCGGAACGTATGATGGAACTCTGTTGGTTTGCGTACGTGGCGTTCAGTTCGTGAGGTGGAGGGGCGACAAGCGCGCAGATATCAATTGAGCTGGGCACAGCTGTATAGGAGAGCTGAGAGTTCTTGATGTTGACTCTGTGTATAGACTTCCGGCTGGAAATTTTGACTTTCCCGATCAGGACCAACCTATCAGGCGGCGGGTCACGTGTGGTGATTCTGCCGGCCGGAGTTGACACGCGCAGCTCATGCTCCTGTGGGGTTAATCTGCAGGTCAATCATGGTTACTCGAGGCTGAGTCCTCGTCGAACACTGGATTGATGACTATTCAGGTCAAGAAACAATTCAGTCCCTATCTCAACCGGAAATTCCGAGCAAGATGGCGTTAATTGGTGATGCAGACAGAGTGGTGGCCATGCCCCGGTTAGAGGATCTCCTCCGACACCCGGAGGACCTCGATAAGATCGTTGGCTTGAAAGCCGAATACACGCAGAAGAAATCCGCCGTCGACTCGCAGCTCCGCGAAGGTCTCCGCGATCAATTAGCGACTGTGCAACGCAGCCTTAGCGCCCTCACCGAAGGCCAACGACAGGTGTCGAAGACTCGAGACGAACTACAGGGGATTGACAGGTTATGTGCTGAATCGCAAAACAGCGTCGACGATTTCTCACGAATTGATCAGCTGGCTAAGGTTCAACGAAACTTTGAGGCGACCTTGATGATGAAGAAAGGTTTGGAGAGCTTTAGCGCAGATTTGGCGGGTGTAGAGGCGCTTTTGGATGAGGATGGAGAGGATCTTGAGAATCAGCCCAACTTGCTGCGCGCACACATGCAAATTTCACGGCTGCGAGATTTTCGGGATGAGGCGATGGACCAAATTCGCAGGGCGCAGGACCCGAGTAGCGAGGATACCTTGGACGAGTACTTTCAGGGCCTTGATTCTGTGATTGATCTCTTTGACGAGCGTCTCGGGCTGTTGTGCATGAACCTTATCCCTCTCGTGCAAAGTGATAACCCTGGTATGGTGGTTAGGCTTGCAGTGATTGTGATGAATGAGGAGAAGAATGATGACACGGTTCGGGCTTTACAGGAGGCACAAAAAGATCACCAAGATCTTGCTGATCGATTCAAGTCTATGAACGTGGGTCCGAAGACAATTAGGGGGTACAAGGAAAAGTTCGTCCAAGCAATCAATATTTTTGCCCAGAATCAGTTCGAGGACACGCAGGAAGAATTTCTTGATGATCCCGAAGGGCTGGAGAAGAGCTTCCGATGGTTCTTCAACGATCTCTTCGTTGTGAGAGAAGGAATGCAGTCGCTGATGCCGAAAAAGTGGAAGATCTTCAAGACATACACTGACATCTACCACGGCATGATGCACGATTTTCTCATCAAGCTGATTGATGACCCCGAGCTGCCAGCGCACAACTTGCTTGCAATTCTGCACTGGCGAGAGAAGTACTACAAGAAGATGAACAAGCTTGGCTGGAAGCCGGCTGATCTTGGCACTGATATCCTGGACAACCGCGAGTCGGATCTCATTCGACGGTGGCAGAGTGTCATCATCAACGCGGTTCAAGAATGGATGGACCGAATCAGAGAGGCTGACACAAAGGCGCTTCTGGAACGGAGGACTGACGCACTGGACGTCAATGGCCGTTTTCAAACCCAAACCCTCCCAGATATGTGGCGGATGCTGCATGAGCAGGTTGGCGCATCTAGCTCGTCCTCGCGCTCTGATCTGCTAGAAGGCATCATGGATGCAATGTTCCGAATGCTCAAGGCTCGTCAGGTCGCCTGGCAGACCCTCTTTGAAGAGGAGTGCGCCAAGTACAAGGCACATGGTGGCGATCATCCCGATGGCGTACAGGTGCTACAAGATTGGTTGATAGCTGTAGCTAATGATCAGATCGCTTGCATTGACGACAATGAGGAGACAGGGCAGTTTGGATACTTGACTCGCTTCAGGCGCGACATCGAGTCGGTTGTCGATCCGAAATACATGGCCTCGCGTGCAATTCCCGAACTCGACGCCCTGCGTGACGGCTACGTCGATCTCAGCACATACTGTCTCTCGCAGTTCGTGGACACCATATTCTCAATCGATCTAAGGGGTATTCTCTCCGAGTTTTTCACCCAGAAATGGTACGATACTTTCGCAGCGAAGCAAATCACTTCAACATTCGAAGATTACATGGGCGACTACTCAGCTGCCCTTCACCCATCCCTCATCGACATCCTCATCGAAGAACTCTCCGACGAACTTCTCGTCAGATACCTCTCCTCAGTCCGCAACAAGGGCGTCAAGTTCCGCCGCCACACGGACCCCTATACAGACAAATTCAAAGACGACGTTCTCACAGTCTTTGCCTTCTTTCAGAACTACCCTGACTCCTTTGCCGGAACCATCAAGCAAAAATGGCGCCTTGTTGACTGGCTGGTCCGATTGCTCGAAGCGGAGAAAGGCCCACCTGTGGTTGCTGTTTATGAGGATTTCAAGACCCAGTACTGGGATCTGCAGCTTTCGTGGGTTGAGACGGTGCTTCGGACGAGAGATGATTTTGAACGGAGCATGGTCAGTGCTGTCAAGGCTAAGGCGGCTGAGCTATCGGTTGAACGGGGGATGGAGACTCTCATGAGCAGAATACGCTGAGTTGTTTTTGCTTGTGTCTTTAGCGTGGCGTTTGGAGTTGCTTCTCTGTACAAATACTGCAGGACTATAGGGTACTCTAGCTGTTATTCAGCAGATTCATTATCTACTTCACGATCCCAGCTGTTCGTGCCACTTACCCAACTCATATTGATGCTATGAGACTCCCTTTTTTTTTTATCCAAGGCGCTTCTAGAAGACCAAGCTCCTCTCCGCAACAGGCATATACTTTTGCCCCAACCGAGCATTTATTCCGCTCTCGTCGGCCTCCGGGTCGAGTTTCTTGGCACCCATCTCGCAGATGCTAATAGCCTCTATTGGGAAATCTCTTGCCCAAACGAAGGGGTGACCTGCTTGCTTGCCCTTATTCTCGCGGGCTGCCGTATCTTGGTATTTTCCTTCCCCCTCCTGAGAGTGGCCGTTAGAGTCGTAATTTCCGTCCGCATTGCCGGTGCTATTCTGTCTGTTCTTAGCAGCAATCACGCCACTAACCCGTGGAATCCTCCTATCGCCATCCCTGTAAAAGTTCTCGTGGTGTGATAAGATATCCCGCGCATCAATTGTGAATCGATCATTACCACGGCCCTTCTTGCCCCTACTACCTGTGTTCTGCTTTCTCCCACGGACATAGATCGTATTAACGATTGTCGCGTGTAAGAGGAGCGGACGGATCTTCCGCTCCTCTTTCTCACATGCTTGTTGCTCTAGTGGAGATGTCCTGACGGGAGGGCGTGATTGTTCAGCTGTTTCCTCGGCGACTGCGGTAGGTAGTTCTTCAAGTAGGCCTGGGTCTTCTCTAGCTGGAGCGGAAGCATCTGGACGCTCTTGATTCGCTTGAGCCTTTTCGTTCTTTTTGTTCACCTTACGAGGTTTCTGATAGTCGGGCTGTATATACCCAGCTTCAAGGAACTTGCTTCGTAGCAATTCGCAGAATGGGTAGAGGCGGGATGTAGGGTCGACGGGTGAGGCGTGTAAAACTGTTGCTGCGCGTGCGCGTGGGAGAGCATGTAGGGATTCTAGGGAGATGGTGAATGGTCTCGGGCTATCTTGCGAAGCACTGTTAGGGGGTTCTCCAACTGTGGAGAAGCCTCCTTCGCCTTTGTTTTTCTGTGAAGCTCTCTGCGAAGCTCTTTCCTCCGCTTCGTGTAATAAGTCCACTAGGTCCAGGGAACGGAAGAATTGCAATGCTTCGTCGAGACGTTCCGTGGTAGGAAGGCTCATGACCCCAAGCGTAAGGTGTAATGTACCAACGGGGCGTATCGCATCATTCGGAATGAGTAGTTGTTGCGATTGTTTGCTCTGGTCCGGTTTTGCGGGGAAAGCTGGTGGGATGGAAGCTTTAAATGCGGCGAGGGAGGACTCGAATTGAGGAAGGGAGACGGCATTGACGAGAGGAAGACATAGGAAATGAGTTAGAGGGGGGCGTTTTGATTTGAGATTGTTGTTGTGCTTCTTCGAACTACTAGCTTGTTCAGACATGATGGTTGCGGGTTTGGAAAAGTGGTGATAGTTGCGGGGAAGAGCAAGGCACCTCAAAGGCAGGAGATGTCGCATTCTTTTATGAGGGGGAGATTTGTCAGAGTATGGCAATGGTTCAAAATACCAAATACGAGGTTAATGGGTTTGGATTGTTGAGATGAAGAGCAACCTCGGTTTCTGCAAGCATCGAAGCCCAAGCTTAGGTAGCGTGATCGCCGGTGATGATGATCGAATACTTTTTTTAGTGTGATGTGATGCCATCAACTCAACCTCCTCTTCTCCTCTTCTCCTCTTCTCCGCTTCTCCAGATCTTCAATTCCCACAACACCAACCCAACTAATACCGATTTACTCTCTTGACCCAACCCATCCCACACAAATATGCTCTCCCGACGTGCTCCACGAGCCCTATTCTCCCCCTCCTCCGCGATCCTTCGCACAGCCAGAACATCAGCTCCCTCCGCATCCGCCCGCTTCCAAAGGCCCACCGGAGCCATTCAGCAGCGCTCGTTCCGCCGTCAAGGCTTCCATTCCACACAGGCAGCTCGAAAGGGCATCTACCCTGACTCGGATGATCCTCCTTCCCCGCATCCTGAATCCTCGAATGCGGCCGGAGCGCAATCGCATGTCTCTGAGCCTTCGCCTTTGACGGAGCAGGCATTCCACGAGTACTCGGAGCATTATCTTGATTTGCTCCTAGAGGAGATTGAAGCTGCCCAGGAGGACGGATCGGATATTGAGGCTGAGTATAGCGTGAGCTACTACCTGCTCTCTTTTTCTGCCATTTTGCTTCCAGTATACTAATGAAGCTCAATAACAGGCCGGCGTACTCAATGTTTCCGTCCCCGGTGTCGGGACGTACGTCCTCAACAAGCAGCCTCCGAACAAACAAATCTGGTTGAGTTCGCCGATCTCTGGGCCGAAGCGGTACGATTGGGTTATGGAGGGCGATCAGATGCACGAGAAGCAGGATACGCGGCCGTTCGTCAATGGGCAGTGGATTTGCTTGAGGGACGACTCGAATCTGACTGATCTTCTGAATGAGGAGCTGGGCCTGGATTTGCCGAAGGACATTTATAGTGAGCTGGAGGAGTAGAAGACGAGTCCAGGCTACATGTCGGAGATGATCTTATACTAGATTACGCGAAAGGAGTGCTTATTAGGGAGAATTGTGTAGTATAAAATGGGTAGGAGTCTGGAATTGACGATTTCCTTGTTGATATCTAGCTCAGTAAGAGATCTAGTGGTGTATCAAAGCGCGATACCGTACTTGGCCTAGAATTCCTTTTCTTTGCGCTTGCTGTAACAATCATGGTAAATTGACATTATCAAGAACCGACCCTACTCACAGTAGTCCAACAGAGCGCACTTGTTTGTGGTTGCCATGGCCCCCATGCCTTAGTAAATACCTCGTCGAGGGTGAGATTGTGGTATTTAGCGGCAGCGCTTGCCACGCGACCTTGAAGCGACAGAACTTTCGCAGCATGCGTAAGTGTTTTGGCATGTCTCAAGATTGCGAGAAGGACGGCGATCTGCCCGGGTGGATCGTATGGCTCGGCCGTGGTCTTGATGTGGTAACTTGTGTCTGATCCCGTCGCAGCCCTCAAACCGTTATCTTAAATCGAAATGTTATTCGGCCGTAACCAAGAGCCAGGCGTCCGTTGACAAATCGAAAGAGTGTTTCTTTAGCGAAGCTTACGCTGCGACCGAAACTGTAGATGTCTGCTGCTGATCCTTGGGAAGATCGGACTGTGCACGTTAGAACGTCGACTCCATAACAAGATAAAGGCGAAGATGGAACCAACCAGGTCGTAAATAACCCGAATCATCAAGCTGCAGCTGGGACAAACTGCGATATCCTCGCCGTCTCGAAGATCATCAATCACAATTTCGAACCGATCGCCACAAGGGCACGGGTAATGGTAGATCTGTAAATTGGGATCAAAGGTCATATCTTCGATCTCGATCTCATCGTAAATGGAAAGAGCCTCATCCGCCATTTTGTTCGGCGTTCAAAAGTTTCCGGTAGTCCGTGGTGTGAATTGGTGATTTGACTCCAAAAGTTATTCGCATACTCTTGGCCGGAAAACTTCTGGCGGGGACGGTCAGGTGACCGTTTTGGTGAACGTGTCGCCTCTCGGTGCATAATGCATATCCCATCACTAATATCGCCCCCATGTTTAACTATCTGTTTAGTAACTTTAGTTGCTCGATCTCTGCCTTGACATCCTCGATTTCCCTGATCAAGGATCCATATCGGCGGGCTATTTCCAGAATTGGGTCAGACCTCGCAGGGCGCCTTGTCGGAATCAAGTCCGCATCCTTATAAGCTTGCAGCTCCTTCAAAGCAAGCTCTCTTCGGTCTCCCAATCTCGCCCGTGCATCTCGTAGATGCTGATGGTACCTTGTTAGCGCAGCACTTACTTCCGGCGTGTGGATTGTGGCGAGGATGTCCAGTCGCATAGCTCTAGTAGCGGTATGAGTATCTATCCGCTTATATTCCTGTTAAGCGCAAACCAACCTTAGCTTGCCTTCAACCCCAAGCGCCACTGTAGCCAAGTGTTCCGCTTTCGCTTTCGTCGCGCGAGCCAGTGCACCGTGTTTTATACGCTCCAAGAGTGTCACGGTTCGTTCAAGCACCGCTGCACGCATGGCAAGGACTTCCGCCGCTGTAGCTGCCATCCGAGTCCGAGCCGCGGGGAGCTCCGCCAACTGTATGTGGCGCAAAGCTTGAATGCGCTCACTCAGTTTTGGGGCCAGCGGGCTTTGTCGCGCAGCTTTTGCACAGCTTCGAGCTTGCATTTGTGCTCGAGGACCTTCCGTTGACATACGCTGAAGTACGTTTTTATCGGCTGCATTCGCAAGCGCTCGCAGGTCGTGAGTGGCAGACGAGAAGAACCGTGCAAGCCCGAGAGAAATTATTGGCAATTTCTCGTAGAATTGACTGATATCCGGCCTTAGTAGACCGAGCACGTCGGCATCGTCACGAGGGTCCTTCAGAAGGTCCAGCTGGGTCGGCGAAGATTCGAGATAGAGGCTGACGATGGCGAGCGGTTCGCGGCACTAGTCAGTCGCAATATTCCAGATTAAATGATGTCCATATCATAGAGCGCTAGGGGATTGCTTGACCTACATCATCGGGCAAGTCATAGTCAGCGTCAAAAGCCAACTGTCGGAGTGCTTGCGTTTTTAATCGTTTCTTCGCGTGGCGCACCAGGCAATCCCTCGACCCCTATGGATATTGTGTCAGAATCGAGGCCACCTTGAGAGATGCCATTGCTCTTTTCATAGTCACCGCACATTCAGGGCCTCTCTCCTCGCTGGTTGAGTATCAGTGGCACGAGTTGAGCCATCCGGATTAAGCAAAGTACTGGTTAATTGCTGGTAAAGTCGTTTGAACTGCGGATTGTCCCCCAGTATAGACGGGTCGCATGGCGGTATCATGTCCGCAATCGTCGCTGCATATGGGCAGTTAGTTGTGACCAAGGCAATGTAGATCAACAAGTGCTGCAGCTTTCTTAACAGAGCTTCGGGGCCGGCGGTGACCCGCGACGGCTTGGTGCCTCAGGTTACTAAACTGCCCTCAGCTCAGCTACTCATATTCAAATAGTGCTCCGGTGAAAAGTGTTTGTTAAGTTAAAAATACAAGCTTTATTTCCTTTGCTTCCATTGCCGCATTCTTCTCATATAATCATACATGCGCCTCAAGGCTTTCGTTGACCGTGGGAAAACGAGCAGAGCAAATCTCCCATGAAACTGAATCCTGCCACGACTTCTGCAAAACAAGAGGCCATGGATGTTGCAAACGAGACAATTCAAGGGGGGAAATGATTTCTTCCAAACTCCCTCTGCATGGAGAATGTGCCATGAACGCGAACCCCAGAAAATGATGTGAGAAGCCTGGACAAACCCTCACGAACGCGCTCAACAAAGTAAACGCTTATGTACAGAAAATTTCAACGCCTGGTATGAATCAGATCCTGAGAGTCGTAAAAAGGCAAGATGGAGTTGATAGGTGAAGCAAATGAGAGCCTGTGCGCTCAATACCACGCCTGAGATTATGGGACAACGGACCTCGAAGATCAACGGCAAGGGTCCGAAAAGCGCGCAGCGAGCGAGAAGTATAAAAGGCCGGATAGGACAGGGGTAGAGAGATGCAAGAGCAGGCTAAGCGACCGCGACAGACTATGTACCAGGCGGCCGGAGACTTACTCCTCCTCGCTTTCTTCAGAGTCATCTTCGTCAGAATCGCCACTGCTGTCATTGGCTTCAACTGAAGGGACAGGGTCCGGAGAACGGCCAGATCCTCCACCTTGGAAGCGGGAGAGGTTGCTTTCGAGAACATTTATTTGAGCTTCCTGCTCATACTTGCTCATAGGTTTGTTTTTCTTCGGCTTGGGCGGGGCGGCGTTCGGAGCAACTGGTGTTGAAACGTCCTCATCGTCGACGACGTGAGGTGCATTCTTTTTCACGAACTTGAGTAGCATGAAAAGCACATCGTTAGGGAGCTCATCAATGTCGAGCTCAATTTCGGTCTCTTGTGTACCCTAAAAGGAGCTTAGCTACAACATCCTATCAGCTAATAAAATGGAAGAACATACCTTGAGAGCCGGAACATTGCTCTGGATGATTTTGAGTGCCTCCTGCATCTTCTTATCGGGAAGACTGCTAATCCCGTTGGAAATGATCTGCTTCTCGTGATACGAGACATAGCGTGCCTTTTCGGGCTTCGACGACTTTGAACCGCTTTTCTTATCCTTCTTGCTGCCACCTGAAACTCCACTCTTCTTGCTATCCTTCTTCTTCGACTTGGTCTTCTTAGGAGGAGTTTTCTTCTTCTTATTTGTCATGGCCTCTAGTTGTTGAGACATCTCGGCAATCTGCTTCTTCAGTCTGTTGATCGCCTCTTCCTCCTCATCATCAGTCCCGTCCTCTTCTTCATCGCTCTCCTCAGATGATGATTCCGCACTGTGTTGTTCATGTTGAGGTTCGTGAGCAGCGAGATAACGATCCTTCTGCGACCACTTTTGGTTGAAAACTTTCTCGAACTCCTCGCCAGCTAGGTAAGTAGGATCACCCTTGAGATTGAATTTGAAGCAGTTCTTGGTAATCTGGCGTATATCGGCTTCGAATTCTTTGGCGTTTTCATATAAACCGGTGGTCAGCTTGGATTGAATGGTGGAAAGATCCATAGGCTTCTTGATGACGCTGTGGTATGTGGGAATATTCAATGCCACCGGGTCCACAGGAACATAAAAGGGTGCAGCGTATAAGAAGTGCTTGTTTTTATGGAGTTCGTCAAGAACATCTTGGCAGAATTTCAGCTCCCACTGGTACTTCTTCTTCTTCGGCTTTGTCGAATAAGGTAGGTCGCGTTTGGGTGGGTGGATTGAGCGTTTGGGACGGCCATCAGCATTTGTGGAATCTCGTCTGATGAGAGGTAGACCTTCTGGGCCCAGTGCAAAGGTTGTAGCCTGTGGTGAACTGCCTGTTGGCCGCGCGGTGGGTGGTCCAAAAGAGGTGCGAGGTTCGCGACGAGTCGCGGACGTTTTAGGTGCTGATACCTTCTTCGGTTTCTTCTCCTCCACCTCATCTGCCCTAGGCAGATTTGCCATCTGCTTGTCGAATGTAGCTCTAAGCCTCAAGCCCTCAACAGTGACCATGTGTTCGGGGCCGTTGAAAGTAAGCGAGTTCTGCACCATAAGGTGGAAATCGCTGATAACGTCCTGCGAATCCTGATATGCATTGTTTTTGAGTTTTTGTTCAATAGTGCCGAGATCCATGGGTTGTTTAATGATCTGCGGATAGTGCGGGATGTTCATTTTGATGGGATCAACAGGGAGTTTGTAAAACCGTGCATCGTGCAGGCGCTTCAAACTTTGTACTGCTTTGACGAGAAATTTGTGTTGTACCTTGGTTAACGTGGTGTCACCATTCAGGCTCGTATCCATAGGCCCCTCTGTTGCTGGGGTTGGTAAGTCTGGAACCTTAAAACCAAAGCCTTCGGTGTCAATTTTCGTGCGCTTGGCGGAGGGCTCGTCGTCAGGCTCTACCTCTCGTTCTCTCGAGAGCTTAGCTGGCGACGTTAGGGCTACCGGAGCATCTTTCATTTCCTGATCGATCCCATAGGAAGATTGTGTTGCTGGAGGTGTTGCGGTAGCGTTCCCGCTAGGGACACCATCGGGTGCGGCACTGCCGGAGGGGTGGTGTGGAAGTTCGGCTTTCACAGTGTTGGTGTGCTGCGGTGACTGCGCACTAGCCGGGGTAGCTGACGGTACGTGCGGCACGCCCTGTGACACCAGTGTACCCTTGGGGCTGTTACTTTCACCCCCATTGTCGCCAGCTGCATCATCTGCGGCGGAGCTAAGCCGTTCCTCCAAAGATGCCGGCTTTAACGGGGCGCTGCCCGAAGGCCCATTAAGCGGCGTACTGGTTTCTGTGGCCGGTGGTCCTGGTGACTTTGGCGGAGAAGCAGCTGCCGCAACACCATTCTGCTGTTCGGGAGTATGTCCGTTCAGCGCCTTGGCGTTCGCTCCAAACGTCTCATTTCCTTTGGTCGATGGTTTCGTATTCACCGAAGCCTGAACACTGAGATGATATCAGCAAACAAGCCTCACGTTTTGGGGAGAGTCATACATACTCTGTGCGACCAACATCCGAAGCGGAGTCTCCATTTGGCGACGGCGGCAGTTGAGGCTTTTCCTCCTTAAGGACAGAGGGAGCCTCGGGAGGCGGCGTCGCCATGAGGATGTATGGTGGTTTCAGGCCCTCCTGTCGACAGAAGAGGGCGCAATACAATGTCTAACGGTAGCGAGGCGGAAAGTAGAGGCTCGACCCTGCTCTGATAGATTGTTTAGAGAACGCGCGCGACAGCAGCCACGAGCAAATGGCCGGAGCAGTGGACGGAACCGGGATGGCAAATATTATAAACTGGATAAGTGCGCTACCAGAACTAACTGTATCGATTCGAAGCAGCGGCGAGAATAAACACCCGATTAGATGACAGAAGAGACGCTAGAATAATCGCCGACCTAGCAGTCACAGTGGTAGCGACGCAACGGAGGGTGAGAGGGAAGATACAGGGCAAAAAGATGAAGATTGGAGAGATGGATGGATCGCAAGTCGAGAGTGGAGAATGCGACTCTTGCCAAGAGGCGGAAGCCGATAATCACGTGAAGTACTTTTTGAGGTATGACTCAGCGGGACCAAAGGAGGAAGGTGCGAGTGAGGTCACGATAAGAGTTGGAAGGAACAACTGAGAAGCTGCACGTGCCGAACTCACGGTGTTTATGAACGGGAAAGTGAAAGGAAGATCAAACAACCAAGTGTCTCCTTAATAAACCCCTTCCCAAAAAGAAAACTTAAAAGGAAATGAAAGGAGGTTGTTTGCTCGCTGTGGCTGGGATTGGACTTCTGCGACGCGAACACAGAACACAGAACGCGCTAAGTGATGAGATAAGAGGTTGAGAGAGAGCTTGAAGAGTGAAAGAGCAGGCGGTGAAGAGGAAACCCTGGCGGTCAGGGGAGGAAAAACGGGTAAAAAGGAATTCCGCAGGCAGCTCCAGAAACAGAGACTGAGAAAATCAGCCTGGGTGGGAGAATCCTTAAGTACGACCGGCGCGTCGCGCTGTCTAAAAACTCCATCCGAGCCACTAGGCCCGATTATTCTAGCTCAGGCCATTCAGCAACCCCTGATTGGTTCTAGGATGACGCGTTTTATAGGTTGCCCCTTACCATTGGCTAGACATTACTCCTAAGTGGGCCCTTCGTACCAGATTCCCCTTTGTCGGATACGCCTGAAAAAAACACGCAAAAAGAAACAGAAAAAAAAAAAAAAGGAACAACTGTATCCCAGACCTAATACTCGCTCTCAGCATAACATCATCGCTAAAATCTTCGCCATACAACCCTCGGCAGATGTAGGAAATGATTGTTGATCAATACCACGGTCGTGCAAATCTTTTTGTGATACTGGGGACAGGTGCAAGCGATATGACAACCCTGAAATATGTTAGGCATTCATGGATTGCAGAGCAGTCATCTTGCGTTTGGTTGCGAAGCATGAGGATTGTTACCTAGGAGGCGGGAGGCGGTATGTAGCCACGCATGTGTTGATTTGCTGACTGTAAAAAACCCCAGGGTTCAGCCCTAAGCCCTTCATTGCTCGTATCTGGTCTAGTGCAGCTGCAAGTCAAGAACTCCGTCACCTCCTAGATAGATAAGTATTTGAGTCTGTTGGAACTGGGCCACTTTGGCTTTGGAGGCTAGTGTGTGAGCGCGGCGGTGAATCATCGGACTAGGAGTCTGCAGAGTGTTGACTGTCAAGCAAGAAGTCAATGCGCATGTTTTGTTCCAATCTGACACTGATTGCGAGCTCAAGCCTGGTGAGCATAGTCCAATCACTTGCATCAACTGAGGCGGTGGAATAAGCCAGCAATCTTATCATTCCTCAGCTTCAGGCATAGAAAAAGAATATTTGCTTAACGGAATATGGCAGTGGATAAGCTTGAGTCGATCTGGCGGGAAGCATGTGCTGTAGTATGTAGTATCGGGCAGCAAAGGATAAGACACTTAGAAGTTAGCAGCCCTGGAGATCATGTTTGTAAGTGCAAATATCAAAGTAGATGCTGGATGCTCGAAAAGTCAATGGGTTGCCCAGAGAAATTGGCTGATTGTCAGTCAAATGTGAGGACAAGGGAATAATGAGACGAGAAGGAGCAAGTGGAGGATGATTAGATAAGGCAGCTTTAGCTCCGGCTAGACCGTAACAGGGAAAGCGCAGAGAGCGGGCGACCAGGCTCTACAGAACTTTTTTTCTCTCTGCTGCTCCAGAGAAGGCCGACTGCCAGCAATCCAACTTTCAGGTGTCGCTCCTAGTCGAAGCCCGGCTAGCACTGACTTACACCATCTGGCGTCCTCCCTGTATCTCCTTCATCCATAGTTTCCCGACTCTCTCCAAAATCCTGGTTGAAAATGGGCAAGAAGTCGTCTCAGAAGCCGGCCTCGAAAGGCTCCTCTGCGACGGCGCTCGCGGTTGCCGACTCTACAAACACAGGGAATAAATCCTCAATACTCAAGGCCTCCTTTGCTCCATCCGATTACCAATTGGCTCTGTTCGCATCCGTCATCCATGGCCTGGATGGTCAAACCTTGCGCATTCACGACACCAATACCGGCCGGTTACAATGTGAGCATGTCTTGGGCCCAAAGGAGCTTGTCACGTCATTGGACTGGGGTCACTACGCTGGTCGCCGGGATCAGTCGAAAAAGAAGAGGAAGCGTCATTCAGATGTTAATGGCACGAATGATGGACTCGACCAAGGCGATGTCGTGGTCGCCTTCGGTACCAACACCTCCGACATTCGCATTTACTCGCCCACTGAAGATGTAATCGTCGCGACTCTTACCGGCGGGCATGTGGGTGGTGTTAAGGATTTCAAATTTACCGCGGATCGGCCTCAAGAGGGCTGGAGTATCGGTGGGGACAACAAGCTGATTCAGTGGGATCTTCTCACTGGGCAGAAGACGAGGTGAGATTGCTGCTGGTCAGGCGAGATATAATTCCACCTAACGAGTATTTAGAGTCATCAACCTTCCGAGCAGCTCTTCGTTTACCACTCTATCCCGTCCGCTCTCATCGAACCCCCCTGTCATCTGTGCCTCTCAGACGCCCTATATCATCAATGTTGAGGATGATTCGATAGTCACATTCCCCGCGATGCGAAACTCAATACAGACTATTCTCACCTCTTCCAGGAAATCTGCGTTGGATGGCTTATTCTTGGCTTCGGATGAGGACCGCTACATCAATGTCTTTGATCCTCAAAGCAAACAACTCGCTATGAACTTGGTCGCTGATAGGGAAGTGACTTCCCTTTCTCTCTATACTAAGCAGGAGGCAGATGCCAAGATGGCGCTGGAAAAGCAGGTCCTCGCAGCTGTCACTCTCGATGGGACAATCGAACTTTTCCCGCGACCTTTCGTCCGCCCACAGGAACAAAAAGGCTCTAAGGGCTCCAACAGTCTGAGGGCAAAGTCTATGCAAATGACTCGCCGGGCGGAAACTTCCATTAAGATCACCAGGTCAGATTCAGCAAGCGATCTAGTACCTGTGGTTGCAGTATCATTCCAAGGCCCTGACTTGCTTGTTGCTTGGGCGCATGGAGGTATTATCCCGCTCTTTGAGAGGGTGAAGTGGCTGAACGAGGAAACCGACGAACTGGCTTTCACCGGTGTGAAGACCATCGCGAAGACCAAATCGAGCTCCATCCTTTCTTCGGTTATAACAAACGGAACGAAGAACGCCAATGAAACTCACGTCAGCGAGCACAAAATAGTAGTTGAGCAGGGCAATTTGGCGGATGACGATATCGACATGGAGGACTCAAAAGTCGACGACGCCGATTCTGCTCACGAGAGCGATGTGGATTCGGACGACGATGAGGAAATCAAGCAAGAGCAAATAAAAGAGACGCGAGGTCAAGAGATAGGCGAGAGTGACGTGGATATGCAGAACGCCGCAGAATCAGATGGAGAGGACGACAATGAGGACGAGGAAGCTGGTGAACCGACATTTGGAGAACTTATGAGGGCTCAGGCCGCTGAAGAAATCGATGTCGAAGCTGAACTCGAAGATGATGTCCACACACGATCCCTTATCCCCGGAAAACCTATTACCACAGTGCAACAGATTCCCTCTGGTGTTTCTCTCGCAACAGTTCTCTCTCAATCGCTCAAGACAAACGACAACGACATGCTAGAGGCATGCTTTCACACCGGCGATGCCGGTACCATCCGAACTACGATCCAGCGCCTAGATTCTCCCCTTGCCGCAACTTTACTCCAGAGACTGGCGGAGCGCCTCTCCGCCCGGCCTGGTCGCTACGGTCACCTACTCGTCTGGGTGCAGTGGACATGTATAGCTCACGGCGGAGCACTAGCTGGTAATAAGGAGCTGCTTAAGCAATTGTCTACCCTTTTCAAGGTCATGGACCAGCGCTCTTCTACTCTCTCCTCCCTCCTTCTGCTCAAGGGTAAGCTCGATATGCTCGACGCGCAACTCGGCCTCAGACAATCGCTCCGCGAAAATGCCGACCAACTCGAGAGCGAGGACGAAGAGAACGTCATTTACGTTGAAGGCTTTGAGGATGATGAAGACGAAGACAGCGACGCAGAGGGAACCAAGGCCATCGAAACGCCGCGCACGAAGGCCATCCGCCACCAAACCGACATCTCGATGATCGACGAAGACGAGGAAGGAAGCGAAGACGACGATGAGGAGGAGGACGAGGACGAAGAGGACGAAGAAACCGGCAACATTCTCGACATTGAAGCCGAAGAATCTGCCGGCTCCTCGGATGCTGAGGAATCCCTCGACGAAGCCGAGGGTGAGAATGATGACGACGACGCCGACAGCGCCTCCTCCATGGCCGACTTCATCGCCGACACTGATGATTCAGAGGCAGAGGCCCTCTCGCGGCCTCCCCCGTCGAAGAAAGCCAAATTAAGTCAGGGAGGCGGAGCCGGGAAAGGGAAGAACAAGGCCGGGTCAGGAAGGAAATAGACTACTAACCTAGATTTATACCCTGTTTTTGTTCTTTGTTTTTCTTTCTCGGTTTCTCTACTTTTGCGCACCGCACTTTGGGGATTGTATGTTGGCTAATATTTGTGTCTCTTCTGTCTCTGGTTATCATTGCATGTGCGCGTACAAAAAGTATAGGGGGCAAGGCATCTTTCCTTTTTTTTTTTTACTGGGCTCTTTCTCCGTCTGTCACCATATGGTCGTAAACTTCTAGTCACCTACATTGAGGTAGGAGGAAAAAGGGTCATGAACGACAATGTGGTTGCTTTGGTTCGATGAGTCCTTGTTTCTACTTCACCTTCTTGCATCTACTTTAGACTAGTTCTGTATTTGTGCACCATGAATGAACAACGGCCGACCTGTGAGAATGGATGTCCAAGGACTACATCGGTGGTTTAAATGCTGTCTTGACTTTCGTGATGTAGTGGCAAGGCTTGATTCAATCCATGGGCGTGCGGGTCCAGCTAATGTACATTTGTATTGTCAATAGTTGATAAGAATATTACAGCCGAAACCTTGATCGCCTCAAGAAGTTAAGATGCCCTCTGGAACAGCATGGTTAGCGGATTATCTCGCGTCCTGGGTTCTCAAGTCCTTCAAGCCCTTCGAGTATTTCACTACCGCCGTATGGACCAGAAGTTGATGACTTGTGTTTGTTAGACCCACTCCAGACCTCATGGAACTTGACACTTTGGTCACTTGACGCTACAATGATACACCCTTCTTCCACCGTACGTGAGCACCAGAGGCCCCCTTCTTTAGCTCTAGGGCGTACAACAACACGAGTCGGACGTCGGATTGGATCTTCTCGATCTCGGCTCATCAAACTATTTGGTGGTGGCCGAGGGATGTTGTTTTCTGGAATATCTAGGTCGTCGTAAAGATATGTGGGGGGCCGTCCAGGATAGCTAACAGCACAAAGTGCTCGCCCACAATCTATGACACTGTCATTGGCCGGTCTGTCCCAGCTGGTACCATGGGGGCCCCAAGGAATAGCCGCGATCTGCTCACAGCTCGGCCATGCGAATATGGCGATCCGAAAAGGATGCTCAGGTTGTGCGAATCCAAATGTAGCAACCAGCTCCCTCCGTGTCTTGCTCCAGATAAGGCTGGTAACCTGAGCGTACACGTTGATTGTAGCCAGGCATGCACCAGAAGGAGTGTGGAAAAAGTGAATGGCTCGGTCGTTCGAACCCCCTCCAGTCGCTAGTAAAGAGGGCTGCCAAGGGGCGAATGCAATAGCCTTTACAGCTGCAGCGTGCATCAATCTATGCTTCTGGCGGTTCGTTGGGACGAAGACAGTACGATCACCCCCCGAGACGACTGACCCAGTATGTGTCAGTACAGAGGGGAGAGATGATGACAGGGACCTCGAGCGTGGATTGGTCCAGGTTGGAAGCAGGTTGCTCAGCAGGTTGCGCTGGTTGAAGAGCCGTCGGCTAGCATTCGCAGCAAAGCAAGAAAATGAATTGGGACAATTCATTCCCTCCGGGTGGCAGTTTTGATGCGGTAAACAGTTCCTGGAAGAGACACCAAGATCCCTCGCAGGAATGATGTCGGAGAGTTCAAAGAGTAGGCAGGCATTGTCGTTACCGCCAGTTGCCAGATATGCTCCGTCCGGTGACCACGCTATACCGCAAATTTGCTGAGTATGAGCTGAGATTTTGGCAAGCAACGTAACTCTACCGTGCCAACCAAAGCGATCTCGCGCTTCTTCATTCGGCCACTCCACCGAGTAATACCAAATATTGCCAAGGTCGTCACCCACCGCAAGATCTTCTGCGTCCACTTCGGCGTCCTCGAACCTTACAGAAAGCCTCTTGGATTTTGTCTGCTTGAAAACAACGCACGTAATGGTGCTCGAGTGGCTGATTTCGAAGCGTACTTCGGAGTCGAAGGTGCTCCAGAGGCTGAGCATGCCTGACTTTCTACCCACTGCAAGAATGCTTCTCCCACCGTTCTCAGAAGAATATGATAGTGATGTTACGTAGTTTGACACATCATGCTCACCAAGAGGGGGATGTTGCACGCCGAAAGCCTCGGACCATAGATAAACACGGTGTCCTAAACCAACAGCAAGGGTTCCTGCGATGGGCGAATATGCCAAAGTTGAGCAATAAAAATCATCACGCAAAAGAGGGGCATCTAGCGTTCTGAATGGAAGACTGGGAACTATAGTGTCTTTGTCTTTTCTATTGTTGGTCGCTTTCCCTGTGTACCAGTATGTGAATTAGCTTTATTCATGCCCAGCTGGGGAAAAGCAAAGGGACGAATGGCCATATGGATCAAGAATATCCACACTGGTCATACTAACACGTCGGGTAAATAGCCTTCGGGGTCATATGGCTGGTTACATATGGAGATCAATGGGAAATACTGCCACAGTCACTCGGTGGAAGGTGGAATTCGGAGGAAGTCGGTATACGCAGACGAAGCCACCGACTTGCTAATTTAGATGAACGTTTTAAACTCACATTGACTGTGCTCAACCCTCCTCCAGGCATTATCTTTCCAGACTAGTGGGGATAGTTGCTCGAATTCGGGAGATGACGGACTTGGTAGCCGGTCAGGACTAAGGACAGCTATGGAGTTGTTCAAAATTCTTGCGGCAGGGTCGATGTCCAATGCAAGAGCAATTCTCGATTCATATGTCACCCGATCCTCAGCCGATGAACGAGTCTGGGGAAGGAACTTTGCGTTATACATTGGAGCAGTTGTCCCACTGGCAAGCAGGCCCCTGTTTCCGTCAAGGGTAACTGTTGATCGTCTACCCAAAGCAGCTGAGGTACCACCAACGGCCCAAATTGCTCCATTGCTCACTCGTCGGTCACCGTCCCTGGCGCCCGTAGAGACTGCTCGGCCCGAAACAGTTGCGTCATTGACGAGATGGGGACCATAGTGAGGTGTGAAGACGCGGCCGGTTCTTGTGGCGCTTTTTGATCTCCGGGTTTTATTCGGCGTGAAGGGATCTTCTCGGGGTGACCGGTGCCGAAAGAGCTTCTCGTCCGGCGATAAATCTTGAGGATTCTTTCCAACTCTGTATGGCGTGGAAGGATTGTCATCATGGTCTCGCACTGAGATGAACCGATCCGGCGAAGTCGGGCTCTTTGAGTCACGGCGTACTGTTGTAGTTCTATGGCCTCGTACCTTCCCACGACCTCGGCCGGGTGAGTCTTGTGTTTTGAACAGTTCTGGGTCTAGGCTATTTGGGCCGATCAGGTAATCGCTTCCTTGGGGCAATCTTGTTCTCCCTGACGATGTAGCCGAACCACCTGATGTTGGCGATTCAGTGGAGTCGGACATGATCCCGAGTGTTTTCGGTATAGGAGCCCTAGGGCCTATATCATAACGTGTGTGATAACTAAAGCCTCACAAGCGGCGCATTGTGAGTGTAGCTGCTACCAATTTTTGGGTAGAGGAATGGGGATTGAATAGAATGATAGGGTGTACCTTGTGTGGTCAAGAATATATTCTCAAGTAGTGAAAGGACAGGACCTAAAACTGAATGGACAAAGCCTTCAACGACCGAGATAAAAGTGACGGCCTGCCTAGAATGAATCGTAATAGACCGACTGAGACAATAGTGGCGCGATTACAAGAGAAATGGCAGGGCCACAGTTGCTTCAGGTTGTATAGGGACAGCCGCACGTGACTCGCTTGATCGGGAAGCTGCCGTCTCGATGGAGCTGGAGCCCGCTGGAAGCCTAGGCAGTGGGCAGCTGGCGAGCTTCTTCAAGACACAGCTCGGTCAAGAATTTGGTTATCCTTGGGATAACAGTCAAGCTTGCACAAAGGCGGAAAGCATAATTTCTCGGACTATATCATAAGACAGCGTCGTCCAAAATGACCAGTGTAATGGTTCCCACTTATGTGGATAGACTGGGCAATGGTTAACGAAGGTTCGACAGCATGGCATCCCCCGCCACAGCTCCCTCGAGACGACCGGTGAAGCTCGCCAACAGGAGCTTCGCAAAATCGAGACCTATCGTGAATTAGAACATGTTGTTCGAGATGAGGTAGATGAAATTGACTATTACATGTACCCCGAAGGTCCGCTAACACGTGAAGTAGATTGCAAATCACCAGTATACACCTGAGACGTTACAAAAGCTATCTGAACTTCTGAAGAAGAATCCTGAATACTATACCGCCTGGAATGACCGACGCCGAGTGCTCCAGCATCAAATCTCACAAGTGAACTCTGAGGATTCAGAAGAGACGAGCGGTGACCGGATCACGACTCTTATCAAAACAGATTTGCACTTTTTAATCCCTCTCCTGCGCAACTTTCCCAAGTGCTACTGGATTTGGAACTATCGCATGTGGCTTTTAGAAGAAGCCAAACGCCTGCTTCCCCGAAGCGTCGCCCGTAAAGTATGGCAAGAAGAGCTCGGGCTGGTAGGTAAAATGCTTAGTTTGGACAGCCGCAACTTTCACGGATGGGGTTACCGGCGTTTTGTGGTTGAGACCCTAGAATCCCTCTCGTCAACAGATGAAAGTGGTCAGAACCTGACCGAGGCGGAATTTGAGTACGCGAAGAAGATGATCGGCACCAATCTCTCAAACTTCTCTGCCTGGCATTATCGTACTAAACTTATACAGCGGCTATTGAGCGATAGATCAGCCAGTGATGAGGAGCGGAAACAGATGCTTGATGATGGTACGTAATCTCCTTGACGCAGGTTGCTCAAAGGAGGGAACCGAAAACAGACCTGAACATCGTGATTGACGAGCAATGTTCATGACAGAGCTGGAACTTATCCATCGTGCCCTGTGTGATCCATATGACCAGTCACTTTGGTTCTATCATCAGAACTTGATGTGCATTCTGGATCCGGCAAAATCAAGCCAAACAATGGCGCCAAATCTGACTAAAGCGGAGCGGCTAGAATATCTTCATCGCGAGGTTGAGGAAATCCAGGAGATGCTGGACGGAGCCGAAGATTGCAAGTATCTGTATCAGGCGCTCATTGACTGTACTCTTCTAGCCGCCCGGGTGGAGGGGACAACGCCGCATGAAGACCAAAAAACCCAGGTGTTGAATTGGCTGTCCGAGCTGAAGCATCTGGATCCACTGAGAGCCGGACGGTGGCTGGAGTTGGAGCAATCGCTGACCAGCTAAGAGGCCATCCCTTGCCTCTATGCGGGGACTTATGTAGGGAGATCGATCATAGAAAGATACCATCTGATTAGTAAATCATGATCTGCCTTTCCGATCTGCGAGGAGAGTTGATTCTGAGTCGAGTGCTGGTTAAGCACAGCAGCTAAAATTGAGTAGTGCACTACTGGGCATCAACAAACACTGTCTTGAGTCGGACAAAGTGGCGTGTTGTTTTCCCAGATAAATGCTGCGGCATGGTGCATAGGTATGCATGACTAAAACTCCTAGGCGCTTGATAGACCCTGCTTATTGGGAGATTTATGGAAAATAGTATTGGAAGAGGGTGCTGCAGTTGCTTTTGAGGATAGGCGTGACGCCAAGCTTTCCCCTGGCAGTGCTAACAAGGCCAATCGGCCTCAGCTCTGGTCTGGTCTCAGGAGGGAGCACAATTAACTCTCCATTCTTCTTCTTCCTAACCTAAGTAGATACTCTCCTTCTTTGCGTTATTGCTTAATGCTCCATTTTTCTCGGGTTCGGATTCCCTACTTTTCTGCTTCGCGTTGAGAAACCCACCCAGGAGCTGGAATTCCACTCTCGCTCTGCTCTACCATTACCATTCCATTCATCCACCTCCCAAGCCACTTCTTTCCCTCTTCCAACGTTTTCTCGGCCTACTCTTCGCCAGCTCTTATCATGGAATAATTGATTCCGGGGGCGTGCTTGATTTGTATTCCGCGTTTCATCTTCTTATCCACCTTGATCCGAGTTTACACCGACGTTGAACCTATCCTAACAGCTTGACCCTGGTGGTCAACTTTCGAGATGTCTTCCGGAGCGGACAACAGAGACTACGAAGGGGTGCGTGAGGGACTTCCCCTCTTGACTTAATGTGCTCTCAGGAGACTCACCAGCTTCATATTTTCCAGGATTCGTTTCACGACTCATCGGAAACCCCAACCACGAGTAGCAACCTCACCGTTTCAATCCCTCAAAGTGCTTCGACCAGATCGTTGACTGACAGTCCCCCGAGCGGGTCTGTTACAACACCGCAGTTCACCGATGCCCCCCAACTTCCGCCTCGAACACCGGACGAAGATATCAAAAACAATGACTTGTTTGAGGCTAGTACGGAGGGACAATCCGAGGCAGAAGCAACTCCGCGCAGGCACAAGCCACAGAAATCGCCCTTGTTGACGGCGCATCGGTTGTCTACCACCTCCCTCGATGATGTGAACCTGACTAGCAACATCAACAATGATGGCCCTCTTGACAATTCGACATTGGAGCGTGATTCCCAAATAAGCTCGCCACCTCCATTGCCATCTCGAGACTCCACGTCAACACAGGGCTCCCTTTTCCAGGGCTTATCGGGCAGCCTTCCTTCTGTACCATGGGGCCCCCCACCACAGAACAAGAACCCAGCCCCTGCCGCACCGCCCCCACCTCCTTCTCGACGGATAACTAGTCCTTTCGCCTGGCTTTCACGAGCTTCCACAGGGAGCAAAGACGCTGCCACCCCTCCGCAGACTGGGCGTCGCAATACTGCCGCTTCCATCTCAACGATCGGAAGCAATCCTGAGGTCGCTGGCCGTCTACAGGATGCAGAATTCGATAGTTTGAGCATAGGATCGAGGAAGACCCAGCGGAACAGCTTGAAGGACCAGTTCAAGTTACTGCGGATGCGCGAGGAAGGGCAGATACCGGAAAACGACGAAGTAAGTGTTGCGTCAGGACATGCAAGCGTCAGCCACCCTGCGACAAGCCCTCCCCCTAGCATTCCCGAGGAAGGAGAAAACGATGCCACTATCTCGCTACCAGTAGCTTCACCAGCAACATCGCCGCCTGCCGTGCCATCGACGGTCAACCCAAATCTTGCGCCTGGAACGGTGTCGGGCTTCTCGACGTCTGCGGATGATGCATCTACCCCCGTGGACTGGGAGTTATGGCAGCAGCTTGTAAACCAAGGCCCACGGGCCTTGAAAGGGACAAATGCGGAAGAGTTGAATGCTGCCATAAAGCGTGGAATTCCCCAAACAATTCGGGGAGTAATTTGGCAAATTCTGGCGGACAGTAGGAGTCCAGACCTTGAGGAGGTTTACAGGGAGCTGGTTGTGCGGGGCACAGATAAGGAGAAACCGCGGGCTAATGGTGTTATCAATGGGAACCAAGACTCAGTTGCTTCATCTTCACGTTCTTCCATCCGTTCAGAGCGCTCCATGTCAGTGGCTACATCAACCCACAGCCCTTCCCTGAGCCCTTCTCACGAGGTCGACCCGGAGAAGCTGGCCAAAGATCAGGCTGCCGATGAACTTGCCAGGAAGAAGAGGGCCAAGGAGGACGCGACCGTGCTCCAGAAGCTTGAGAAGGCTATCCGTCGGGACTTGGGTGCTCGCACGAGCTACTCGCGGTACTTTGTTTCACAGGGTAATCAAGAGGGCCTGTTCGGGTTATGTAAGGCCTATGCTCTGTATGATGAAGCTGTTGGATATGCCCAAGGCATGAATTTCATCGTCATGCCTTTATTATTCAACGTAAGTAACTCAACGCTGCGCGCCTAGTGCCACGATATTTGATTGACTGATATGCCTCATATAGATGGATGAGGCCGAGGCTTTCACTCTGATGGTGAAGCTTATGAACCAGTATGGCCTACGGGAAATGTTCATTCAGGATATGCCTGGCTTGCACCGCAGTTTGTTTCTTTTCGAACGATTACTTGAAGATTTCGAACCTGCCGTTTATTGTCACCTGCGCCGACGATCCGTCGACCCGCAGCTCTATGCCACCCAGTGGTTCTTGACCCTTTTTGCCTACCGATTCCCTCTGCAGCTTGTTCTTCGAATCTACGATCTTATTTTCGAAGAAGGATTAGAAAGCACGATACTGAAGTTTGCACTTGCAATCATGCGACGGAATGCAGATGCTCTTTTGGCCATGAAGGACATGAAACCATTGACAACCTTTTTGCAGGAACGTTTGTTTGACGCTTATATCGATAAGCAACCGACACCATCATCTATCCTTGAATCAGGATTCTTCGGATCATCAGGCGCCGCAGATAAGGAAATCTATCGTGCTGATATCATGGTTCATGATGCATGTGAAATTCCTCTTGAGCCCGCGACAATCAAGGCATATACAGCTGAGTGGGAGCAGAAGGTGCGATCCGAGAAAGAGCGTGAAGCCGAATTGATTTCCCTGAAACATACTGTAGCGACTCAAAGTGCTCGTATTAGACTTCTGGAGGAGCAAGCAGAGACATCTGATAAAGAGCATGTCCAGCTTGCCTCAGAAGTTGTGCACTTGAAGGTCGAGAACGAGGAGCTTTCTGACATGAACGACGCCTTGAAAATGCAGGTCACTGAGCTCAAAATCGTGGTTGACAAGCAGCCTGCGGAAGTCGAGCAGAAACTCCAGACCGAAATGGATCGCATCATGAAACGCAATCTCGAGGTGCAAAACGAGAACCGCGCTATGGGGGAGCAAACGGCAGAGATGGAGAAGGAGCTTGTTGCTGCTAAGCTCAGTTACGCCGAAGTAAGTGTGCTGCCCTGGCTCCGGCATCGAAACTTTTATTAACATGCTGTTTAGATTCACGAGCAATACGAGAATCTCAAGCAAAAGTGGAGTGACCTTCGCAAGGCTCTCGACTAAATGTACATCAACCTCTTGCTCCGGAGCTTTTGGAATCCTCCAACATCCTTGGTCCACGCAGCCCCTTGACTTCACCTATAGTGTACATTTCCCTGGCTGATGGGAATATTGGTCTATGGTTCTCCTGGCTGAGAACCTAAACAACCCTGTATCATGTTCATGCTTTATATCCCATTTGACCGCGCATATGGCAACGGCCCCAGTCTAGTGATGACTAGCGTGTCACGAATACCAATGTATCTTCCACGCTCTCTTTTCTTTGCCCCAATCTTTGCTCTATCCAAGCCCAGTCGTCTTCCAGGCTGTTTCAAAGGCACGGTTCTCGGTGAAAAGTAATAATACCCATTGTATATGTCGACATAGTCGGTTGAGCCTGTCGTACTTCCCGAGTCTCAAACAACTAAGGCCATCCCATCAAAGCACACTCTCGAAATAACTTGTCAAAACATCCTCCTTCGCCGGGCCCGCAACCGCCTTCAACGCCTTATGCGCCTCACACTCCGTATCATAATACTTCATATCCTCCAGCGACGCGAAAGTCGTCTTCACAGAGAGATTGAAGCCCTTGTTTCGCGGGTCGGGAAAGGAGGGGCCCGCGGCCGCGGAGAGGATGTATGGTTTTCCGTCCTAGGAGTGGGTGAGGATGTCAATTGAGCTGAATTGGGCGCATGGAGGTGTGTTGAGGAGTATGAGCATGGAAAAGAAAAAAATAGCGACGGGATGTGGAATGGCTTACCTTGACGGCTGTTTTTGCGAGAACCTTGTATTGCTCTAGCACGCGGTCTCGGGCTGCCTCGTCGGGGATTTTGAAGAGGGTGATGCGTTCGATGGGAGCCATTGATGCGGTATATCTAGAGAAATGCCTGATAGGGACTTTTTGATGGTGAAAAGAGAACGGGGTAGCACGAAAAGTGGTAAGACGGGGAAGGTGTATACAGGGTTGTTGGTGTTGAGTAGGTGTTCGGCGAACTTTATAAGAATGGAGGGGTCTGGAGTAATGACTCCCTGTGCGGGGTAAAAACGTCTTTTGAGGAGACATATTATTAATTTTGATACATATTTTATGCTAGCTTGGTGCTTGAGAATTGCTCTGGAGTCTGGATATTCCCCTGGGGTGTCCTGGAATTGTTCCGACAACCTGTCGGAAAACGGGTAGCGTCGGATATTTTAGACAGGTTGTTGCGGGGGCAGGTGTATTATGTTTTTGAGGGAACCTGAGATTGACTAAAGATCTAGGCCCCGGAATGTTCAATGATATCTTGTATATATCCCGGTACTCTTGAATGAGGGCATATCATGACTGCTGCTCTGAATGAGTTTGAAAAATGCGGAAATTGATGGGAGGGACATCGGCTTCATTCCGCCCCGGGTATTCCTTTTGTCGGCCGTGCGGAATCCCGAGTATACGGCATTACAATATCCGCGGACAGCCGTTTGCGCTTCATCTTGAATGAGGGCTTGGATAATACTCTTTTCGAGAGTATCAACATGATGTCTGTTATTCTCCCTCTTGGAGAATTGGTGACTGAGGAACCAAACATTCCAAACCCTCCCTTACTGATTTAGTTTTGTAGAATTCGTTGGTCGAAGACCGAGCACGGTATCTGATGATGCCTGGAGAATTGCACAGGCCTGTGAAGTCAAGTCACAATTGATGTGAACCAAAGGAGAAGATATGCTGAGCCACGCGGGTCCTATGGCCGAGCCGCTCTTCATAGAGCCATCGATTGTCCCCTCGCGGCGTTCCTTAGCTAGTCTGCGAGTTGTTTGCCTCGGATTGGGGTTGTGTGATATCCGGTGCGGGCACGCATTTCTCGATGTAGATGTGAATATGGGACGTTCCAATGATGGTGAAACTTAAGGCTTAAGTTGTGCTTGCCTTGCTGTATTCGGTTTTTTATAAAGACCTTCGGTTGTCACCGAACGAGCTCATTCGTTCCAACCTTGGAGGTGAAAACTGTTCACATCCAGTTAAGCATCATTAACCGGCTCGGGCCGATTCTTGAAAATGATCTTGTACTTCACGATCTGAACAATCTCCAACTCCTCCGCACTCTCTTCCACTGCCCCCATTTCTCGTCGCTGGAGGATAGCTAGGGGTTTCGGCAGCTTTTTGACTTCGCCTGTCATACGCTGATACCTCCCAACATAGAGATATGCCCTCTTCATCCATTGTGTGTCGTCCTTTGCGTTTTGCGGGGAGTAGGCCGGAAACATGAGCTTGCCGACTGGAGTTTCGTAGAAGAGCGAGGCGTTTTCTAGCCCAGCAGATTCATATCCAAGCTCTGCGTCAGTCCGCGCAGGGAGATTGATAGTGCCTTGGAGTTCGAGGAGTGCGAGGCCGGAGGGTGTTTGGAGGAGTTGAGGGAGGGGATTGTGGGCGTCGTTGCGCGACGCGGAGGGGCGGGGATGGAGGGGAATGGACGGCATTATCTCTCAGCTCAAAGCGATATGGGCGTCTAATTTGTAAACACGGCAGACAGCGAGGTTGTTGGGCGCGCGATTAAAGACCCGGGACATCTGCAGATTAAGTTTTTTGCGGTTGGAGGTATTGAGAGGAAGATGTAGCAACGCAGAGGTTTCAGTCGCGAAATTGATTTTAGCGCGTTGCGTCTCCACACAGATTAAAGATCAAGGTGGTGTGGTTCCCGACGATCATTATGAGAGTTATACTCTGCAGAAGCTGCAGCACAAGCTACTCTTTGATTCATGTATATCTAACAATTCCTCCATACTGCTCCAGCCTTTAGTTGGTGTCACGGGGAGTTGTTTGCTTGTATCGGAATTGTCCTGGTTGGGGCAATGAAAGGTAGATAGATGAGCATATAGTTCTCGTACCAAATGGTTCGTTAGAAACAGGCAATGTATTCGAGGCTCTCCGGGGACAGTTTCATCATTGAACCGTTAACACCGAGCCCTCGAGTTGCAGGAATAGACTTTGACAACTGTAGCCCTGGGAAGATCACCCGTTCATACAAGACAGAAAAGCGACATCTAAATCGTAGAGAGTGGCAGCTAGTTCCTTTCCCAGATATGGAAGAAGCTCGGTCGCGCAGAAAGCTTGCTTTGAGCTGTGAGCTGTGAGCAAGGCATCAGGGACCCAGTTCCTTCTCGACACCGAACAGTATGGCGCTGCGCCTGCAGCGCGCGCCAGCTGATCTGGAGTGTGTGCGGCAATAGGTAAAACGGACAAGCTCAGTAACCGTGTCAACAAAGCTAGGTATCCTTGGCCATTGTCGTAGAGTCTGAGGGTTGACCGGTAGGGGCACGTTGTTGTATTCCGTGAGCTTCACGCGGTGGTCCTGGGGATCGCACTTCAATTCTTGTAGAGCAAGCCATCAGCTGGCGGTCTTACGGTAACAAGCATCCTCAAGGTTTACAAGTCCCCGAATAGCCTCATTGACCGTCTCTTCATCCGTCGTTCCCACAGGGCCGTGCATCTTCCCGTACCGCAGGTCACTTAGCTCACCGACGACAGAATTGAGCTCCGCCAAGATAGTGGTTGCTTCTCTATCCACTCCGGCCATCTCATGCTCAATGCCAGCACAGGCTATCTCCATTGCAGACAAAAGACTTGAAACTGAATGATAGTCTTCTGAGGAGACGGATGTCGGGCCAAACAACTGAACATCCATGTTCATCTCTCGTTGGTCGTCTAATTCAGCGCCGTCAACACCTGTCTCTGTAATAGCTTTTCGGAGCTCGGCCTTCTGGCTGTCTCCTTGCCTGACTTCTTTGTCAATGTGCTCATTGACTATGTCCATATCTTGCTCCCGGAGCTGTTGCAATTCACGGTAGAGAACTCGGATATGCGGGTGAGACCGCAGACGCTTTGGAAAAAGTCCAGTAAATTGCTGTAATGACATGACTGTTGGCAAGGAAGCTGCCGACAGCAAGAAATTACTGAGAATCGAAGTCTCTGAAGGCGCCATAGTGCAGATTTGACAAGTTGGCGTTATGGATTGTTGGGCGGCAAGACAGATAGCAACCCACGGAAGGTTGAGAGGGGCTTAACACAAGTTTAGGCGTTAAAGATAATGAAAGATGCTGGAATTGGTTTAAAAGGGGTGACTGGGTGGGCATCTGGGGTGGTAAGGAGAGGTTGTTCAGGAGTTAGGCCCGGTAGAGCGCGAATTTCCTTTTTTGTCAAGCACGCGTAAAGTAGTTCTTCCGCTTCCTCTCTCTCTCTCTCTCTCTCTCTCTCTGTCTCCTCCCTCTTCTTCCCTCACCACCCTTGCCAACACCAACCCTGTCGACATTTTCCAATCTCTGCAGTTCAGTGCTCACGTCAATTTGCCTTATAAGACGCATTTCAATATTAGAAGGCTTGGTACTTTCTCTTCTATCGGTCTTAGTTCTCCATCGGTCTGGCTTGCGTTATCAAACCCAAACCTAGAGAAAATACAGAATCTACCTCTTTTGAGCTAGGAACCAGGCCTCTTTAGCCTGACTGAGGGGTGATTGTGCAACCTGTGGGGATATTACGCGCTCCTGTGGTGTCAACGAATCTTGCTACCATCTCGGAGTGCCTCGAGGCCCAGTTCAACGGCTCATATCCTAAGGGACCTGGGTAATTAAGTGACCAGCGCCAACAGAAGGATTAGCTGCTGCCTCGAATTCTGCTAGAGCCGTGTGACGACCACCCAACTGCGGTCCTGCAAGCATTAGTTACTTGCTTTATTTCCAACCAGCTCAGGAAGCAGTCTTTCTATCTTCAGTTGCGCATCTGACTTCATCAACTCCATTATGGCACCAGCACAAACCAGCTATTCGAGAGACGAGAAGGTTCTTTGTTTTCATCATGAGATCCTGTACGAGGCGAAGATCCTCGATCTACGACACACAGACTCGGATGACCGAAAAAGCCCGTACGAGTACCTAGTCCATTACAAAGGCTGGAAGAACACGTAAGTTTTATCTGTTTCTTAGGAACTCCCGGTGAACCCTTCGAAGTGCGTCTAGTTCTAATGCGCGGCGATGTCTGTCACGGGATGGGGAAGTTCTGGCCTCAACACCCTTGACTTCTCACCGCGTGGAAGCTCGCACCCCTTGATGGGGAAGCTGGGGCGCGTTTAAGCAATATTGAAGCTCACATAATACAGATGGGATGACTGGGTACCCCAAGACCGCCTACGTAAATTTACCGATGAGAACAGAGAATTGGCCACTACCCTTCGCCGGGAAGCTGAAGCTGCGCTTCGTCAGAAGAGCACGAAAGCCTCTGTCAAGAAGAGGGGGGGCTCCGACCGCAGCTCCGCCCGTGGAAGCGAGGAACGACAGACTTCAGTTCCCGGTCGAGGTACTAAGAGAGCTAGAGATAATGATGTCGAAAAGGTATGTTGCCGGTATTAGCTAAAGTACCTGCTAACTGAGGGGGTTTGAGCACACCGCTACACCCCGGAACAACGCGTATACATCGTGCTGACTGTATTTCCTAGGAGGAAAACTTCTATACCAGACCGTCAGTGCGCATTGTAATGCCAGACAATCTCAAGTCGCTTCTTGTCGACGATTGGGAAAATGTGACGAAGAACCAGCAAGTCGTGGCCTTACCAGCCAAGAGCTCAGTCAATCAAATCCTGGACGACTACCTTACAGAGGAGAAGCCGAAACGCACAGGGTCGTCTGACTTAGATGTCCTGGAAGAAGTAATTGTAGGCGTGCGTGATTATTTCGATAAGTCTCTGGACAAGATTCTTTTGTATAGGTTTGAACGGGAGCAATACCGTGCTCTTCGCAAGAAGTGGGAATCCGAAAACGCCGACAAGAACGCCGACAAAAAGCCCTCGGGACCTCTTGACACCTACGGCGCGGAACATTTGACGCGTCTGTTCGGTATGTTCTCTTATGTTTTATCTTTCTGCCAAACATTTTTTTTCTAACCAATACTTCCAGCCACGATGCCGGAACTCATCGCACAAACAAATATGGACCTTCAGTCCACGAACAGACTGCGCGAGGAACTTTCCAAATTCACGATCTGGCTGAGCAAAAACTCTAACAACTATTTTGCTACAAGGTACATGACTGCGAGCAACGAATACATTGAAAAATCTCGCGGAGTTCCAAATCCAACCCCGGGTACTGCCACCTCACGGCTGGTTTAAGGAATTGGGTCAATTGGATCAATTGCAGCACCCTTTTTCCATTGCCATTTATTCTATCCGGAGTCAACGATAGTGACCCGACCTCCCTTTCCATGCCACCTTTTTGTATTACGCAGCAGACCAGCTTCATCATGTGGGTCACGCTGGAGATTTCTACACGCATTACTCGGATTATGGGGTTATTTTGTATTATTATGGGATATTAGATGGGAAAGTCCAGAAAATGGGAACATGCCGATTTCCTCTTCTTTGATAGGTCTCAATTTACTCAATGCTTTGAAAGGGACCAACGAGAAACAGCCGCAAGAATCAAACGAAGCGAATTTCAATAATCTATAATAGATTACATTGCATCCAATCCGGATCAGCAGGAACATATACAATTAAAAAATCCCAGGACTCACTCCCATCCCGAAAGAGACGAAGATTACTACATGATATGAAGCAAGACATCTCCCAAAGCTACAAAAGAAGCCTAAGCTACCAGCTGCGCCGCATCATCAACCGCACACCGCGCAGCCCGCTTCAATTCCGTCTTCCAATCCGTTTCGCGGTATCTCGTCCAAGCGCTCAACCCCTCCGGCGGCTGAATGCTCAATGTATCATACCCCTGTTTTATGATCCGGTGAACCTCGCGCGGACCCAGGTTCTTCTTCTGAGCTGCTGGAATTGGGACCGGCGTTTGAGCATCTCCACCCTCGGTTTGATTCTCTGCGGCTGTACCTGGGTTGAAGAGGAGAGCGTAGAAATGTGTCGAGACAGATAGAAGGGTTTCGACGGCTGCGACGTGAATATCCTTATTTGAGTCGGATTTGGTGAGGGCGGCTGATGACGAGGTCGGCTTTAGGCCGTATACGTCGCGGAACTTGGCGATGATGGGGCCTGTTTCGACGAGTTTGTAGAAGAGGTCATCGTACGAGGAGGGGTCAGGGAGGAAAGTGTCGCCTGCGGAGACGCAAAATGCGACTAGGTCGACAAGTGAGGTGGTTAGGGTTGTGATACCGGGGCTTGAGGTTAGGTCGGAGACGTAGGTGGTTAGGAAGCGCATGAGGGAGAGCAGGTTGCGCCAGAGTTCGGACCAGTGGTAGGGGAGCCGGATTCGGTTCATGGAGAGGTAGGTTAGGATGCGAAGGAGAATTGCGAGTGTGTGGCTGCGAGCGTGAGAGAGGTTTCTGGAATTTCAGAGTGGAAAGACTATACCTATAGAGCTGGACGTCAAGGCGACGACGGAGGTTATGTGACATGGCATCGATGAGGATGTCAAAGATCGCGGTCGCGAGCACTCTATCCCCTGTCATGAGGGGAAGATATGGCTGTCTTTGTCTACAAAGACGGACTTTTCGTTTGCTCTCGTCACTGCAGAGCAGTTTGCAAGAAGTCGAGTCCTCTGAGAGGATCCGTAGCGTGAAGAGACTAAGTTCGGCGTAGTATGCGACTCTTGGAGAACGGTAGGCGTGATGCAAGAGATACGAGGTGACGGAGAGAAAGCTCGAGAAGGGAGACTCCTCGCTATCTTTGTCAGGGGCAGAACTAATCAAATGATAACCAAAAAGCTTATTTGCGTTGGTGAAATCATAGGTGGCCAGAAGGATGGCTGCTTGTTGCGCGGGTCTAAGCTCATTAGCAAGTCGCACACGAGAAAAGGCGTCCATGATCTTACAAAGTCGCAAACATCTCTTTTGCCTCCTCGGGCGAGGGAGGATTCGGCTTCTCTTTTTTGCCCGGAGCCAGAACGCCCAGCCCGAAGTATATCAGAGTCCCCATCAGGGACCAGCCCTCGGGGGAATCATCTTGTACGGCCACATATCCATTTCTTAAGGCACCACATGAGATACCGACTCCTTTGACGATCTTTTGTATGCTTGTCTCATTCACAAAGTCATCAAGGCGTAGCTGGTATGGATTCTGAAACTCAAACTTGTTATAGTTGGCGAGCAGTCCCAGCAGGAGGAACGGCTCGAATATTTGCATGGGCGATTCCGTCTCATGCACAAGCTTGAGGTAGTCTGGTAAGCATTATAAAACAGACTGGGTAATGAGAGACAAACTTTCATGATTGAGGGAAACAAGTCTCGGTGAGTGAAGTATGAAACTAGGCTGGTCTTGTATGCCCCACTGGCCATGGCGATTGCTGTTCGGATCGCCTTGAACCGGAGGTCATCTGAAAGCTTCAGTACATATCAAGTAGTGCTAGAGATAAAGTTAGCAGAATGTAGAACACATACTGTTGCTGCCACTGCGGATAATGGTGTCTAAAACAGCGACAAAATTGGATATGACCTGGTCAACTCGGTCGAGACCAGCCAGAATAGTGATGACATCGGAGCTCGGATTGGTGTACTTCTTCTTCAGAACGCAAGCTAAGAAGACCGTCAAGGTCTTTGTCGCTTAGAAGCCAGCTAAGGTGTCTCAGGTCGCAGAACTCACCTCTAAAGCGCAGGAGTCCGCAGGACTAGATCCAGAGGCAGCCTCCCGTATCCCACGGGCAAAAAGCTGCTGGGTGCTCGACTGATAGCAGTCAATACGGAAAAGCCCCCAGAAGCCCCAATAGCCCAAATAAGGTGATGACTGACCTGAAGGTTCAATGTTTCGTCAGGACTGAGCGCCTCAAGAATGGAATTGAGTTGGGCCCGGTCAGGCGGCAATAGGAAGAATTCCCTCCAGAACCCTTCTGAAGGTTCGGCATAGTCTGAGCTCTATGGAATGTCAGCACAAACATTTGAGGGTGCTGCATCGGAGTGTTACTTGAAATAGATTTTCGTATAGTTGGACGATTTTCGGCTTGAAGTATTCAGGTCTACTTTGCTGTGTTAAGGGGGATTCCATGGTAAGAGACATGGTTCACTGTCGGCATTGCACAAAACAGGCTAGAACAAGACAGAGGGTGTGGCAGCAACGAGGAGACCCAAGATCAATATCGCGACCTAGTCATTTTATTTGAACCTTGAGATGATGCAGACAAATATCCTCCGTCGTATCAGGTCCTCCCGAACAGGAACGGCTGCATGTGACTTGACATGTGGCTTGAATTTGAGCCACTTCTTGGCACTTGATTCCTACCTAATCGACCAGCAGCCGGGGCCACGGGTTAGTGGAACGATCCGAGCAAGGACGAAATATCAGTATTTAGATAGGTACTCCGTACTAAGCCACTACTAGATAAAAAATGGCGTCCTTGATCGGCCGTGTGATATTCTTGAGATCATCGTAAGAGCTTATTATCTTAATATAGCGTCTTAAAAACATAAGTCGTAAAGAAAGAAAAGCTCATACCGACCTGAAGCCCAAATGGTCTAGAGGTATGATTCTTCCTTCGGGGGTACCCCAGGTGCAAAACCTAAATGGAAGAGGTCCCCGGTTCGAATCCGGGTTTGGGCCGCGTGTTATATTACCTGTTCTTTTTTGTCTTTTTGGTGCTTGTTGTCTGTCAGTTGTCACGGTGATCAGACTCGTTCAAAGCCACCAGGGGACCGGTGTGTTTCATTCATTAGTCTGGATCCTTTTTTTGTTCAGAATACACCTAAAGACCAAATAATGAATGATGAGTGTTTGAATAATGGATCAACAAGGAGACCTATGAAAGTGGCGCCATAAGGAAGGAGCTTTCACAGTGTACTCGCGCCGGAGTAGAAACACCTTGATGGTGATTGGTGCAACCGGGTACCCTGCTCGGGCCTGCCCCCGTTTTAACCGACTGACGCCGCCAAACTGCTGGGAAGTTTTCCGCCTTCAGACATTATTACCAATTGTCGAGTCACTACCTCTAAGCACCTCAACCTCTTCCCACCACTTCATATATAGACCACATGAGCGCTTGATAGACATTCTCTCTCTACCTCATACATTCAACCTCCACTTCATCCTCTCACACATCATGTCGTTCTGCAGACCAACAATGCAGTCTCCGGTGACATCATCCACCTTTCTCCGTTGCGTGAAACAATCGTCAAGCATACGCCTCGCGCCGAAATATCGCCTGTTCTCTTCATATGGGAACGTCTACCGATCATCGAAGCGCGATATGCAGACCGCCACAGCCTACCGACCACACACTCTGCCGTCTTCTTTCCCGATCCCATCAAAGGAATCTTCAATCGCCGCCGATTTCTTCCCTCCTCGTGAGCCACTTCAACACCGCCCAGAAACCCAGACCACATCCCCAAAGGCTAGCGCCAGCGAAAGCGAGGCGCAAAAGTCAAAGCCCGTTGAATCCACACCCGCCACCACAAAGACACATGAGAAGCCGCGGAGGAAGCTCCGGCCCCGCAAGGCCGCTATGAAGCTGACGCCCCTTGCAATTGAACAGCTTCGAACACTTCTTTCACAACCGGAGCCAAAGTTGATTCGAGTCGGTGTCAAGAATCGCGGCTGTTCCGGACTTGCATATCACCTTGAATACGTGGAGAAACCCGGTACTTTCGACGAGGTTGTCGAGCAGGATGGGGTGAAAGTATTGATCGATAGCAAGGCTTTGTTCAGTATCATCGGCAGTGAGATGGACTGGCAAGAAGATAAACTCAGCGCGAGATTTGTTTTCCGTAATCCAAATATCAGTAAGTGCCTTTGATACATGTTTCATTCGGATTATCCGCTAACGCACTGGACAGAGGAGGAATGTGGCTGTGGTGAATCTTTCATGGTTTAGACCTTCAATACCACCTCCTTTTTTGTTATTAATCGTGTGATGATCCTTTTCGGGTTGCTTTATTGGTGCATCGGACGGCGTTCTATGGAGGTCATACAGCAGCTCATACGAATGATTCCCGGGATATTTATCCCAATACCTGTACAAGCAAATTAGGCCTGCTCTCTTCGGAGTCTGCTTTTGGAATTTGCTATTACCTCAGGTTACAAATTGCGGGGACATACAGCGAAACCCCGCTCAAGCAGTTTATAGACTATGAAAATATTCAATCATGCTATCAATACATGCGAGATGCGACTAAATTAGTAGCGGTTGTCATATTGAACCACCTGGGGAAGTTGAAAGTTTTGTCCTTGGACGCTTTCTGATATAACTTTGTTAGTACCTTACACTTTTGAGAGCGAGACCTGGAAAGCGATGTTCTTAATCCACCAGTCTTTGACGAATACTTCAGATATTTGATATGCCCTTAGATAAGCTGACATACTCGTTTCGCTCAAGGTAGCAGGCGTCTAGCTTACCCTAGCAAGCTGCGTAATGACTTGGGGATCATTGCGCAATTGTTCATTGCCCCTGACAGGTTCAAAGGATACTAGGTACGCCTGAGGCCCTGAGCCCATAGAAAGAGCCTCATCGCTCCACCCCATCTTCAAGGTGTCAAGGCGAGTCATATTCAAGCCGTGAACAAATTCCCCAAACAACTATGATGAATCTAGCCTCTGCGCAGACGACCGAAGGACACTTTGTAGAAATGTCGAAAACACACCCTCCAGATATCATCAAACGAGTCAGCCACGTTAATAGCATATATCATCGTAACGACTTGAATGCCAGAAAGGGCAGTCGGGACCGATGTCACGTTGATTGTCCCAAAACCTTTGCCAATCTTCACGAGGACCACTTGGGCCCTCAAAGGGAGCAATGCGGTGCGGCCATTCTTCTAAGTAGGACGGGTCCCTCTTGCGGGTGCCTCGAGGAGACTCCAAGTGCGAAGCCAGCCGAGCAGCGAAGAGTTTACGGGTTTTGGTTCAGTGTCAAGCTAGCAGGCATAATGCATATACATAGAACAATGAGAGTATCGAGAGATGAATTCTTTGTTTGTAGTTTGAAAAGTTGGACCGCAAGACCCTCGCTAGCAGGTCTAGTAGTCAGTGATTGTTCAATCCTAAGTCAGGCGCTTGGTGTCGAGCGATGCCTCCTCCATACTCCGTACAATGCCCCAAGTTATCACGTGAGGATATACCTGTCATTGTCAAGGCAACACTCACCGCACCGCATTATTCTCCGATATCCAGCGTTCGAACGACCACAATACAAGATGAAAGTCGTATATGCCCTCAATTCAGAAAACCAGACATAACCACATTTGGAGATGGCGAGACCAACAAACCCATTCCCTCCGAGCCCTCAGGAGCCCGGCCTCCTTTTCCTCACTGTTCGGTTCTCCGCATCAATACCAGATCTTCGGCTGGACATCGAGAACCCGGAAACAACCACAGCCGCAGGCCTCAAACAAGCAATCCGCGCTCGTCTCCCACCAAGCCTATCGTCACACCGTCTCCGCCTGATCTACGCTGGCCGTGGTCTCGAAGACAAAACGCCCCTCGCGGTCTCTCTCAAACTCCCACCCCCACCAGCCCGCTTCTCAAAACCAGTCTTTCACTCGGATAACGATGAGAACGTCAAACCAACAGACGTGAAGAATAACAAAGGCAAAGCGCCTGTCCGTGACCCGCCGCGCCTCTACATCCATTGCTCTATTGGTGACATCGTCTTGAGCGCTGCAGATCTTGCAGATGAAGCTGCCGCATCGTCAACGCTCCAAAAGGAACAAGGCTCGCAGTCTCCAGAGGAGGTTGAGCCATCAGACATTCATCAGCAGCACGGCCAAAGCATTACACTTCCAGCGCCTAGGGGATTTGACCGATTGCTCGGAGCGGGGTTTACAGCCGCGGAAGTCACGGCCCTCCGGTCCCAGTTCATGGCTATTTTATCTGTCTCTCGGACACCGGACATGATGCCTACTGGCGCAGAGCTGCGTGAGCTTGAGGACAGGTGGATGGACGAGGGCTCCTCGGCGATGACGGCCGGTGGTGTTGCAGGTGGGGATGGGGTTACCTTCACCGACGATGATGGGGGCTTCGGATCCGGCTCTCGAGGGGCAGTCGACGATATGTTATGGGGCGCAGTTATGGGGTTCTTCTGGCCCGTGGGTTGTGCGATGTGGCTGAGGAGGGAAGAGGGCGTTTGGAGCTGGCGGAAGGGGTTGGCGGTGTTTGTGGGTGTGGTGGTTAACCTTGCGTTTGGGGCGATGCGTATTATGAATTGATAGTTCCGACTGGAAATATTTGGTGGCTGCGTGTCTGGCATTTCAGGCCTTTTATGGTTTCTACGATTGGATGACTGTTGATGCCCATGATACCCTCTTTTCTTTGTGTTCAGCATTTATCATATTAAGGCATAGATGAATCAATGATATATGGCGAAACTTGATGATTAATATAAGTTGTGTGATCATGAGAGGCTGGAAGGATGATGCTATCACACAACGTTCCGCAATTGTTGTGAGAAAGAAAAGAGTAATATCGTAAGCCCATTGGAACATAACGATATCAAATTGAACGCCCGCTCGAACCCAAAATCTAACTGAACTTGCTGTATATTACAGCAAAAATCAAAAGAATCAGCACGGTGATGATAGCAATCGTGATCAACCGATTCGTAGCCATCCTATGAGCACAAAAAGTCAGCACCACTATCCAGCTTTGTAGACGACTATAAACGCCGGCTATCTTGAGGTAAAGGGCGACAGTACCTACGGGCCATTCCCCTTAGAGTCTTGATACTCGTATCGACATATCCCTCACTTTGCTGTAGCATGCCGTGAGTATGCTGGATAGTCTCCCGCTGCACATGCAAATCGGCCAAGACATTACGACCGATATCTTCCGTTTCCAGGGCCACACGCTGACTCTCTTGCAGACGCTGTGAGCTCCGTTCCAATCGATCGGTTCCAGAAAGAAGTTGCTGCCTCTGCTCTAGATGTTCATCCTGAGGGTCATCGGTATAGCGATCGCCGAAGAGCGCATTTCGGTCATCCGAGAGGGACTTAAGTTTGCGCTTTGCCTCGTCGACATCGGTCGAGTAGTTTCGGAAGCGAACGTTGACTTTTGATCGTGCGGCGACAGGGATGTTTTGTTTCTCCAGGCGCATTTGGTCCAACTGCGGGGAAGTTAGTTATATCCACATACAGCGCTACGTGAATTGGAGTGAACGGTGGCGGACTCAGGAGCCGGACATACCAATTCTGTGGCCTCTTCCAGTGCGCGCTCCGCTTGTCTAATGGCAGAGCTTCGTTGCTCGCCGCTCAACTCCGCAATCTGGTCGAGCTTTTGGTTCAGATCGGCTTGGACGAGGTTCAGCTCTGTCTCGTAGCTGCCGAACATCTCTGAGCCTGCATCGGTGTCTAGTGGGTTTGACATGATAAGTTGATATTAAAGGACAATCGTAGATCACGGATATTGAGGTTGACGGAGACAGAGTTGCCTGGAGGCGCCGATAACAGAGCGGAGGCTGGGTACGGGTAGACGGCGGCTGGTGGGACGGTGGACACCCGAGTGGATGACTCGACAGCAAGTCGTGTGTTGGACGGGACGCTCAAGCTGATGATGGCAAATGGACAATGACGAGCAACGAGGGCGAGGTACAGCGATGATGATGATCGAATAACGGCGGCCTATAGTTACCAACACCAATGGAGAGCATTGCCACGTGATCACCATCCGCCGAGACGTTTCCGTATCGGTTTTGTTCTAGATTGGAAGCTTCATCCCCGCTCCGGCCTTGTTTGTCTCCAATTCCAGTGTCCATCGAAGTTTTTCAATATCGTACCAGTGCCATAGCTGCAGGCACTAATCTTACAAGGATATGCGGAAGCTGGCTGAGAAGAGATACCAAATGCCTCCACGACCTGGATTGTAATGCATTAACCGCCTACCGCCTCCCGGATCCATAGCCTAACGGGCAAAATGCATTCGTCCATGACTCCATGATCAATCCTGCAGGGTCTGGCGCTTGTGACACGTTCCTCATCTCACGGAGTCCTGTTATCCAATATTGTTCCAAGACCACAGGAAGCATAAATAGACCCTTTTGCGTCAGGCCTCCCCGTCATCTGATGCGATCAGCCTCTCCAAGGTTGCATACATCGGCAGTTAGCGTCCGTGCAGCTGAGTCTGACGCAGTCACTGATGGCTTGCGGTACCTGCTCGTCGCTTTTGCTCGGGTTATTTTCTTCTTTTAACTACTACTTAAAAGGTCCTGAGCCGGCCTCTCCTTACTCATGCTCCTCAGCAGGATACCGGCCAGGGTTTCGGTTAATGTGGAAGGATTCGGGGACGAGCTGCTAAAGCTTTACTCGCTGTATCGCGTGGCTTTCGAGATCGATGCCAAGTCTGCGTACCTGATCCGTACGCCTGGTTACAACAGAACGCAATGGGTGTCTCTAAACCTCGAAAGGTGGCCATTATAGGTGGCGGTCTCACTGGGGTTGCCTCTCTTTGGGCTCTTCAAGACTCTTGCTTTGATGTCCACTTGTTCGAAGCTTCGTCGGCTCTCGGTGGACATATGAAGACTTTGCGGCTGGAAAGCAATGACAATCAAGTGCAAGTTGACATGGAGTTACCAACCTTCAACCCCAAGGCCTGCCGTTAGTGTTGCTGCCACCTTTGCCTTGCAATGGGGCTAACATATATCTAGCTAACCTAGTCTCATTACTTCACTATCTGGGTATCCCTACCACAGCCGTTCCCTTCTCGTTCGGTGTGCTAGACGACGACTGGGTTTTCAAATGGCACTTTAGCATTGTGAAAAGCATCATCCTTCGCCCGCGGGTACTCTGCAGACTAGAGACTTACCGACTATTGCTGGACGCCATCACACTGAGATGTCTTGGCGCTGATGTATTGACCAAGCCATTCTTTGAGAACGAGGGTTTTCATGAGTCAACTGAGAGCTATCTTTTGGAGAAAGGATACTCTGACAGCTTTCGCGACAGATATCTGACTCCATTACTTTCAGCACTTTGGAGGACTAATGCGGGCAGATTCATTCCAGGCCTGCCTGTTAGGGCACTGGCTCGCTCCTTAAGCGATCATCAGTTTTTCTCAACGAGCGACACGATACTGAAATGGCGACGTATAGATCCAGGGGTAAGACACCTCATTAAGACGTTGGTTAGACATTGTCCTTCGGAGAAGCTGCATCTTTGGACGAAGGTGAACGAGATCACTCGACGTTCTAAATCGCAATATGATCTTACAACGTCCAATGGCATTTACTCACAGTTTGACCATATCGTCTTTACGGTAGATGGCGATGAAATCTTGCGGCTTCTAGGATCGACTGCGACAGTTGACGAGAAGGAAGTTCTCCAGAACTTGGGCGTGACCAGGAACATTGCGGTCCTACACTCAGACTACCCGGTAAGCATAATGTTGCCAAATTGCCTCTAATGCATCATGCTATGTGTCTAAACCTTTGGCTTGCCGCCGCTAAGACTTGGTCTATAGTCCGTGACTGCTAGTGCTGCACCTGGCTACAACTACATTATGGCATCTAGTGACCACCGGCGACGGGACCTCGTCCCGCCCAAGTCCTGCTTGAGGTACGATGTCAATATGCTTCAAGATATCCCTGCCTCACGGTTCGGCGACGTCTATATTACCCTCAATACTCTCTCTCCACCGCATCCTAGCCTCGTTCATGGGGTGTGGGAATTCACAGAGCCTGAGCCTTCCGCGAAGTCTCTCCATGCGCAGGCCCATCTCCCTTTTATACAGAATACAAGGGGATTAAGCTACGGTTTCTGCTGGACGGGCCGTGGCTTACTAGAGGATGCGGTCACCTCTGGTCTTAGAATGGCTACTGAGGATCTGGGTGCTACTGTTCCTTTCGAGGTGGCGTCGCATGCTCACCCATTGGCCACGACCGAACTCGTCTCTGAACGCTCAGGACTGCGAGTTAACCTGATAAAAACAACCATTGAGGCCATTCGCGCACTTGTTCTTGTTTTAGAGGTCATTTTGATCCTACTAGGTCGGATCCACACGCCGGGCTCGAAGGTTAGGGCACGCCTCAGCCTGTCTAGAGCCCTCAGAACCCGAGCTACGAATACTCAAAACTAGATGTCGCGAAGTATAGCCTTAATGGGCGAACAGGAAAGAATTAAAGCCGAAACTTCGCCTTGCCAGTACATAAATCCCAAGCAACCCTAAAACATGGTATACATATTACTCATTCCCCATTTGTTTCTACGCTTCTCATTGTGCGCCGACCTGTGATCACAACCCAACCGCCCTTCTTCGTCTCGGAATTCAAGAGAACTAAAGGAACTTATCGCTGTCCTGGCTGACGATCGCTGCACTTCGCTTCGCATCAAGGAAGAGATCTTCGCACTCCGTGACATCCGCCTCTTCAATTCCTCCAGGCCGCCCGTTAACCCGCGCAAGGATGCTAGCGGGCGTCAGCAATTGCAGGGCATACCGTAAGCTAACCTTGCTGCCGTGCTCGGCGACCTTGTCGAGGGCGGGATCAGTAATGTTGAGGCCTTCGGTCTTAGCACGGAGGCGGATGATAGTCTTAATTTCGTCGGGGGAGTAAGGATGTGTGGGGATAATAAGAAGGCGAGCGAGGAGGTCAGGAGGGATACCATGGGCGGCGGCAACGTCGTCAGTGCCGCGGATGACGGTGTGACCGCGATTTGAAGCGAGGATGACGATGGGAGATATCGAGGATTCTAGGGCTCGGTTGAGATATGTGAAGCATTCGATATCGAGCATGTGGACCTATACGCAGCTTGCATTAGAAGACTGGAGATGCGCAGAAAGGAATAATGGAAAAAGGACCTCATCGATAAAGAGAACACCGGGAACAAGCTCAGCAACACCCTGGTCAATGTAGCGATTCACGACCTTGTTGATCTCCTGTCGTAGCTTGTCCGTGATCTCGGTCTTCTTGGGCTTCATGAGCTGTCCCATCATGCTCATGACATCCTGTCCACCTTGTGGCCGAGCGTTGGCAATATCCAAATCATGTAGTGTCACGTCTTGCACAATCTCTTTCTTCTTATGAACTTCACCCTTCGGGACTGGAACGTATTCCTCCGCTTCGAGATCGAATTCGGTCGCATAGGCATCGGACCGGCCCACGCGTTTGCAGGCTCCAGTGTTTGCTTCAATGTAGATGACATCTCCGACGGTGACACGCTCCTTCTGAATGGCTTCGTAGATACTGGGATCGAGGCGTAATTTCTTTGTTCCTTTTGCGGACTTCAATCCAATGATCAGGTGGCTGATCGTGCGGCCGTAGCCTCCTAGTGGGTTCTCAGCTTCTTGGGGCGTGAGTTCGGTAACTTCGCCTTCGTATACCTCCTTCGTTTCCCGCACACGCAGACCTAGTAAGCAAGTATTAGCTGTCTGGGCCAATCCTCGCAGGACAGCCAAAGGGCAAAGTACCAATTGCTCTCCGGAAGTTCTCCATCAGGGCTTCGGTTTTCTTGACCTCCGCAGAGTAGATCTCACTTCCGACAATCGGGCAGAAAGGGACCTTCGTTCCCAACTCCTGGGATACGGCGAGCGCAAGCGCAGTCTTGCCAGTTCCTGGGCCACCAGCAAGGAGAACGGCTCGGCCAGCCATCTTCTTTGCTTTGATCAAGTCCACTACCACGCCGGATGCCTGTACGCGAAGTTAGTTAGAACGTCTCAAGATAGACAAAGCTCGAGGCTGTGAATCTGAGGTATCGCGCACCTCCCGAGCGGCAGCCTGTCCAACCCATCCATCACTAGACACCTCCGCTGTGCCATCTGGGCGTAGCCCGAGACCCTTGATATGTGTGTGGGCAGCTGTTCTATTCTCGCGCGAGTTGCCCTTGACTTCACTGATCTGAACCATGGTGAAGAGGGATACGGCCTCGGATTAAAGGGAGCGAAGTAGAATAGACGGATAACCGATTCAGCCAAGCTTTCCCCAGAGAGGATAAAAGAAGAACAGAGACTGCTGACAGAGCGGAGATTGATGGTCGAAGGGCTATTCTGGAATGGAGCTGTTGCGGAAATCCGTTCATTATTATGCCAAGGCGGTCAGCCCAGCTCCAAATTCTTCCAGCCATATCGTCCCCGGCTTCTCACTTTGATTGTGGATGCCCCAGTTGACTCCCATTCTGCATTCTACTGCGATGATCTAGCGTCTTTAATCCTCAAATCGAAAGCAATCGGCAGTTCTGCTGAGTTATACTACCATGTCGTTCCCTTCCCTCACAGCGACGTTCCGAAGTCTGTCTTTGACAGGCTCAAAACGAGCCTTTTCTACAACACAGCCGACGCAACGAATTAAGCCGTTACCGGACTACATCCCTCCATACCCCTATCCTCCAAACTACTGGTACCGACAGTCTAACACCGGTCTCTACGGTGGTACGACCATTCAATTCGGAAACAAGATCTCTCAGGGCCGGAACGAAGGGAAAACGCGGCGATCATGGAAGCCCAACGTTCGACGGAAGAAGCTATGGAGTGACGCGCTCGAGAAGTTCCTTTTTATCAAGGTTACGAGGAAATCGCTGCGGACGATTCGGAAGTCGGGAGGCCTCGACAAGTACCTATTGGACGACCGCCCAGGGCGAATCAAGGAGCTAGGTCTTTTTGGATGGAAACTTCGTTGGGAAGTGATGCAGACGCCCAAGATCCAAGCAGAGTTCAAGGAGGAGCGGAAGCGACTGGGGCTGCCGGAGCCACCGTCATTCGAGGAGTGGTTGAAGCAGAAGGAGAAGGAGGTGAAGGCGAAAGTCGAGGAACACATTGACATTGGGGAGCTCACAAAGCCAACCTACAACAAAACGAACTATTAGTGGTGGTCTAGTGGATGTTTGTGATATGTGTTGGTTGAGAGTTTGTATTATATGATTGCTGGGCATTTATCCCTCGTGGACTCTTGACCGGCCAAAGGCCCTTGCGCGACTACTCATTGCTTTTTCCCTCTTCGATGTATTCATACTCAATTCTACAGATCTGAACAGTGTCCATGTACATGTAAACAGCTCAATCCCTAATAGCTAAGTTCCTGAAACTTCGGGGGGTTTACATTGCTCGGTCCAACGATGATCCTAGGCCTCGATTTCCGCATCCGGCAGTATCTTGTAGGAGCTGGAGCCTGTCCATCGCTACACTTCACCACCCACCTCTTCTGCACTCCTCGAAAGGAGAATAGGAGAAAGAAGATGAATTAACACCCTTCTCCAATATGCAGTTTGCTGTACCTCCGCGCAAGAGCCCCGGTGCTCTTCACGCTCGCTCATCGTTCCTCACCTTGCAACGTCGCAGACAACTGAAAACAATCGCTGTCCTGAGCGTCGCTCTTCTCGCCGTCTTCTTCCTACTGTCGCAGCTATCCTACACTAGTACAGGAAGTAGAGCAGTCTCATTGGGAGCCTCGACGTCCAGTGTCGTTATTGTGACAGTCCTCGACCGCGCAACGTATAGCGAGAAATATCTCCAGAAGATTATCGCGAACAGGGAGAATTATGCCGAGCGCCATGGTACGTCCTTGAGCAATTCTGCTACCAGAGGATCTTTAATGACCTCATGTCTCACTAATACCTCTACCTTGACGATAGGCTACACCAACTTCTTCGCCAATCTCTCCGACTACGACTCATACGTAGGGCATTCCCCACGGAGCTGGAGTATCGTCCCCGCAGTTCGACATGCGATGGCCAAAAATCCTTCCTCAACCTACTTCTTTCACCTAGATGCGCACGCCCTATTCATGAATCCGAGCGAATCCCTTGAAGCTCACCTTCTGAACAAGCGCCGGCTCGAAACGTTAATGCGCCGAGATGTTCCCGTCGTGCCGCCGGACAGTATCATCAAGACATTTGCGCATCTCCGCCCCGAGGATATTGATCTTATGGTCACCAATGACGCGGGGGATCTGAACACAGGCAGCTTCGTACTTCGCCAAGGAGACTTTGCTCGTTTCTTGCTTGATACATGGTTCGATCCATTGTATCGGAGCTATAACTTCGCGAAGGCAGAAACGCATACATTGGTGCGTTCTCTCATAATGCTTCCCTGAAACCTCTTTACTAAGCTATATCTTTCGCCAGGAACATATTGTTCAATGGCATCCGACTGTCCTGGCCCGAATAGCTCTGATACCGCAGCGAGTCATCAACGCCTATAGCAAGGACTCTCCTAGCGCTGCGGTCGACGGTACCTACAAGGACGGCGACTTGATTATACGATTTTTCGGATGCGACATGGATCCTAAGCGGAGCTGCGAGAGCGAGCTGGATGCTTATTACAATCTATGGACGAAGAAACTGAAGCTTGAGTAGTGGCTCACTAGGAAATGTGCCCACACTTCTGGATCTTTTGCATAGTATGCATTGACGCGATTAGCATGCATCATTCATGTCTCCTACTTCTTATGTATGATTGGTGCTTGGCGTTGATAGAAGGTTTCCCTGGCTCACAAGTGCTCAATGTCCATTAAAATAGAAGCGATCTACATTCTTGCGCTAAATCTCAATAATTGAATATGCGTGCAACAAGATTGACTCGTCCAGCAGTCCCCGCCCAAACCTTAAGACGTCGTTTGGTCGGTTTATGGGTAGTCAAGTCTCATGTCCTATGGTCGAAGGGCTAATATATAGCCCAGATTCTGTTCTCACTGTCCCTCCTCTAAAAGAGGCCAGGGATCATGACAAACCTCTTGCGCTTGTACTTATCGCCGAATTCCTTGCGGTAGCGACGTTCCTTTTTCTGCGCCCAAAGAATCATTTGTCCTCCTCCGGCGACAATGAAGAGCAGGACGCTCCAACTCATTCCACTAACAAGGTAGACGCCAACCCAAGCAACAATCTCGAAGAAGTAATTGGGGCAAGTGACAGCGCTGAATCCAAAGCCGGAGGGGATTCCGCGCTCGGTGGTACCAGGACGGCGTAGGTCGCGCAGCACCAGGTGAGTGTTGTAGTTTGCCAACTCTCCAAACACGAAGAGCGCAAGGCCGGTGTACAGGATAGGCGGGGGTACGCGTCCAGTAGCTGCCGCAGAGTCAGGGCGGAAGACCCAATAGGCAATGTTGATTCCGGCTAGCAGCCAGTAGTGCCCGCTATTCTTGACAATGTTGCGCGCGGGCATCGTTGCATTGCTGAAGCGGTGAACAAAAATGGTCTCGTACTCGCGCTTGATGAAATGTATTGAAAGTAGTGCGCATACGAGGAGCTGAATGTCGCTTGGCTCCGGGATCTTGTCGAAGTTGAAGTACACGTAAGGGCGGAGAGGGAAAAGTACAAGAGCCGGAATAAGGAGTGGACCAAGGTACTCTATGATGAACACGGTGCGCCAGCTAATCTGGGGACCTAGATGAGAGAAACGGAGCCATAAGCACAAGTCTAGCAGATATAACTAGCAGAGCTAGTGGGGCGGGGGCGGGGGACAGTTGTCAACATACCCAGGTCCTTCACATGTAGTACGGTCTTCTCGGAAACCCCATTGCCCTCAATGGTGCTGTCCTTCGAGTTCGGGACTACGGTCCGGTCGGTGGCTTTAGTGATTCTCAGACGGTGAACGGAATAGCCGGAAGCTTCCGCTAGACGGTTGTAGAGCTCCTGGGTTGAGGCATCTGGAGAGAGCTGGACTTCCTTGGGAAGTTTCTTGATGGGTTTCCCTAGATCATCAATTAGTCTCGTTATTGGCATAGTTGGGGTAAATAGTCAAGCGCACCCCGCGATTGCACGACGACGGTGACAGGAGCCATCGGAGCAATGAATGTCTTGTTCAGATTATCTTGAAACAGAAGTCGAGGAACTCAGCAAGATCGAGTTGTTCGGTATCCCTGAGATTGCTGGATTGGAGGAAATGGAGAACCAGAAGCGCTGGGGTCAACAAAAATAATTCCAGTCCCGCAAGCTACCTAAATTAGCCTCGGCTGGTTAGGCACGTGACATTTGGACGTCGTCATAACTATCGCCTGTGAACGCTGAGGTGTTCCGTAACTACCTACTCTCTTCCTCTTCCGGAGTAGTTACTGTCCAACTGGGGACTTGAAATCACAAGGCTTTGGTAGGTGGTCTCGCAGACAGGTCAGATCAGTGTCACCATAACTCGCGACGCCGGGGGCTTATCGTCACCATGATTTAGCCGGGTACCCATGGATGTAACACCCTCAGACAGACGTCCGAGCCAATGTGACAGCACTGAAACAGCATTGATGCCCAGAGTACTGTACACCATGACCATGCTATTTGCTCAGTCTCGGCTCCAGAGCGCAAAGTTCATTGATCAGGTCACTGTGGAGATGTACGAGGTATGATGGCCGATTCTACAAAGATTTCAAGGCAGACATGTACATCTCTGAGGCCTAATTGATCTCGCATTGAGCAGTTCATGTCACACACATCGTCCCATTTTGATGCAGGGTCAAGCGGAATATCCTCCGAAAACTTACCGTATACCTTGGCTACAAGTAGCGCAGTCAGACCAGCCGTTGACAACTGGATGAGCCGGCTGCTGATTGCTTGAGCGTGCCGCAAATCAGCAGGTGCTAGGCGGATTGCTCGGTCTTCATCCAGCCAGCCCGACAAGTCTCCTAGGCATCTGTCCCCTACGAGATTGGCCTGTGGTGTTCCACCACAGTCTAATCAGTTTGGTTTTCGACCTTAATATGCAAGTTCGTATCCGTTCTAGGATATGCCGGGCTACAAGGACGTATGGTTCCAGGCTTGTGCTGAAAGCCTCGGCTGGTAAGACACAAATACGCATCAAGTACGCATTTCGAGGACAAATTGGATGCATCGGGATGACACCGGACAAGGGCCTCAATGGGTCAGTTTCGAAATACTCTGGGGGCAACATGCCTTGCTTATGCATCAGGCTTGATGAGTTTGCAGGGGCTGTTCCCTTGCCTCCACTCATAGCCCTAGCTGGTCGTGCCTACGGCCTGCTCTCACTGGTTAGCATGGTGGCTTGCACACCTCCAAGCTTTGTTTGCCACTGGTTTAACCAGTCGCTCGAAGATGCCTTCTAGGGTCATGATTCGAGAGACTCGTATAAAAATCAGCCTTTCGCCCTGGGATGCTCTTGAAGGCTCTATACTTTCCCACGCCGTACACCTTGTCGTGTCCCGGCCTTGAAATCTGGGTCTCTTGGACTCACCTTCCGGCGTAACCTGCTCTTGATATGCGTTGTGTCCTCGAGACTCAAGCGGCTATACTCTTTTCGTATCACTCTGTGTAGGTATCGCTCTGTCAATCCTCTCTAGGAGTTATGATGTGGAAAGGAATTTTCTTTGCATAATAATTCTATGGGTGATTAACTCCGTTACATAGGGCTCTTTGTACTTAGCACGCTCAACTCCATGATGGGTGACTCGAAGAAAGCATCCATTCTTAGCGGCTTTGAGAATGCCTTTTCTCAGATAGAGAGCACCGTCACTGCTTTATTGCGGCCGCTGCCTACTGGAAAGGGTAATGTGACCTATATCAAGGAACGGACTGAAACAGGCATAATTCAGGACCTCAACCATGTGGATTTCAAGGACATCCACACGCTTGTCGATGTCATCAAGAACGCGACGACGGGAGAGCCGGTGGACGACAAGCAGTATATAATGGAGAGAGTAGTTCAGGTCAGTGTCGCCTCGCATTAAAGCATGGCCATGCACACAAACACTTACTGGTTCACAGCTAGCTTCTGGGTTGCCTTCAAGTTCTCGGAGCACTGCAGAACTAACCAAATCGTTCTTGAACATGTTGTGGAATGACTTGGAACATCCACCGATTTCGTAAGAAACAAGTCGTTTCCACCAGCTTTAAAAGATCTAACAACCACACAGCTTTCTTGGACTTGACTCCATGTATCGTAAAGCCGACGGCTCAGGAAATGTGATTGCTCCCATTGTCAGCACATGCCCTAACTTGCTGCTGACCTCATTGCAGAACCATTTCTGGCCTCATTTAGGCGCTGCTGGTGGCCCCTACGCCAGATCAGTAAGGCCCAAAACGGTGCAGTCTCCGTCTCTTCCTGATCCAGAGACGCTGTTCGACAGCCTGCTCCGCCGGAAGCAGTATAAGGAGCATCCGAATAAGATATCAAGCGTCCTGTTCTACCTCGCTTCCATAATCATCCATGGTAAGTAAGACCATTTGTTGAATCAGTGAAAAAATTGGCTGCTGACCACGTAAAGACTTATTCCAAACGGACCCCGACGACGACAATATATCGCGTACATCGTCCTACCTAGAGCTCTCCCCGCTATATGGCAATAACCAGGACGATCAGAACCTTGTCCGCACCTTCACGGACGGAAAACTGAAGCCTGATTGCTTCTCTACCAAGCGCGTGCTAGGCTTTCCTCCGGGGGTTGGCGTTCTTCTAATAATGTTCAACCGCTTTCATAATTATATTGTCGAACAGCTAGCGTCCATAAATGAACGCGGTCGATTCACTAAACCTGATAGGTCCAACAATGCAGCTTATGCTAAGTACGACAACAACCTTTTCCAGACCGGGCGCCTGGTGACTTGCGGATTATATGCAAATATCATCTTGAAGGATTATGTTCGAACTATTCTGAATATCAACCGAACGGAGAGCACATGGAGCCTAGACCCACGCATAGAGATGCGGGACGGTTTGTTAGGTGAGGCAGCAGCAGTGGCGACTGGCAATCAAGTGTCAGCTGAGTTCAATGTGGTTTACCGGTGGCATGCATGCATCTCAAAGCGTGACGAAAAATGGACCGAGGATTTTCACCGCGAGATTATCCCGGAATTGGATCCAAGCACCCTATCCCTGAGGGAGTTTATTGCCGGCTTGGGACGGTGGCAAGCATCGCTTCCTGAAGAACCGCTGGAGCGCCCCTTTGCTGGACTACGCCGCGGGTCAGATGGAACATACGACGATGATAACCTGGTCGAGCTTTTCGAGCAAAGCGTTGACGACTGCGCTGGGTCTTTCGGTGCTTCTCACGTCCCTGCGGTCTTCAAGAGTATTGAAGCTCTTGGTATAATGCAGGCTCGTGCGTGGAATTTGGGGACTCTCAACGAGTTCCGGGAGTATTTCCACCTGGCTCCTCATAAGACTTTTGAAGATATTAGCTCCAATCCATACATTGCGGACCAGCTCAGGCGGTTCTATGGTCACCCTGATCGAGTGGAGATATATCCGGGTGTCATCGTGGAAGATACCAAAGATCCCATAATCCCCGGAAGTGGCCTTTGTACAAATTACACTATTTCTAGGGCTATTCTCGCTGATGCAGTTGCATTGGTCCGTGGCGATCGCTTTTACACTGTCGACTATACTCCAAAGCATCTCACTAACTGGGCATTCAATGAGATACAGCCCAGCAATTCTGTCAATCAAGGTCAAATCCTATACAAGTTGGTTCTGCGTGCATTCCCGAATCACTTTTCTGGTGATTCTATCTACGCTCATTTCCCGTTGGTTATCCCATCAGAGAACAAAAAGATTCTGAAGAATCTCGGAGTGGATGAGAAGTATAGCTGGACCCGCCCTGGCCGTAAATTGCACCCTCCATTTATCAACTCTCATGCGGCGTGCATGGCCATCCTCAAGGATCAAGATACATTCAAAGTAACTTGGGGCAAGAAGATTGAGTTCCTGATGCGGCGCGACCATCACCCTTACGGCATGGACTTCATGCTGTCAGGCGACAGGCCCACCAATTCGGAGTCTCGAAAAATAATCGGTGCCGCTCTGTATCGCTCTGGATGGGAGGACGACGTGAAGAAGTTCTACAAGCAAATTACTCTAAAGCTTTTGCATAGGAATTCTTACAAACTAGCGGGCATCAACCAAGTCGACATCGTCCGAGATGTGGCCAATCTTGCACAGGTTCACTTTTGTTCCAGCGTTTTCTCCCTACCCTTAAAGACTAAATCGAATCCAAGTGGTGTATTTACAGAGACCGAACTCTACAGGATAATGGCTGTTGTTTTCACCGCAATCTTTTACGATAACGACCCTGCAAAGTCGCTTGAGCTGAATCAAGCTGCTCGTGGTCTGGCACAGCAGTTGGGCCAGTTAACAGTGGCAAACGTCGAGAAAATCGGGAGAACTGGCTTCATCGCAAGCCTGGTTAATCGGCTACATCGACACGATGTGCTCAGCGAGTATGGCATCCACATAATCCAACATCTGCTGAACAATGGCCTTCGGGCGGATGAAATTGTATGGACCTATATCCTTCCAACTGCTGGTGGAATGGTAGCAAATCAGGCACAGCTCTTCTCGCAGTGTCTTGACTATTATCTTTCGGAGGAAGGCTCTGCTCATCTTCCTGAGATCAATCGACTGGCTAATGAGGATACGCGAGAAGCTGATGATCGCCTCATGCGATAGTAAGTTTGCATGCGTCCACGTTTGGTCTTGCACGTACTGACAGTCCTAGTTTCATGGAGGGTGCACGGCTACGGTCATCAGCCGCTCTTCCTCGAGTGGCTGTACAGCCAATGAACCTTGACGATAATGACGAAAATGTTAATATCAGCGCAGGTCAAGCCGTCGTATGCAATTTAGTCAGTGAACCTGCCGCACCGAAACTTATCCAGTAATGCTAAAAAATCTTAGGTTTCTGCTAGCATGGATCCTTGCGCATTTCCGGATCCAGATCAGGTCCAACTTGACCGTGATATAGACCTTTATGTTCATTTCGGAGCAGGAGCGCACAAGTGCTTGGGTATGGGACTCTGCGTGGCAGGGTTAACTACGATGCTCAAGGTAGTAGGGCGCTTGAACAATCTCCGCCGGGTACCTGGAGGCCAAGGCAATCTGAAAAAGCTCTTTGGGCCTGGCGGGATTCCGACGTACATGACAGAAGATCAAAGTGGCTTCTCTCCGTTCCCCACCACCATGAAGATTCAGTGGGATGGGGAGCTACCCAGGCTGGAGGCGGACCAGGAAGATGGGGATGGGTTCATAATGCGATCAAGAAGTAACTGAGACGACCATACTATGTTGCACACTGTGATGAATATAGTCTTGTGAGCATTTATGCTGTTTTCACTGCAAGGGTCATCGAGCTTGATGAGCAAAGATATATAGTCACGTTACACGTAGTATAGCACAAAGATGAGGCTGATAGAGTTTACTCTTGCGGTTTACCGAAGGACTTTAGAATGGACTGTGTCAACTGGAGAGTTATTCGAATCTCTTCTATATAATGGACCACGGCTTTATATAGCCAGGAGAGCTTTCAAGTTTCCAATGTCTGAAGGAAACATCGTAAAAGGGGACGACTAGATGAGGGGTCCCAAACCTCGTATCTATAATCTCAATGATTGAGCATTATGGAAAATCAGTGCCATTTAAAATATCCATTTGACAGCAGTATGAGTAGGAGAGCAGGGTCACTTCAAGGTATAATGCGTCTTTCGATAATCCAGCGACGGGAATTTAGCAGCAACGATAAAGGAAGATCAGGCACCGTACCATGTGTTACCAGAATTACAGTGTCTGGGGGGGAGGATCTGGCAGAAAGACGTATATTATACGAGTATGTGGTACAGGCGGCAGGAGCTTCGGGTTCCCCCCATCGGCCATCAACATCATCATCATCATCATCATCCACCACTTCACGATCTTCTTCTTTCCTGCTGCTTCTTTTCATTCCACTCCATCCTCCCACTACCTTCATCGCTCCTTGATTCTTCTTATCTCTTCATCTTGCGCGACAACCACCTATTCCTTTCTAGACATTTTCAGCTTTGTTTGCTTGGGCACTACTCCGGGGATTAACGACCTGCACCGTTTCCCAGTTGTTCTGCCAGCGGCACTCGCTACTTACTAACCGACCCAGTCCGGTTCACCTTTATCACCTTGATCCTCAACTCACGCAGAGAAGGTTTGATCTTCTACGAAATCGTCTTCACCCCTGTATTCACTCACTTAGTTCACGGTACGCCTCAGCAGTGGGCCGAACCATTCTCTCACCTCTGCTCCATCTTCCTTTCCTCTTCTGTTGAGGAAAGTCTCCGAAAGAGGAAGAAAAAAAAACGTCATAAAAGATTCTCACTTCTTACCTCAACACAGCAATTTTACACGACCTTTTCCTCTTCATTCTCTCTAGGAGCCGCTCTCCTGGACTATTGAATTTCCCTAATGAGCGCCTGATTGCCAAAACCAAGCCATCATGGGGAGAATCAAGAAGGTCGCGGGACAGAAGCATGAGGCTACTCTTGTAAGTTGTCCCACCTCTACGATATCCTGCAATCTTTAAAGTCGAGAGTCGAACTGAGATCTCTTTTCGCTTTGCATAGTCTCCCTACCTTGCGGAATTTGTAGCTCGTGCGACGTCCATTCCCATCCCAGAGATTCCATCGCACCTCCGCACATTTTCTCGCATCTGGCCGTTCCCCAGAGGTGACCTGTATCACTGGATCAATGTCTTGAATCGCTTCGACGAAATTCTGGCCTCAGTTATTGACAGATACGGTCTCAGCAATGGCCCTCAGACCACGCCCTTCAGCCGACAGTTCCTCGTTCATTGTTATACAAGCGAAGACTCTAACCTAGGCTCGGAGGACGTCGAGACTAAGCTCAATGCCCTGGAATATGGCTCGGAGGGAGACAGGGAACTTTTGGAAGCCGTTCTCGACTTCTCTAGACTTCTCTTGGAGAAATGTGGCAATCGCAGCTTGTACAATAGCAGTGAACGTTTGGGAGAGTTACTCAACACCACGTCACTGACTCTCCTACAATCCACACTTCGTTTATCCCTCTCTCTTGCGCAGAGATATCACTCCCGTCATCGCGGTGGATCCCACATTCAGCAGAGCCTTTTGGCGACCCACTACAATATCGATCTTGAGAAACTGCAAAAGATTGCAGCACCTTTTTCCCGTCCTAATCTTGCTGGTCGACCTGTATCCTCGCCATCAGCTGTCAAAGACAAAGACAAATTGCCTCAGACTAAATATAATGCAAATGACCTAACGTCCCTCACTCGTGAAGGAGATGGATGGGAAGACTGGAGCAATGTACATCTACTCTACTATCCACCAGGAACCGCTGAACAGGCGAAGGTCGCGCCGGAAAGCGGCCCAAGTAGCTTTCAAGCGCATGCTCCTTCTACGCCCACGCCGTTGCGTCGGAGCCATCCCAGCGCCACTCCTCGGACTGGCCGCATCCCATCAACGGAGGAATCGCCTGCCTCAGCCGTTAATACCCCCGGAGGGAAGTTGGAAGAAGCTTTGCCGGGCGGAAAAACGTTGGATATTCCAGGATCGACACTTTCCGCTTCATCTACTGAGCAAATCATTCTGCTTCATTCTGAAGACATTCCAGACGACTCAAAGTACGAATTACTTAATCGAATCCGCACAGCGAAAGCGATAGCCACGTCTCGGTCAACCCGAGAGCAAATCCTCGCTATAAGAATCCTCGCAATCACGAATTTGGCTTATATTTATCCAGAGCCACTTTTCCAACAGAAGATCCTTCAATTTGATTTGGAGCACCCAAAGCGTCTACAACTTGCCTATCAACTAGGTGAGCTAGTTCACCTTGGTGCTAGTGGTGACCTGCCCGTCTCTCGCACAATTCAAACATTGGCTATCCAGGCCCTTGATGCGCTAGCTAAACACAAAGCACGGGCGATTGACGTTTGCGCTGCGCTGAGTGTCAACGTGAATCACGGTGTTCTGATGTTCTTGACTCGAAAGGCTGTCAATGAACTGAGCGTGGAAGACGACGAAAATGATGAAAACAGTCAAGACGAATGGCGGGATGCTCTTCTCGCTCTATTGCGTACCCTCCCTGGGTCAAGCAGTAGGACTCCAGAGACTCTCGTGGCTGCTGGTTTGATTCCTATGTTTGTGGATGTTCTCAATCTCCGTACTAATAAGGCCCGTCGTGTTTATTCCCGTGTGATGGAGTTTCTTGATAGCTTTGTCCTTGCAGTCCGTGATGCTTTTGGAATTCTGACGAACGCCAAAGGATTTGACGCGCTTTCGGACTTGATTGATTATGAGACAAAGTCGTCATTCGAAAACGTGTCACGTGGTGCGGGCATCCCAGATCGCTATAAGACTATATCGATCGATTATCAGATCCCTTACTTCCAGCAGCAGACTCTCCGCTGGTTGTTCCGGTTCGTTAATCATATTATGCAGCACAACGGCGGTGGCTTTGATCGAGTCCTCCGAAACCTGATCGATTCACCGCAATTGCTAACCTCTCTGCGCCTTGTTATTGAGAATGCCCTCATCTTTGGCTCTCATGTTTGGAGCAATGCCGTCAATATCCTCAGCAGCTTCATCCACAACGAACCAACTAGCTATGCGGTGATTGCAGAAGCTGGTCTGAGCAAGAGCTTCTTAGAGGCTATCACTCTGCTGAAACTGGAAGCCTCAGAGACGCAGCCAGTTGAGAGCGGACACGCGGATCCATCGTCAGCTCAAACTGTGGCAGGACCATCCAGCGCAACCACAACATCGTTGGGTGCCAACAAACAAAAGCCCCGAGACTACACCATCGCAAGATCAAAAGACGCTCAATTAGCGCCTGGCATCATGGCCGCCACGGAAGCTCTCTCATGCATTCCTTCAGCATTTGGAGCAATCTGCTTGAATGGCTCCGGGCTAGAGCTTTTCCAGTCATCTCGAGCCCTGGAAAGCTTTTTTGAGATCTTCGAAAATCCTGCGCATGTGAGATGTCTTATTAAGGATGATACGAATCTGGTTCGTAACCTTGGTAGCACTTTCGATGAGCTAGTTCGTCATCACCCAGCTCTAAAGTCGTCAATCATGACTGCTGTCATGGTTATGATTGCGCGTGTCGGTTTTCTGTGCAGAACCAAGGCCTGGTCATATGGTATGGGAGCGAAACTGTGGAAAGAAGACTCAGAGGGAAAGCCCATAATTTCAGGGGAACCATCGCAGCTATCAAGAGCTATCGGTCTCGATGTTTCTAAGCAGGATGCTGTTGATGACGGTCAAGCCCATGGAGTTCCTGTCATCAACACTAAGGCATCTCTCCCTAACGGAGGGAAACTGAGCATTGGGAACGTGAGCGAGCTTCTTCCGATTCCGGGCGTTGACATTGAAGCCAAGGACGAGGACAAGGATGGCTTGACTGCCACAGAATATCTGTACCCTGTATTGCGATTCCTGGGTGCCTTTTTCGAGAACCAGTCGAACTGCACACACTTCATTGAGTCTGGAGGCGTCGAATTCATTCTGGATCTTGCCACCCTGCAAAGCCTTCCTTTTAATTTCCACAATACTGATGCGAACCAGGAACTGACAGTTCTAGTTCATATGCTTGTTGAGACCAAGCCTCATCTGGTGGTACCCTCGCTCGTCTCTCGTACCGAACGAACTGTTGATAGGCTGGCCGATTTCTGGACTTTGTCCCAGGAGCAGGGATTCTTCACGCCTTTGGTCAAACTAGAAAAGGATGGCCCTCACGAAGCATCTAGCTCGCTCGAGAGGTCTACCAAAACTTCCAAGGACAATGGAACTTTCTTTGCGAAACATTTGGTATCTGCCCTCATTCTTGTTGACCTTCTTCGTGAGGCATTTTCTTTGCCTCTATATCAAACTCGCCCAAGTCAACAAACCTCCGTGTTTGCTCAAGTCAATCTGGCCGATCGATATAGCAGTCTCGTGAAAAAGTTAGGTAGCTTGCATGCCGCCTGTGTTTGGGAGGAGATCCTCCTCGAAGAGAACATTCCAGACACTTGGGACCAGGCGACAAAAGTTCAGCCACCTGCATTGGACAGACCTGCCGATAGCTCGGGACTATTGTCGGAGGGGGTCTCGAACTTACTCATCCCCGGTCACCGTCAAGACGGCCCAACTGGTAGTAATTCTCCTAACCCGCAAACCCCGGGAGGGCAGCCGGCCGGCGATAACCCTGCCAAACTCACCGAAGGAGGCGTGGCCTTTAAGAATGTGCAAGCGCTTCGATATTTATTAAGCTCTTTGCCTTCCTCAATCACAGGGTTCTCTCACAATTTGGGCCTTGGTTTGATCGGGAAGAGGAGGCTCGATCCTTACCCAAAGCAAAATGCGACTATGGTGGCCGATGTTATCGCAGGCGCTGTCTTGGAACAATTGCAGTTCAAGCCGGCTAACTCTAGCACAAACCCCAAGCTGAGGTTTGCATACCTCATTGTTATACTGTCATCGTTCTCCCATTTGCTATTCGAAGGTGAGTTTTGTCTCCTGCCCCTCTTCGCTCAATCATCAAAAATAACTTGTTTATATAGCTGCCCCTGACCGCCATCACTCCCACTACCTCACACTTGTCTTGCTTGCGTTCAAGCGCAATAATGGGCTGAAGGTTCTCAAAGACGTCTGTGATTATTTTATGCACGAGGTCAAAACATTGACACCGCCTGAATCTGTACCTGAATCGGAGACCGATGTGTCTGCGAGGTTAACATCCGCATACGGCGGCATCAAGATCATTCTCAGCTTCTTTGCTGAGTTGGCTTCTGGAAAAAGCATCGTGGACTCCAGTCAAACTCAAGCAATGACCAGTCTCGACCGCGAGCGCGGGCGCCCCGATTACTTCAACCCAGGACAGTTCTTGGTGGATCTTCGTATGGAAATACTGCCAATAGCACGCGAAATGTGGAACTCCGACTTTGCGACTCAATCCACAAGTTCTGTGGTCAAGTGCCTCGTTGATATCTTGCGATCATCTCTTGATGGTGAAAACGAGAATGGAGCTGCCCAGAAAGATGGTGATACGATAGCATTGATTGAAGTGCCGAAGAAAGGATATCCAATCAACAAGGACCGTATTGATGGTCTGCAAGAGAAAGGGTTTGACAGTCAACTAGCTGAGGAAGCCCTCTACCGCTGCAATAACGCCCATCCTGCCGCCGAAGAATACTGCAGAGCCAGAGGGTATCTGCGGGCTCCCGAACCAACGCCACCGGAACCCAGTGATATCGAATCGGCTCGCCCTACATCTGGTGAGGGCCTGGATGACTCGGCCATGGGGGATCAAATACCTTTTGACTCCCGGTCATTACTTGATACATCTTCTATATCTATGTTCTTTGCCCAGTCACAAGAAAGGGCCGCAGATGATGGTAATCATGACCAGGGCTCAGGTATGCCTGAAGATATCACGAGAGTTTTAACTCACATCCTAAACCCAGGATCCACAGACGATGACCGTGACGAGAGCTCAGCTAGCAATCAGCCGGAATCCAGCAATGTTCGCGCCAGTAGCTCGGTTGGCCAGTCTGAGAAGCGTTCTGATGCACGACCGACAAAGAAACGTGTCTTAATTACGCAGCAGGATCTGGATACGGAGCGAGAGAAGATCAGGTCGAACCTGATTGAAAGATGCTTGGATGTATTGAACGAGCACTATGATGTCTCCTTCGAGTTGTCCGATCTGATTACCTCCGCTATCAAGAAGCACCCTGCCCGGGAAAGCTTCAGAAGGGAAGTTGGAGAACTCCTCGTTCAATCGTTGAACTCATTACAAATGGAGAACTTCCAGACAGCTGGTAAGAAGGTCGCAGCATATGCTCATCTTCTGGCTTTGGTGGTACAGGACAAGGAAATGTACACCTCTACCTTGGACGAGTTGAAAGACTGTTTCACAACATTCCTCCAATTTCTCTCTCTACCAGCGGAGAAAACCCCAGATGAATCTTTTCCGTGGGTCGGACATGTCTTGCTTGTTCTGGAAAAGCTGCTCTCTGATGATGCGCAACCCCCTCAAATCCGATGGACTCTACCTGACAATGCCGAGCCCAGCCCGGGTGATGAAGAACCAGCTCGCTTAGAGGAGCCTCTCATTTCCAGCGACGAGAAAATGCAGCTCTTCGAGGCCCTCGTCGAGATTCTTCCCAGGATCGGCAAAGATGATACCCTGGCACTCTCAGTTTGTCGTGTCCTAGTTGTCCTTACTAGAAATCGCAGCATCGCCGTCCGTCTAGGTGAGAAGCGGAATCTGCAGCGCTTGTTTGTCATGGTCAAGCAGCTCTCAAGCCAAACGAACGAAAAACTTCAAGGGGCCTTCATGCTCATCTTGAGGCATATAATCGAGGACGACGACACAGTTCGGCAGATTATGCGAAGCGAAATCGTTGCCAGTTTTGAGTCAAAGTCCTCGCGTCAGATTGATACTACAGGCTATGTTAGGCAGATGTATCACCTCGTGCTCAGGTCTCCAGAGATATTTGTCGAAGTGTCAAACGAGAAGCTCAAACTACCACGCTATGATAGCCGACAACGCCCTCAAGTTCTTGTGCTGAAGGCGTCTGAGAAGAAGACTGGAAGCAACGGGAAATCTGCTCGGGAGGCAGAGAAAGTAGAGGGTCTGAACGAGAAGAACTCTGACGGTCTTCCGACTGATAAGGAGAAGGGGAAGATTACAGACTTGAAACCCCCTGTTGTTGAGAATCCAGACGGAGTAATTCACTATCTGCTCTCTGAACTTCTCTCTTACAAGGATGTCGACGATAAGGAACCACTAGCGGAGTCCACGGAAATTCCCGCGCCTGAGCAATCAGAGACACAAACTGATGTGGAGATGTCGACCGATGACCCTACTCCTTCTGTGACAAGCACCGAACTACAGGGCTCACGAAACACCAAGAAATCGGAGAAGCCGGCTTTCCAAGCAGATGACCACCCCATCTACATCTATCGCTGCTTCTTACTCCAATGCTTGACGGAACTTCTCTCATCATACAATCAAACTAAGGTTGAATTCATCAATTTCTCACGCAAGGCAGACCCATTGGCAACGACACCCTCCAAACCACGTTCAGGTATCCTAAACTATCTTCTTAACGTTCTCGTCCCGGTCGGCACCATGGAACATGACGAGTCTGTCGCTTTCAAGAAGCGCAGTAACACATCTGCTTGGACAATGCGAGTTTTGGTCGCACTATGCTCCAAGACTGGAGAGTTTGGAGGACACGGAAAGCGGCGTAACGACCAGATCAACGAGGACGATGAGCCTGAGCTCGCTTTTGTGCGAAGATTCGTCTTGGAACACGCACTAAGAGCATACAAAGATGCTAATGCTTCCAGCGAGGCCTTGGATATCAAGTATTCTCGACTCATGTCCCTTGCTGATTTGTTCGACAAGATGTTGAGCGGCTATGCTTTTGTCTCAGGAGACTCTGCTTTCCCATCGTCCACCAAGCAACTTGCTAAAACCATGTTCGAGAAACACTTCATTTCGGCTCTTACAGCATCAGTTGCAGAGATCGACCTGAATTTCCCATCATCAAAACGAGTGATTAAGTACATTCTTCGCCCTCTAAACAAGCTTACGCAGACTGCTGTACTTCTGAGCGAGACATCGGACATTTCCACCATCGGCGGTTCTTCGGAGGAAGATGAGATCTCTTCCGCAACTTCCGTCTCCGATATGGATGATGAGCGTGAAGAAACCCCTGATCTGTTCCGCCACTCAACTCTGGGTATGCTGGAGCCTCGCCATGAGGAAGAGACCAGCTCGGAAGAATCTGAAGAAGAGGATGATGAAATGTACGATGATGAATATGGGGAGGAAATGGATTACGAAGAAGACATGCAAGAGGATGACGGTGAGGTGATCAGCGATGATGAGGACGAGATCGACGGCGTTGGACCTATCGAAGGTCTTCCAGGCGATTCTGGAATGGACATCGAAGTTGTTATTGATGATGAGGATGACGACGACGATGAATCTGAAGATGATGAGGATGATGATCATTCCGACATGGACGACGATGAAATCCTCGCTGGGGAGATCACTGGCGACCGCGACAACGAGAGTCTCGATGAAGGCGACGAGGATGAATGGGAGAGCGAAGACATGTCCGAGGGTGATGATGAAGTAGATATCATGAACCAGCTCGAGGACGAACTAGCTGATATTAGACACTCGGATCACCGCCAAGATGGACAGCGCCTTGATGACATATTCCGAGCCTTGAATGAGGTTGCTGGCGGCGTCGAAGACCTTCAGGCAGACAGCCTGGGAGATCTTCATGATGACATTGTCGACGACGATCTGAACGAAGATGATGGTTCGTGCTGACCCTTGACTAGTTTTATAAGTACAGCGCTAATCCTGTGTGATTTTTAGAAGACGAAGAGATCGATGAGCTGGAAGAAGAGCTTGATGAAGCCGATGACGATCAAGGGTCTTATCACGGCTTCGACGATGAGGAAGACCTCATTGATCCCTGGGGGTGGGACGGTGATGAGCCTCCATTGCCTCGTGGTCATCATCATCACCACCACCACCGTTTCCGTGCTCACAATCCAGCCTGGGCTGTTGCTGGCATGATGCCCGGTCGTCATGGAAGCATTGTTCCAATCCAACCTTATCGGCTCCAGCGAACCCAAGTACCGGCACGTGGAAACGACGATGGGACAAATCCTCTTTTAGTTCGGACTGATCGCGGCCCAGAAGCAGTTGGACAACGTCGTGGAGCAACGAATGAGGCATTCACAGACTGGGTGCATGGAATGGAGCCAATATCGACAGGGCGTCTGCTTCCTGTGGACAGCCCGGTTAGCTTCATGCATGCTATCATGCAGGCCATTGGTCAAGGCGGGCCGGGATTCGGTGTCATCCATCGCCCTGATGGCATCCATGTCCATGTTGACAGAAATGCTGTCCTCCCGAATCGTCTTCAGGATATCTTTGGGCTAGGCAGACCTCAGGCTGCCCCAGCAAGAAGTCGCGATGACCCATCCCAGGCGGTCAGTTTCGCTTTAGCACCAACCAAGAATCGCTGGCAAGAGGAAGCTCGCATTTTGTTCAGCAGCACCTATGTCGAGAAGACCCAGCGCGTTGTGAACTCTCTATTGAAGGTTCTTGTGCCGCCAGCCATCGAAGAACAGAAGCAGAGGGATAAAGATAAGGAAGAGGAAAATAAGCGTAAAGAAGCAGAGCGTCTCGAGGCTGACCGCAAGGCCAAGGAAGAAGAGGAAAACGAGCGGAAGCGAAAGGAGGAGGAAGAAAGTGCCCGTCAACAACAGGAGAGGGAACAACAGGAAGCCGAAAGCCAGGCGGCAGGCGCCGGTTCGGAGCCAATGGACGATGTGCAGCAAACTGGACCGATTGTTGAAGCTAGCAGCAGCAGCAGCAGCAGCGTCGTGCAGCCACCAGAACCTGAAGCAGGCCCTGTTGCACCTACCCCTCGTGTGCATACCACCATCAGAGGTCGCCAGCTTGATATAACTGATATGGAAATTGACCCAGAATATCTGGATGCCCTACCTGATGATTTGCGGGAAGAAGTGATCATGCAGCAACTTGCGGAGCAACGCTCTCAGGCTGCCGCAGCTGGCGAAGAGCCAAGCGAAATAAACCCTGAATTCCTCGAGGCACTACCCGCTGAGATCCGTGATGAGCTCCTCCAACAAGAAGCCGCTGATCGTCGACGTCGTGAACGGGACAATGCTCGCAGACAGAGTGGCCCCGCTGTCCCTGTTCCTGCTCTTGCCGAGGAAATGGACACAGCCAGTTTTCTCGCTACGCTCGATCCGTCCTTGCGCCAAGTTGTGCTTGCTGACCAGCCCGAAGAGATACTTGCAACCCTCGGCCCTGAATTCGTGACGGAAGCCCGTGCTCTTTCTGGGGGAAGACTTGCCCAATATGGAGATATCCCACGCGTAGATCATCGCCAGAGGCCAGAACAAACCAGCGATCAGGAACCCAAAAAACAGCAGCGTCGTCAAATCGTGCAAATGCTCGACAAAGCCGGCGTTGCTACCTTGCTTCGCTTGATGTTTATGCCCCTACAAGGCAATGCCCGTCACCAGCTAAACGACATCCTTCATAACGTTTGTGAAAATCGCCAAAATCGGATCGAAGTCATTAGCCTTCTTCTTTCTGTCCTTCAAGATGGGAGCACCGATGTCTCAGCTATCGAACGCAGTTTCGCTCAACTCTCTCTCCGTGCGAAGAATCCTGCCGTTCAGAAAACCCCGCAGTCCGTCAAGCGAACACTCAGCTTCCAAGGATCTTCAAATGTTAGCAACGAGGTTACCCCAATTATGGTGGTGCAACAATGCCTGGGGACACTCTCATTTTTGTCTCAATATAATCCCCACATTGCCTGGTTCTTCTTGACAGAGCACGACCCAGCTTCAGCCCTAAAGTTGAAGGCGCTCCGCAAAGGCAAGGGCAAGGAGAACAAAGCCACAAAATACGCACTCAACGCTCTGCTTTCATTACTGGACCGGAAGTTGATACTGGAGAGCCCCAATTGCATGGAGCAATTATCGAGTTTGTTGGCAAGCATTACGCAGCCTCTCACTTTGCTCCTTCGCCGCGAAAAAGAGAAACAGGCTGAGGAAGAAAAGGGCAAACAGCCCGAGCGTGCCGAGGGGGAGCCATCAGCAGAGGGTCAACAGCCAACTCAGATTCCTGAAACGGTAGAAGCTGCGGAGTCTGTGCCAGACACAAACATGGCCGACGCCCCTGCTTCTACCGAAGGTGAGGGCTTACAGGCTTCTGCTATCTTAGTGCAGCCTGAAGAGTCAACTTCAACAAATGCTAAGGTAGAACCTGCCAAAGTGGAAGCTACAAAGGGCGAAGACGAGAAGCATAAGAGAAGGACCATTGAGCCACCAGTTATCCCGGATTACAACCTGAAGCTGGTAGTTCATGTTCTTGCGGCTCGCGAGTGCAACGGAAAAATCTTCAGAGACGCGCTTTCCACCATCAATAATCTTTCTGCTGTCCCTGGAGCTCGAGACACTATTGGCAACGAGCTTGTAAGCCAGGCTCAGACTTTGAGCACCACTATTCTCCTCGACTTGGATGAATTGATTACCCATATCCATGAAGCTCAGACTGGGACAGATATGCAAGGCTTAGCACTCGCTAAGTTCTCCCCGGCCAGCTCTGATCAGGCCAAGCTGCTTCGTGTTCTGACTGCCCTCGACTATCTGTTCGACCCCAACCGCGCGGACAAGGCCAAAGGAAGCGAGTCCGACGGTATAGCCAAGGTTGATGTTCTTCAGACATTATATGAAAGCTCAACGTTTGGACCATTATGGACGAGACTCAGCGAATGCTTGACAATCATTCGCCAGAAGGAGAACATGATGAACGTGGCCACTATCCTCTTGCCCCTAGTCGAAGCCCTGATGGTCGTTTGCAAGAACACTACCTTGAAGGATACCTCCATCGCACGTAACAGCCGGGAACTATCCGTTACCAGCAGCACCGGCGATTCTGGCCTTACCATGGAGAGTTTGTTCTTCAAATTCACAGAGGAGCACCGCAAGATTTTAAACGAGCTCGTTCGGCAAAACCCACGTCTAATGAGCGGCACATTTTCTTTACTGGTCAAGAATCCCAAGGTACTAGAGTTTGACAACAAGCGCAACTATTTCACCCGCCGGCTTCATTCACGCGGCAATGAACCTCGCCACCCCCACCCCCCTCTTCAGCTGGCTGTAAGGAGGGATCAAGTTTTCTTGGACTCCTTCAAGTCTCTGTATTTCAAATCCGCTGATGAGCTGAAATATGGTAAGCTGAATGTGCGCTTCCATGGGGAAGAGGGTGTTGATGCAGGTGGTGTCACGAGAGAATGGTTCCAAGTTCTCGCTCGTGGCATGTTCAACCCAGATTACGCGCTTTTCATTCCTGTTGCTGCTGACAGGACCACTTTCCACCCCAACCGTCTCAGTGGTGTGAATCCTGAGCATCTGATGTTCTTCAAGTTCATCGGCCGGATTATTGGTAAAGCTCTTTACGAAGGACGTGTCCTTGACTGCCACTTTAGCCGTGCGGTTTATAAGTGTATCCTCAGCCGCAACGTATCCATCAAAGATATGGAAACTCTCGACCTGGACTACTACAAGTCTCTGCTTTGGATGCTCGAAAATGATATCACCGATATCATCACCGAGACCTTCGCCGTGGAGACGGATGACTTTGGCGAAAAGCAGACCATCGACCTGATTGATAATGGCCGAAATATCCCCGTGACACAGGAGAATAAGGAAGAGTACGTGCAGAAGGTGGTTGACTACCGTCTGGTTGTGTCTGTTCGAGAGCAACTCGACAACTTCCTCAAGGGTTTTCACGAGATTATTCCACCTGAGTTGATTTCTATCTTCAATGAGCAGGAGCTGGAGTTGCTGATTTCTGGACTCCCCGAGATCGAGGTTGATGATTGGAAAGCAAATACTGAATACCACAATTACTCGGCCTCTTCCCCTCAGATCCAATGGTTCTGGCGAGCTGTACGATCATTCGACAAGGAGGAACGCGCGAAGTTGCTGCAGTTCGTCACGGGTACCAGCAAGGTGCCTCTGAACGGCTTCAAGGAATTGGAGGGCATGAATGGTGTGAGCCGATTCAACATCCATCGCGACTACGGCAATAAAGACCGTTTGCCAAGCTCGCATACATGCTTCAACCGTGAGTTCTCGTCTTTCTAATGCTGAACTTGAATATCGGCTAACTGGGTAACAGAGCTTGATCTCCCGGAATATGACAGCTACGAGACCCTCCGGCAGCGATTGTACATCGCAATGACCACTGGTAGTGAATATTTTGGGTTCGCATAATCGGCGGCCGTTTGCTGTGCTGTTTCTGCAGTGGTTCTCCTTACTTGTTGTAATGCTCAAGCATTTCACGGCGTTCTACTCATTTTTCTCCCTTGTTCATCATGGTTTTCTTGAAAGTATGTATGTATTTCACACCGCTAATATTAGCCATGAGCAGGAGGAAATGGCTGGGCTGCTTGCAAGAACCGGTCGAAGTGCAGGTCGACTGGCTCTAAGCTGAGCGCGAGGTTTGTTTCCTCTTTCATTCATGTAATTAGCCTTCTTCTGTTCTGGAATCAAAAGCGCAAACTTTACGCGAGTCATTATATTCCCAGATCTAAATCACCTATGTACTCTTAGTATCCAGTACATAAGTTTGTCGTATAGTTAGTTGTACCCAGATAAGGCGGTGAAAAGGCAGTTACCGGTAGTGGGGTCACAAGCACGCAGCAAAAAAAAAGTCAGGTGCAGACGGCGGGGAAATCCTAGTTTTTCGGAGATCCATCCAGATGCTTGGTGACTCTCCGCTCCATTCTTGCTTGCCTGCTGTTGCCATCATTCTGACCCGTATTTCTTTCTCCTCTATTATCTTGATTTACGCAGATCCTTTTGGATTCCCACCTTTTGCATCAGCCGCTTGCAGTTGTCATTCTTCCCTCTCTCCGCTTCTTCACATACAGCCCCAATGGCGACAAATTCCATCAAGCTCCTGACTGGCAACAGCCATCCGGAGTTAGCCAATCTGGTCGCTGATAGGTATGCTGAGACACATCAAAGGCCTTAATCTTGATAGCGCGTTGACTAACATGGTGGCTTTCAAACAGGCTCGGCATCGAACTGACCAAGATCATGGTCCTCCAGTACTCGAACCAGGAAACCAGTGTAACGATTGGAGAGAGTGTTCGAGATGAGGACGGTATGAGCTCCTTGCAAGCTCTCCCCTAGTTCTGAGACCATTTTCGGGCAATTGAAGTTGACTGGCGTCCGTGTCCGTCGGTTATAGTATTCATTCTGCAATCTACCCGGCCGAACGACATCAACGACGGATTGATGGAGCTGCTTATCATGATCAACGCCTGCAAGACTGCTTCTGCCCGCCGTATCACAGCTGTCATCCCGAACTTCCCATATGCCCGTCAGGACAAGAAGGACAAAAGTCGTGCGCCTATCACGGCCAAGCTTATGGCAAACATGCTGCAGACCGCTGGTTGCAACCATGTCATCACTATGGATCTCCATGCTAGTCAGATTCAGGGCTTCTTCAACGTCCCCGTTGACAACTTGTATGCTGAGCCTAGTATGTTGAAGTGGATTCGTGAGAACCTCGACGTTAGCAACTGTGTGATTGTCAGTCCTGACGCTGGTGGTGCGAAGCGGTAAGTGGATTCTAAGTTATGCATCATGACCCTGGCGCCTGGTTATTGACTGGCCTATTACTAGCGCGACCGCCATCGCCGATCGGCTTGATTTACAATTCGCCCTGATTCACAAAGAACGCCCCCGCCCGAACGAAGTTTCGCGCATGGTTCTTGTCGGCAGCGTCAAGGACAAGGTTGCCATCATTGTTGATGACATGGCTGACACATGCGGAACCCTCGTCAAGGCTGCTGATACAGTGATGCAACACGGTGCGAAAGAGGTCAACGCCATTGTTGTGCACGGTATCCTGTCCGGCAAGGCCATTGACAACGTCAACAACAGTTGTTTGAAGCGTATCGTTGTGACAAACACCGTCCCCCACAAGGAAAAGAAGGAGCAATGCGACAAGATCGAGACCATTGACATCAGCCCTACGCTCGCCGAGGCCTGCCGTCGCACACATAACGGCGAGTCCGTGAGCTTCTTATTTTCCCACACGGTTGCTTAGGGCATTTCTTCTTTTGCGAGATAGTCAGGACTCCTGGTAGTATTCTACCTTGGAAGATTGTCGATGGCTCCTCTTGTTTCACATTTCCTTTCCTTTTTCTTTACACAACCGTAATGAAGCATGAACCAGAAAGTCTAGAATTTTCCCCCCCCATATTGCCGTTTCTGCCAGGGTGATGAAGCTGAAAAGTTGATGGCGCTTTTTGTCTTTGCTTTGGCCATCGATCGTCGAGTTGATGCATCTGTGTACATACCTAGCTATCCCACCGGAGTTTGTTTGCTTTGCTTTTTATTATAGATTTAGAGCTTGACATGTCTTCACGGATTGTACAATGACTGTTTTCGCCCTTCCCAGGGATCCTGGTGTTCGTCTATACAAGTATTAGGTTCCCCGTCTTTGATTAGAGTTTTGTTGGAACCAGAAAACGGCCGTGAAATGTCTAAATATAGGTTGTCCATGGATACTTGAAGTCTTAGAGCCTTTTTCCTCGTAGATGCGGGGGCCAGTCATGAAAGTTCGGAGTGATGCCTAAGAGATAAGCTGTAGGTGGCAGGTGTTGATAAAGCCCGTCGAGGGGAGCTGCGACTTAAGTATGACCAGTAGAAGGGGCCGGACTCTGGATTGCTACGTCTGCAGTCCAGTACGGCGTACGAGCGGGCAATGCTATACCTAGGTATGATAGGACATAATGTAAGATCATAAAAGTGCATTTTGATTTTATCTTGTCCAGCATGACATGAGAGAGAACACAAAAGAGACAAAGGAATCTTTTGACGAATAGACCGGCACCACTTGCTTGCTCCTCCCTCTCTCCTCCCCGAAGACTCTCTCCCCTCCAAAAAAGAGCCGTCACCCATAGATAGGTACTACCGGGTTTCGTCTTACAAAGATGAATAGTGTAGGATGATGAGAGAGGTAGGTATGACCGTCGTTTGTCTGAGATTTCTTTTTAAATCTTTTTGTTTCCCGATTTCCTTTCCTTTCCCTAGCCATAACAGAGAGACGTACGTAACCCGACCATTAGAAACCCCTCGGAGAAAGAAAGAATTGAAACCAAAACACCCTTCCTTTACTTCCTCATGGAAGACGCCCGTCGCTTACGGAGCTCGTCCTTCTTGGCCTTCTCCTCGTGGACACGGTTGGCGAGGAGCTTGGCGTAGTCGTTACTATAGTTTGTTAGTGTTTGTAATCGAGTGTCGGTGGACTTGGGAAAAGGGCGGCTTACGCAGCCTCGCGAGCAGCCTCAGAGCGGCGGCGCTTGAGGGCGATCCTATGACGCTTGCGCTGGAGACGCTGGGGAGTGACCAGACGCTGGATCTTGGGGGCCTTGGTGTAGTCCTTCTTGCCCTCCTTGGTGACAGTGCGGCGGATGACGAACTGGCGAACGTCGTCCTTCTTGTCGAGACCGAAGAAGCTGCGGATCTTGGTGGCGCGCTTGGGGCCAAGACGCTTGGGGACAACGGTGTCGGTGAGACCGGGAAGCTCACCCTCACCCTGCTTGATGATGCTGAGGGCGAGGACGGCAAGGTCCTGACCGGTGATGGCACCGCGGACACTCTTGCGCTTGCGCTCACCGGTGCGGCGGGGGCGGTAGCAGCTGTGGCCATCGGCGAGAAGGAGGCGGGTACGGGTGGGGAGAAGAACTGTAGTTGAATGAGTGAGTTTGTGATTCATTGTCGGTGTAGTCGGAATGCTCGGGGCGAGTCGTTACATACCACCCTGCTTCATGGGGAAACCTATAGGTCCGTATGTTAGCGCGTGTCACACAGTTATAACTCCGATCAACAGCTCCAAGAGGTCCGCGAGCGATTATTTCAACAAATATTTCAACATTCCACATCCAGAGCCAACCGAACCGAAGATCGAAGAAAAGTCCATCCGTACCTTGCTTGTCGTTACCACCAGTGATCTTGAAAAGGTAACCCTTGAATTCATCACCGAGAGAGTCGCCGGGGACCTAATTAACCAGATGCCGTATCAGCCATTCCATTCTCATTCATTCCTGTCTTTGTGCGTTTGAGTGTGTTGTGTTCTGTCCCATTTCGCGAATTTGGTGTGTAGAAACCGGGGTTGGAGAGACTCGACTAACTTCGGTGCCCATGCGCTTCTCCATGAAAGGACGAAGCTTGCGCTCATCGTCGACCTCGACGATCTTCTGAGACCCATTGGCCGGGTAGGAAATGTTGAGCTTCATCTTGACGGTGCTGCGCGGTCAAGACGGAGGGCGCGGGATTGTCGACGGTCGAAGTGGTGCGTTCGGTCGTTCAAGCGAAGAGACGGTGGTGGATTTTTGTGTCGCTTTCCTTTTGGTGTAGCGAGATTTCGGTCTGTGGGTGGCTGACTCAGCGGCTAGCCCAGAACGGTTAGCTGCTCGGTAGGGCTCTTAGTCAGTTACTGCCTAAGGCATAAAGCACATCACGGAGCAGGACGATAGTTACCAACTAGTACTAAGTACGGAGTAGTTAGTAGATAGTTAGTTAGTCCATACTCCGTATAACTAACTATAACCATGATAAAACATCCGATATATCCGACTCGACCTGGCTGTCACAATGGCATATGGACTCACGAAGGCAGCAGGTATACTTTTACTACACTCGCCAACTCAATTGATTGTCGCTGTTTAGGATCGAAGCTCTTTCCTGCTCAACATCCTGGTGCTGACGCAATGCACTAACTAACAGACTCCGGTTCTGCTCCAGATGGAGAACTCTTGATTATTGACCCCCCCAATAATAATCAACGATAACCTGCTTTACAAGAACGAACCTCCCTGTTCTCCCCTTTTCCATTCTCCTTCCACCTTCTCCTGACCTGGGACATGTATATATCTACGCTCTACTGACATTCTTACCCCATCTATCTTTTCCGCATCATATCATCAACCCCCTTCCCGAACAACTCCACTCTTTTTCTCGCTGCCGCCCGCTTTCCTCCCATCAACGCTCACTCACGCGACACTGAATATCCGCCCGGACAATCTCCGGTTCAGCTTTTCAATTCCCTTCAACTTTCCTTCCCGAAACCAACGTCGCCTTGAGTTGTTAATAGATAGGGATTGGTGAGCTGAAATTATACGGGGGTTTCAGAACAAAGAAAATCCCGCCGATCACCGTCGGTTGACAACGGCGCCCAGCGTAGTCGCTGCGCTCAGCCATTATATTGCTTTGCATCCGACCTTTGTCTCTGACAGACCGCCCGAAAATGAGACTTGCTAGCAAGTTTCACATCATCTGCGCCTTTGCGGTGTTCAGCATCCTGCTTTCTGCCTTGTTCCTCGGCTCCCAGCATTTCTACTACCGCCGCGTTGGCTCCGCCAACGAACCGATTGTCGATTTCCAGGGGAAAGCCTCATGGGACCGCAGACTAGTCGTCTTTGGGGATACATGGAGCGACAACAATGCCAAAGAAATTCAGGGCGGCAAAGTCTGGACCGACTGGCTTTGTTCTTCGGTGAGTTCTTGCCGCCGCGGCGCCGCCGTTTGTAGCGATAGTAGCGTGACCAAAGCTGACTGACTAAAAATATTAGTTCTCGTGCCATCATGAGAACCTTGCGCAGACGGCCAAGTCTCTGAGAGGGAGCTACATTGGTTCTGTTGTGGATAATGAGGAACTCTCCAAGGACTTCCTCAGCTTGTACAAATCTCCACTGGCTGATTTCCGGGCGCAAGTCCAACAGTGGCTGGCGTCAGAGACAAAAGCCATACAGCAGCTGGACGGGGAAGCGGTGCATGATCGCCGCAACCGCACTATCGTAGTGGTCTCTTTTGGTCTCTGGGACCTGTGGAACATGATAGAGAAGGACTACGAGACCGCGGCCAACTCAGTCATCCATAGCGTTGAGGTCATCATGCAGCAGTTTGACCTTTTGTCTGAGAACTGGGGCCATGACGACCTTAAGATCATCTTGACATTGGTGCCGGATGTGACTTTCCTTCCCGCGTTCCGACCACTCGGCGATCAGCATGTCTCCCGGTACAAAGAGACCGTCAGACTGGTTGCACTCTGGAACAGTAAGCTACGAGAGGCTGCGGAAGCCTGGGGCAAAGGCACGATCTATCTATTTGATACAGAGGCGTTCATCACGGACCTCATCCGAGACCGTCAGCTCTACGCAGCCGGTGTTGAAGAGTCCACTGGTCTGGGAAAGAACCAAGATCCTGGCTGGGAGAATGTTGAAGAGGCATGTGTCGAAAGCAGTCAGCAGTGGGTGGTGACATCAGAGAGCAAGCGATGCAAAAACCCGGAGAAATATCTATTTTGGTGAGATGGGCGCATGGTCCTTTGTCACCCGGAAAAGCTCAACTGACGTATGATAGGAATGACATGCATCTCGGACCATCCGCTCACCGACTTATGGGCACTGAAGTATTCCGTGGCATTGAAGAGATGTGGCTCCGGTAGAGTCAGCATGACGATTGCTGAAGGAGTTGCCGATCTTTTCGGAAAGGTACGAGTACCGACCAAATAGAGATGGTGGTCCATGGTAAGGGGTATATATCGTTCCTGCGCGAGTGTATAGAGAAAGGCCAGTTCCCGAAACAACTTGGATGCGAGCGAACGGACAGGGCGGGGAGAGGCGTCCCCGGATGAAGCAACTCAGAGCCCGGTTTCAGTATCTACCCCGACTATTCCTTCTAAATACTGAGAAACAAGTCCTAGACATGGTGGTCACCCAAAAAGTTGGATGTACTCCGTACTGGTGCACGAGAGTCCCCGACCACTGGCGACAAAGGGTAAACGCAGGTTCGGTACGGCAGGTCGGTCTCAAGAGCCCCGGAGCCGGCGTCAAAGAGCGTCAACGGTCAAAGGGATGGACGGTTGTAGCGCGACGTTGGAAAGAACCTGTGGAGCTGGAATGGAATGTGAGAGCAGACAAGCCAAGATGTTGGTGGAATGGTGGATCAAGGGTCTCGACTCCCAGAAATGGAAAATTCCAAATTCGGCGCTCAGTCCAGCATCAGTAAATTTTTTTTCCAAGCAGAGTGTAAATGGTAGACCAGGATATGACCAGAGAGGCAAGGCCGCAAGAGTCCCGTCTCTGTTTGACAGGCACCTGGACAGGGGTGATAAGTGGGGTGGGGATCTGCCTGGTTTCTTTGTTCTCTTTTCTTCCCTATTCTTTGCTTCTTTCTTTGTCTGTCGGGTGGCCGGAGATCTGAAGCTGAGCCTGGATCTGTTGGTGATAGCGCAGATGAGCGAGCACTAAGGCGCTTGGGAGGGCGCTACTGTCCATCACTGGTGGGAAGTCACACAGTCGGCCTGTGCAAGTGGTCAGTTATTGGGCGATTGACCCCCCTGCCTGCACGCCGCATGCGGGAACGAACAAAGAACTCACAACAATAATAACTTAGCCTGCTCTTAGCGTTGGAGGAACTGGACTTTAGACTGCCTTGTCTGACTGCCTGTCACCGGCAGACTTTGGTTGTTAAGTCTGGTACTAGGGAGAAGGTACTGTCACCGTGCCCTTTTCCCCCCCGACGCTCTGGAGTCTGGACTAAACTCGTACGTACTTCCAACTAGTTTAGGTACCTAACTTACTCTGTACGTACATCCAGACAATCGCGATGGTTCCATCCGCGGCGTTTACTGTCCAACATGGCTGGAGTAGCGCCAACAGACCACCGACAAGCGAGACAAAGAACCAAACGACAGGGAGGCTCTCTCTGCCTTTGGCTCCCACTAACTACTACCTACTGTAGGCATTTACAGCGAACAAAGGACTTGAACCCAAATCCTAGCCTGGATCAGCCTCCCACTCTTCTTTCCCCCCCCCCAGAGTTGGTTTGCTTGTCAAAGAAAGAAACGAAAGACAAAACCCCCCCAGTCGCGAATCGGATCAACCGACCTTCTTATTTTTATCTCCATTAACAGCCCTGAGCTCATAGATCCATATATCCCGTTTCTTTCTTCCTTTCTTCTCTTCTCCTCACATTGCTTGTTTCTTTCTTCCGCCTCCTCCCTCCCCCTCCAATCTTTCTTTCATCCGTCCTCACTGCTGCTCCTCCTTTCACTCCGCCTCTCTGCTCTTGAAGTTTCTTATTAAATGTCTTACGATCGAGTTCTTCCAAAGCCCATTGCTCTGCATCATGATTCTACCCAAGTCTCCATGTCAAGACCAACCAGCAACCTTCTCGAACACAAGATAATGCACGACGATCACAACATGGCTGACCATCGAGACAACGCTCCCTCATATCGCTACTCCGAGAGCATACCCCGAGTCAACCTGCCTTCTATGCACCGGGCTAGGGTAGTTGTGAATAGTAAGAACCATCCCGCCAGCCCCTCCACGACCCTCGAATCTCCAATCCCGACATCTGCTATGTCAACAAAGACCATGGCTCTGCGAGAGCGCTCATCCCACTCCGATCGTTCGTCATCTACTAGCCCGGTCAAATCGGCGGCCCAGGGATCAAACACTCAGTTTTGTCTGTGCCAGCCGGATCCGAAGATTCCCCGACCACGTAATGGTGCGTCCTCTGCCTTGGGTATCTGTCAGAGGCAGTGAGCTAACTCTCGCTGGCTTGTAGCTTTTATACTCTATCGTCAGCACTTCCAGGGCGATGTAGTTAAGAAACACCCAGGATTGGCCAATCCGGACATCTCAAAAATCATCGGTGAACAATGGAGACAGCTCCCGCAAGACATGAAGGATAAGTGGAAGCTTATGGCAGAGGTACCATGAATGAAAGTTTACGATTTACTACCCAGACCGCTAATTAAGCTATAGCAAGAAAAAGCTCGACATCAGCAACAGTATCCCGAATACCGATATCAGCCTCGTCGCTATGGCCGTGACGGAGCCTCAAGGAGCTCGAGCTCCGGACTCAGCCATAATCCCCCAGGTTCCACAACATGCACCCGATGTGGAGGCCGCATAATGAACCCACCCGTGTCTCCAGATGCCGTCTTGAGTTCCGGCGGCCCAACCGGGAGAACTCATGCAGAAACAAACTCAGGACGGAGCTATAGTATGCATCAGCCATCGAGACCCTTGAAACACGTTAGCCATGAAGACGCCCGTTCTGCGTCCCGTTCGCGTCAGTGGGAAGAAAGTGGCTCCCAGTCGCCGGACTCGAAGCGACGCCGGACGAACCCATCACACTCCATGCACCCTGTCAACCCTGTACTGCCATACCGCGCAAACTACACTCGAGACAAGATCCCCGCAGGTCCTCCGTACACAATGCCTCCCTACCCTGGTAGCAATGAGAGCTTGAGTGCGCGCCCGATTGGTCAGATCATGCAACCACCCAAGGGAGTTCTTCGTCCCGTAAAAGAACAGCAACAACCGGATCCTAGCCTGAAGCTCCCACCGTTGCAGACAGCGGTACCCTTGTCCGCATCAATGACGCCAGTTACCCCGTTCCCTCAGGATGGTTTCAATGTGGAAGCAGCGGTTATGAATATTCCGTTCTTGAATAAGATCAAACTCCTGGCCAAGATTGCACCCCAACTCCCCGCCACCTTCCGGGAGGGAGATCCCAAGCGTCGGGGTCCCGTGATTGCTGTTGACGGACAAGATGCAACAGCTGTGAAGGCGATGACCGACTACCTAGATCAACAGCTGCAGAAAGAAGGGAAATTTTATTCTCGCATCTTCGAAGGCCCCAAGATCTTCTCACAGAGGCGAGAGAGTAGTGTGGAGCCTGAAGAGATGGGAGATAAACAGGTCGAGTACTTCAATCGTATCTCCAAGTGGCATCAGGTCTCAGAAGAGATCAAGGGGTTCGTCAAGTCAGAGCCGCCTCGTCAGTCGTCGGAGCCCGCTTCCGTCAATGATGAAGAGGATCCCAACGATGTTTCACCCCGAACGATCGTTCCCAAGGCAGCTGAGATACATATTAGCTCACCGCCACAATCTAGTGAGGCTGGATCAGAAGCAGCATCATCACCCAGAGAGACCCCCCCTACCAGCATCTTACCCGTGGCAATTGTCCCGCGGTATCAGCTGACTACCGCCGATGCCTATGCATGTATGGTACCCATTGCCGACTCGTATAATGTTCCAGATCACTGGCAGTGGATGGCATCTCTCTGGCGTGGTGCGGTTGGCCCAGACATCACAATCTACGTGCGGGAATGCGACGCGAACGAGATGAAACAAGTGGGTGGAAACCCGGTGGAGATCCGCCTGCACGACTCCAAGACGGTTATCGTGCGGAGACCCGCAAAGTCTCCAAAGGAACTGGAGGAGAAGGTTCTTAAGCGGGTAGGTTTCGAGATCGAAGACTTCCTGACCCAGTAGTAGTTAGTAAGCTCGCGCAAGAGCACATCTCATTATTTTGGCTTTCTTTCTTATTTCTTGTGGTGTTCTTTTAGCACTCGAGTCGGGCATCATTCGGAGGTATACTGTGCGCGAAACATACAAGCGACGGACTGGAGGTCTGTTTTTTTATTTTTCGGAGTACTTAATCTGGATTTTGCAAAGGTAGTTTTCTCCTTCAAGTTACTCGTATTGGGACTTGTAATTGAAGTCTTCTTCACCAGAATCTTCCCCCGTAATATTAGTTGCCACAGACTACAGTGGTATCCGGAACTCAGTGCCTGAGGCTGCAAAACTGGAGGTAAGTGGTCAAGCGCGGCGTAGTGGATCCCGCTGACCAATGGTTCTGCGGCTGGGGTTATCGCCTCAGGCCTCAGGGACCTATCCATCCACCATCCTTCCTTCTTTTCTTTCCCCGTCATTTCATTATTATCCATAAAATGCATCAATAGAGCATTTGAGCCTTTGAGCCTTTATAGACATGCTTTCAAACTCTGTTGATGGGGAGCCCTGTGCTGAAGCACTCCTTAACACATCAAATGGTTCAGTTCCCCTCAATGTATGTTCCTGCTACCTTGATATGACACCGGTACACTGAGCCTTGTTCTATAAAACTGCTCAGACCCGGCTATTTCGGAAATATTGACTTACCACCTAGATACAGAACACTAACACAACTCAGTCTGTGGCCTCTCAAGACCCGGCCCTGATAATGGCTGTCCCATACCTGCAGCCACCATCTTCCCCAACCACCTCACAAACCAATACTAGCTCCACATCTACACCTGCGACTTCAGTGCCTATAGACTCTCCAGCAGAGATGCCAAAGTCCGAAATGGCAATTTTGCTTGAGAACCTGGATTCGTTTATTGCGGTTGGTGTTCTTGAAAAGTCGGGTATTGCCACCGGGCTCAGGCCGGCTTCTGGATTTCCCGGTGCAGAAATCGCCAGTCTGGAAAAGCATAACTGGATACGAACCACCATTCATCAAGATGAGCGGTATTCTGGAAGTTCGTTCGTCCGTGTCTATGTTCTGCCTGATGACGTTGGCCGAAAGTTCGTCCCGCGGTCAAGTACGGCGCTGAGAAGAGCTCTTAAGGCCATTATGTCCAAGGTAGATCCTTCGCCTAAAGCATGGGCCGGGGAGGGCAAGACAGATGCGAGAATAGTAGATATTTCATATGCGAGTGCCGATGATGAATCTTTGTGGTATATCTTCAATACCCTGAAGGACCCTAACCCCGTCGTGGAGACGATACGAGACCCATACGCCAAACAAGCCATGGTAGATTTGCTATCTACGACAACCTTCCGAAACTATGACGCCCCTGAAGGGCAGACTTTCACTGGTATTTCTGGTCTAAAAACCCCGCTTTACCCCTATCAACGGCGATCTGCAGCGACAATGATTCAACGAGAGGTGCAACCACATCAAATGCTGGACCCTCGACTTCAGCCGTGTACGAGCCCAACAGGCCAGGAATACTACTATGACCGCGAAAAAGGCAGCATTGCACGGGAGAAGAAGACGTACTCGGAGGCATGTGGAGGGATCCTTGCGGAGACCATGGGTTGTGGCAAAACCCTGATCTGCCTGGCCATAATATTAGCCACTCGTGGGCACTTTCCGCATGTTCCCTTGGAGTACCAAGAGATGCAGAACCCCGTGAGGGCAAGAACAGGAAGTCTTTCTGAAATGGCGGCGGCGGCTGCAGGTCGGCTGTCTTTACCATGGAAGGCACATTTTGACGATCTAACGCGAGTGGGAGAATATTACGACAAGTGTGTCAAGGCTTGCGAAACTCACCGCGGCTCTTACACCATCCCTCCGCCGCTTGGAAGGCAACCTGGACGTAGCGGTGCAGTTTATCCCAAGGTGGCCGCGCAGAATGTCCGGCTATGCTCGGGGACGTTGATCATTGTACCGCCTAATCTACTCGATCACTGGATAAGTGAAATAGCAAGGCACATCGAAGGTCTGAAGGTTCTCATTCTGCGGAGTGGTGCAGACGTGGTTCCGCCGCCTGACGACCTCTTCGCTTATGATATTGTCCTCTTCTCGAGAACACGTTTCGAAAAAGAGGCGGATGACTCTAGCAATGGAGACTGGACCCAGCGCAAGGAGCCTTCGCCATTGACAAAATTGCATTGGCTGAGGATTATCGTTGATGAAGGACACAACGTGGCTGGCCACGGACAAAAAACGAACATGGTGCATTTGCTAGACCAAATTCGCGTCGAGAGACGCTGGGTCGTTTCTGGGACTCCGTCTAGCGGGCTGTACGGAGTTGAGGTCAGCTTGGCTTCCCGAGAGACACATACCGACGACACAGACTTGACTGAGGCGACCACGGTCGTGCTTCGCGGGAGGAAGAAGACTGGCAAGGCCGTCGACAGCGAACTGAAAGACCTTGACAAACTGCGCTTGATTGTCGCGGATTTCCTGGATCTCAGGCCCTGGTCTAACTCCAAAAATGATGATCCCGCTAACTGGACGACATATATAAAACCGGTTGGGCCTGATGGAAAGAGACGTAAGGCTCCCTCCTTGCGAGCTACCTTGCAGAGCCTAGTTGTGCGCCATCGAATGGAGGTCATTCACAATGAGATTCCCCTGCCACGTCTACACAACAAGGTCGTTCATCTCGAACCGACATTCTACGATAAGCTAAGTTTGAATCTTTTTATCTTCATTCTTGCTGTCAATGCTGTTACTTCAGAGAGACAAGATCAAGATTACATGTTTCATCCTCGAAACAGGAAGCATCTCAGCCGTGTTATCAGCAACTTACGACAAGCAGGCTTCTGGTGGGCTGGTTCGGACTTTGAGCTGCAGGGGACCGTTGATGTTGCGTTGAGATATCTGGAAAATAACCGAGAGAAGATGGCCGAGGACGACATCGCGCTCCTCACACACGGTGTAGAGGTCGCTCAAACGGCACTCAGCTCCGGTAACTGGGACGGCTTTAGAAAAATGCACGAACTAGGTGTCTTCGTTTCGGAGTTTCCTGCAGAGGCGCGAAACTTTTGGGCACTGAATCCGGCGGAGTCAGACCACGAGCCTCTTTTACTTGGTATCTCGCAAGCTCGTCTTGCTCAACAATTCGTTACAAAGCACCTTCATGCGAGCGATCCTGCCGAGGGTCTTGCCGGAGCAGGCATCAAGATTCGCAGCGAGCTATCCAACCGTGAAGGTTTCGATGGCTCAACAGCTGCTCCTAAGAAGACCACGCCGGAGAGCCCAGTCAAGCGCAGGTCAACGAAAGAGACCTTCTCCAGGGGCTTATACAAGGAGCTTTCCCCAGAATCGCCGCTCATGGATACTAAGCTGGTGGCAACAGCGTCAGCCAAATTGACCTACTTGCTCGATCAGGTCCAAGAACACCACAAGGCTGAGAAGATCATCATCTTCTACGACAACAATAACTCCGCCTACTGGATTGCCGAAGGCCTCGAACTTCTCGGAATTGATTTCCGGATCTACGCCAACACCCTAAAGGCAGCTTTTCGAGAAGAATACCTCACTCTCTTTCGTGAGTCAGACCACGTTCGCGTCCTCCTCATGGACTTGCGACAGGCCTCGCATGGCCTCCACATAGCACACGCATCGCGGGTCTACATCGTCAACCCCATCTGGCAACCTAACATTGAAAGCCAAGCCATCAAACGTACCCACCGCATTGGGCAAACCCGACCTGTGTTCGTTGAAACCTTAGTTCTCCGAGATACCCTCGAGGATCGAATTCTCCAGCGCCGGAAGGCGCTCTCCGAAAACGAAATTCAAAACGATCTCCTCGACGACACAACCATGAGTTACATTATCCAGCACGAGCGCTTCCTCCCGCTCCCCAGTTCCGAAGATTCTACTTCTCTTGCGTATCTTACCCACTCAACAGGCTTCTTTGACCGACACCGCCTCCCGATCCCAGATAACTTTGACGCTACAAAACTGCCTATACTCCCGTCGACACCGACGAAACGCAAACGCAGTGTGGGAGAGAAGGGCCCGTCTAAGGTTGGGTTTCAGGAACCGGATTTGCTTACGCCGTCACCGAAACGGCGCACACCCCCGCGACTGCAATTCCGCGACGCGAATGGGATCATTATGGACTCGCCGAGTCCGAGACGGAGTATGTCTCCGACTTATCTTGTTGGTTTGACTCCAATTTGAGTGGCGATAATTGATTTAGTCGAGGTACTTGGTGATGTTACCTATCTCTGTATACCCCGTTGAGTAATGATTACTATGATGATGTAATATTCTTTTGTACTCTTTTTACATGTTTAGTAGTCCGTAATCTGTACTCCCTTTCAGATCTAGAGAAAAGCCCTGACCCGCGTCGGGATAGTATCAAAATTACCTAATCCGGACAGTCCCCACCTCCACCAAAAGACGACATCCCACCTGACCATTTCCCGCTGCATGACCCGACCATCAAATCAGCTCTCAACCTACAGTCCACTATATGAATTGATCTCAGTCTTTACAAGCTACATAGAGGAAAGGTCTCGATCTGCAGACTCAAGCAAAAGAGGAGGAAAAAAAGAGAATGGGCAAAACATCCATAATCGCCCTCTCGGGCCCCTCATCCAGCGGGAAAACCACCCTCGCGCGACTCCTACAGCGCATATTCTCCAAACAGCCTCAACAAACCGATTCCGGCTCGAAAGAAGGTCCGCACATCTCAACGTTCATAATCCACGAAGACGACTTCTACCACCCGGACGATAAGTAAGTCCACTTCCCTCCCGTCCCCTCTCCTCTCCCCAGAGAGTTCAAGCCAAATACTGATCAATGCAGAATTCCTATAATAACTCTCCCCAACGGCACCCCAATCCAAGACTGGGACTGCCTCGGCGCTCTGGACATCTCCTTCCTAACCTCCGCGCTAACCTACGTGCACAAAAACGGGCATCTGCCGCCCCGCCTCCGCTCAAAGGAGGATCTAAATGACGTCTCTGGGGACTCTGGCGTCGACGACTCCCTGATCAGAGACTTACGGGCTCTCGTATCGAAGAGATTAGGGAAAGGGAACGGCGCGGAGGGAAATGAGGGAGAGCGACGCACGCTCGCTCTGCTTGAGGGATTTCTTCTCTTTGCGCCTCCGAGGACGTTTCCCGGTGGTGAGATGCATGGGCTGCGGAGCGTGCATGACCAGCTTGATCTTAGGATCTTTCTCCCTGCTCCTTATGATCTTGTCAAGGGGAGGCGGGAGAAGAGGAGCGGGTATGTGACGATTGGGCCGGCGCCGACGCCGGAGTTACCGCAGCGGGGGTCGGAGGGGGGTATTCAGGGCCAGGCGGGCTCAGGCGAAGGTGAAGAAAAACTCGAAGAGGTGGATTTGGATGCGGAGGATGATCGTCCGGCGCAAAATTTCTGGACAGATCCGCCGGGGTATGTGGATGATATTGTGTGGCCGAGGTATGTGAGGGACCATGCTTGGTTGTTGCTTCCTGAAAAGGACGAAAGGGTAGGGTCTTTGGATTTGATTGGGGATACGGATGAGTTGATTGAGAGGGTAGGGCAGGGGGTCAATATGCGGAGTGATGTCGGGGTTACTGTTGCTCCTGGCCAGGGGACTCTTCCAATGGCTGAGCTGTTGAAGTGGGCGGTTGAGGAAGTTTTAAACCATTTGGAGCAGACAGGACCTCGTAACTGAGTACCGACAGTTTTCATATATTACTACCTATTATCATACTTTCTGCTCTCCAACAGGTGGTAATGTACACCTAGAAAACGCTACAGCCTCCCTAGACAGGCCCTGTCCAACCAAGCCAATAGTCAACCCTATCTCTGAGCGGGACTGAAGAGTCCGAGTCCACATCAGCTCCGCCGTTGCCCGCCTTCTGCAATTTCTGCTCTTCGTCCGATACCTCGGACGCTTTCAGATTTCCATTATTCGTTGCGATAGCATCATGACCTTCCAATGCAGATACATACTCAGTCGGGAACCTTTGGTCTCCGGTATCTTCCTTTTGCAATTGGCCTTGGCATTCGACTCCTAGTATACCACTCCCCAGTTCTGCGCACTGTAAACCAGTTTCAACCATCGAGCGCCTGAGATGTTTGCGGCTGAGGTTCGCGGATTGAACGAGTCCATACCCTAGAAAAGCAAGACAGAGTACAATCAGGAGTTGCTTGAGCGAAGTATCCGAGCTTTGAGAAGTGTCCGAGTTTTGAGAAGTGTCTGAGTTTTGAGTGCAGCGTATATACTGCACTTGGATCTTTCGTTTCACCCACGAGATGCTAGATAAAACCGAGAGTGGCTGCCAGTGTACTTGTCTCAAGAGTTCAACGTTCTCGGTATCTTCCTGGGTTTGTTCAACTTTGGTCTGAGGTACGATTTCGGGAGCGTCAACTCCGGAGTAAAGGTACGATGGATCGTTCAGTACTTCCAACAGCATAAACCGGAGACTGTCCCTGTTTTGCTCACAGGTCGGAGACGTCGAGTAAATTCGAGGGACCCAAGATGCGGCCCTGAGACCAGGAAATTCCGTTACCCAGCTCACACAAAGCGTTTCCAAGTCTTTCGGGCAACAAGTAACATATATTCGGGAAACACCTATCACAGCGCCCTTCTTAGAGACATTGATCTTCTTCAATCCGTCTCTCTGAGAAGTCAGGTCGCAGTGAAAGGCCCCGTCTGGACCTCCGTCAAGATAGAGCGATATGGCGAATGTTTCAGTCCAGTAGCAGCGATTGGGCAGGGCTATGGAGCACATTGCATGGTACCTGTTCCGCACGAACGGCTGCTCACTATGGTCACTGCTGGCTGTCGGTTCAAGCACGCTGTGAGCTATAATCTCCTGGTTCACAGCGAAGTCGGTAACTTCGCCGCAAAAGTTTTTATCACATCGACGCAGAGGAACCACGAGATTTCGGGCATTCACAAACTCAGCGATGAAACAATTCTCCACAATCTTTGCTCTGTTGAGATTCGTGGTCCGAAGCTCTAAACCATGGCAATCAGGCATAAGAAACAAGAAGAATCCGCTCATGCCACTCCTCATTCCTGGAAGACCTGATATTTCGATTGCACTCCATCCTTTTTCATGAGAAGGCAAGGGTAAAAAGAAAGATGCTGTAATGGTGATCTTGAAGGTTCCCGGATGCACCTTTACCGAGTTGTCAAGAATGATAAGACCATTTACGGTATACACCTCTGGTCTGTAGGACGGCTCAGGTTCTCCAGCGTCGCTACCCTCACGATATTGTTTGAGGTCTCTCAAACTATGTGGCGCACCGCCTAACTCGATATCTCTGACTTTAGCATCAGACATATTATGGGCCCTGAAAGGGGTCCCATATCGGAAAGTTCGTTGAATTGAGAGCGCGGGCGACAGTCGCTGACCTCCGGAGCTATCCGTCTCGGTCGTAGTACTGGTTGGGGTCTGAAACTGGACTCGCGATTCTCTGCTTGATTCTATGCTCGCGCCGTAGATCGCCGGCTCAGTGGCGATCGAAGTGCCCGGTCCTACCACGGTGTCTGCGCCGGTAAATGCTGAAGCCTTCGAAGGGCTGATTGACATCGGTCTCGGGATGAGACTAGGTTTCTGGGACTGTTTTAGCTTGGGACAGTGCAGCACTGACAACGCAGGCTTTCCCGTTGTTGAATGTTCCGTGGCATCAGCAGTGCGCTTTTTCCTAGGGCTAGCATTCTCATCGGTGGTTGCCGAGCTCGATATCCTGGTTGGTCTTGGTTTGTCAGGGCTTTTGGGATATGCAATGTCTCTAAGAGATAAGATCTCAGAAATTGGCTTGTCCGTAGCCGTGCCCTCTTCTGCTAACTTGACTGGGCTTGTATGACGGGCCCTGCAGTTTGTGATGTCCTTCAGCACAGCGTTGCTATGTAACTCAGAGTCAGACAAGTCGGCATCGGTAGCGCTCCTTTTGCGCGATGTTGTTGGGCTGTCTAATACAGAGATGTTCGAGTCGGAAGCTGCGGAGCACATCGGAGAAACGAAGGCGTCCGATTCGAATTTGACGTTGCCAGTTTCGGAGTTATCTTGATTGCTTTCGCTGTCTTCGTACAGCTCTTTGGTTTCCTCCCAGCTTGGACCAGTTTGCGAGTTGTAAGTATCGGTGAACGGAGTCTCGCGACGGGTAACCGAACTCTCAGTGGCACTTCCTGCTAGAGAGGAAAACCCAAAGAGAGGACTTTGAGGAGGATATGCCTCGTCTCCAGAGTTTGCACTTTGTTCACCTCCCCGAAGGCGTTCTATAAAGGAGTCTTCAAAGAACAGATTCGGTTCGCGCACGTTGAGCAGCTGGAACTGGGTGCCGGGAAGGCACTGAACCTGTGGTAAAGCCATGTTGGTGAGAAATTGAGCAGGAGCAACGAGATGACCGGCACGTACCTCGAGAGAGATCCGGAGATTTGCCAGTTCTTCATATAACCCGCTCCAGGTGCATCGGATCTCCAGATTGTCGAAATCGAGCAAGTCTGGGGCAGAGAAACGGTCACAGTTTCTGTGATATGTGTTCATGGTGAGCTGATGACCAAGGCCGGCCCCAACTGACGATGAAGGAATTATTGTGGGAAGCTGGAGGCGAAGGAAGAGAGGTGGGGAGAGAGTGGAAAGGGACACTTCCATGTGTTTACCTACTAGAAGGCACTCAAAACAGAAGCCACCACCACCACCACCACCGGTCAGAAAAGAAAAAAAAAGCAGTCCATTGCGTGTCTAGCAGCAAATAGCCCTGTACCAATAAGGATATATACAAGGAATTGAAATATTACCTTTACCCTTTCCCCTAGAAATTCACAGTAAAGAAACCTTGAAAACAAACAACGCAAAGCCGAATCTGGAAACAGCCAACCAGTCCCGATCTGTTCGTACGGTTCCCTTTGTCCCTTTTAATCCCCGCTGGCGCCGTGTATCCCCGTTAAGCATAGAACCCATGATTCCCATCCGGCAGTCTATTAAAATCACACAACCCATAGCATGAAAGCGGAGAGGCGGTTGAGCGTAGAAACAATACAAAAGATAATGGTAGAAATGAAAAAGAGCCGTGCAACACCCGGAATGAAGACCCTCACCGAGGTGTCCCATTCGCTGAGCCTGGCTGCTCAAACCCCGTCTGGCCCGGCGTGACACCGTAGCGATCGGCCTCGCTTGGTGCTCCAAGGGGTTGGGAGGGGAGTATAGGTGTCGACTGGGGCGACTGCTCGTAATAACCTCTCGTCGCGCCGTTCGTGCCTTGGGGGTAATTGCGGCTCTGTAAGGGTGGAAGGACCGTCGAGCTAGTAGAGTACTGGGATCGAGGATACCCCTGTTGCATCATCGCTCTGGTCGAATCCGGGGTCTGTGCAAAAATATACACCAAGTCAGCTTATTCTAGGAAATAATCTGGCCCCGAAGAACTCATACAGGTGTGCCCGGTTGATTCACCATTCCCAGAGACTGCATCGTTGCCTGCTGACTGGACCGGCCCTGAGTCGCAGGATCTTGCATCTGGGGAACCTGAGTAGACGATGGAAGCCCGTATGACATCTGATGGATAGTAAGTACTTTGCTGCCAATCGTCCTCGCTCTTTGGGCCTTGGGGTCCTTGATCGGCGAGGTTAAAGAGGACCTGAGGTTGACGAACCGCGTAATCGGGAACTCCGGCGTGACCTGACGGATATCCTGGCATCATCGGGTTCGGATAACCACCTGGCTGCCCATACATGGCTGCAGTCTGAGGGTATCCCTCCATCTGGCGCATCCGTCCGTCTGCGTCGTAGATGCCCCGGGTTCCAAAGTCCATAGAAGTTCTCTGACGTTTAACAGGCGCATAATACCCCCCGTACTCTCTATTGGTCGTCTGGTATGCCGACGCGGGATAACCACTCGCAGGAAGCTGCATGGACGGTCGTTCCGGTGAACGTGGTGGAAGACCCTGCGAAAACTCTTCAGGTCGTGGTGCCGATCTCTTTCTGCAGTCGCTGTTAGGTTGAAATCACCACTTCAGCCAGTCTCCAAGTTTCACTCACATTAGTGTTCGAGGCTCCTTTCGAATCCGAAGCTTCACTCCTTGGTCCGCAAAGGATCTGGAAAGAAAGGTTGATTCGGCCATTCCGGGAAAGCTCTTCGGCGGCGAGACTTGACCTTATCAGCGCCAATCGATCAATCAAACGCAGAGTCGGGGAGAAAAAACTTACCGGTGAATCGATCTGACAAGACTGACTTCAAGCACACGACCTCCGTTCTAGAGCCACAATATCAGTTGAACGCTCAATTCGTTCGCCGCGAGCCAAAGCTCAAGGTTGACCTACTTTCGCATTTCGAAAAGCGTGAATTTCAGCCGATACTCTCCCTCGATCTTGATTGACAGGTCGCCCCATACGAAGAATCCACCGTCTAGATGACAGATTAGCCTGCTACTGTTCTCCCTGCTTCTAGAAACAGCAATTTACCTGTGTTGTCCACATCCTTCAGCCGGTGCAGCGAAGAAACCAAAGTCCCAGTCAAAGCTGTAGACGGCGGGATGGCAGCCGGCGCATCATCTTGCTGATCGTACAAACTGCAGCACATGAAAAAGTAAGGACTTTGCAGGTAATGTCTAGCATCGCCCTTCCGTTAGTAGCTAGATCTCACCAGCAAATAAAGATCCTGCAACTTACTGAGCAAGGTAGGTCGTTTCGTCCCTCACTCGGATCTGCACAATCGGCGGCGGGTCAACCGGCTTGCGCTCTGCAATAGGTCAAGCCCGACGGTCAGCTGTTGCTCGTTCGTTCGAGTGCACACAGCGAGCTAGAACGAGCTCACGTACCTTTCTCCTTCCCCCCGGCCACTCGCGCCCTACTGGGGTTTTGGCGGACGATCAAGTCAAAGTCATCGCTGCAAAGTAGTAAAGTTAGCTTATTGCAAACTAAAAAGTCCAGCGAGTGTTGAAGGTGCTTCAACGCTCTGACTGGAGCTGGAGACGCACCTCTGAGAAGGTCGGGACAGGGAAGGATCAGAATAAGTGGCCGCACTCATCAAGGCGAGCTCTGTGAGAGAATACTGGCAAGAGAGCCGAGAGATCCAAAGGACGGGATATCCGCCAGGAAGAGTACCGTGAACCAGAACGGGGTTGAACCGGGGCTCTGCTGCGAGAGTTTAGGTAGTTGCAAAGAAGAGAAACGCAGAGCTAGGGTCGGCGCAAGTTGACGGGAAAGTGGAAGCAGAAGCAAGGAAGCGAAACCCTGGGACGCCGAAGAGAAGCTGGGTCGTTAAGCTGCGGAAATGATACTGTAGTGGGGAGTCGAGATTGGAGGGGAGGAATTAAAGATGGGCACCGCGGGTAGTATGATTTGACGGGAATGAGCCAGCCCAACTGCAGGCGGAACTCAACTCAACTCAACAAGCTTGATGCAGTGGAGCGGGAGGTCAAAAATGAAGGAGTGTAACGTCCGAAACGAGAGAGTGAGATTGAGGGTTGCTTGATGTACCGCAAGCGGGAAAGTTGGGGATGGGGGAGTGTCGTCAGGACGCAAGCGGCACTTGCGATGAGAGCCCGAAAGACTCGAGAGTCGAGCTGCTGCTGCCCACTAGGAGCACGGTTCCAGACAAACTTTAACCCCAAGCAGGCGGAGGAATTTCTAATTCACCACAATTTCAAAGTCAAAAAAACTACACCTTAGAGTCTTCGACTTTTTTTCACTTTTTTTTGGGATTTTCCCGTCTGTCTTTCTTGTCGTCTTTCCACCGTTAATTTTCGCTCCCTCGTGATTTTCAAGTCAGTCAGTCAATCTTCCCCTTTGTTTCTCAATCACGCTGCCTTTTTTTATCGAGCTTCAACTGCTTGACTTTCCCTCGAAGGAAGAAAAATGATGGAAATGTGGTGAAGCTGGTAGAGGAGCCCCGACCGTGCGGCTCGACTATCCAATAGCACTGCAAATTCAGATCGGTAAAACGGGTTGCAGATGAGGTCAGGATCCAGACATCCAGTATCAGGTAGTAGTAGTAGTAGCAAGAGTGAAAAGGCGAGCAGTAAGTGGCGGAACACACGGCCACGCGATGATAAGACAGTAGCTGAACGATGGGTCTGGAAGTCGCCTCCGGAAGAGTCGAGGTCTCTGACGCACAGAAACTAAAAACTCAACAGCCCGTGGGCTTAACAAAAAGTCATAATCTGAATCGTCGAATGATAGGCTCAATAATAATAATGACGGCGGTGTCAAAAAGGGTTTCCGGCTCGAATTTTACCAAGATCGATCAGACGACTTGCGACTGCGCTCAGCCAGGCAAATAATCCTGAGTGGAGCTGTACCAGACTCGCCCTCCGAGGGTGTAGTAATGAAAAAGCAGTCGACAGAGCACTTGTCCCCAAACTTTCAACTGCTTTGTCGCTTGTCGTCAGGCCGACCACGGTTGAGTAGGCGGGCTAAGTGTATATCAAGTGCTGATGATCCGTCGTGAACCGCAGGACCATGGAGATGATGCACACATTGGCAGGTCCCAAACGGCTGTTGAAGATCGGGAGGGGAAAGCCAGAGAAAATTAGGTCGGTTTTCAGTTCGGCGACCTGCGCAAGCCTGAAAGTCTACCTTGCCTAGGCAGATCGCCTGACGACCGATCGAGCTAAGCACCAAATCCACCGCGTTTGCGGGCAAACCACAACGCGCGACTCAGTCGCTGGTCCAAGCACGCCCCAGTCCACAGGTCTAACGGCTGGCCTGTGTGCCAGTCGAAGATGGAGCCCGGCTATGCAGGTGATCAGGTCTTCTGTCCGCCACAGAGGGTCTGCAGCCTTCCCCCGTAGATACGTCTATCCGGGGCAATGGGGGGTTTTCCCTCTTGGTTGTGCGCGCAAATCTAGCATTCCAGTCAATGAATCTTCCATCTATGCAGTGCCCAGTAGAAACAAGTGCCGTTGCCGCGCTGGTTGGGTCTGTGTTGTACTTACCTAAACTTCGATCGTACTTCATGCGCTATGAGCGGAAAGCCTTCAACGTAGATATCTCCTTCTTCCCGAATCGGTCCCTCCCCCACCTCCTGGTCACCAACTCTGAAGGCCCTCCCTACACTCCAGAATCATCATTAGCCACTGAATCACGAACTGAGCCAGGTTGTCCTAGCGAACTACTTCTCCAATTCGTGGAAAACACAAACCTTATTTCGGTTGTCGAGTCGATGCGGCGTTACAGACAAAGAAGAAACGAGCAGTGCACGGGCTCAAATCCGCCCTCAGAGAAGTCGTTGGAATCTTGTGAGGTACCAATCACGTTCTTTATTTCTGAAAGGCCCGGTCTGCAAGACTGTCGTGAGCAGATTTCTTTCAATGCGCCACAGCTGCCCCTCCAGAGGCCGACAAGCTCGAGTCTCACGGCCGCCTTCCTCTCACTTTCGACAGTCGTATCTTCTTTCTCCGTGGAAATTCCGTCGCAACTCGTCGCCTTGGGCCCCGATCGATAAAATGCCGTTCATAGATGGTAGACAAACCTGCACAATTGCGAAGAAGCTTGCACCTCCAGCCGAAGCTCAAAGCGAAGAAGTCGATTCGCAGACAACTCAAGCTCGCGCTCAGAGCAACAACGCAGAGGTCAGAAGAAGACGAGGGTAATAATATAACCATGGCAATGTTAGGTTCTCTGAAGGTAGCCTAGGCAGAAAAAGGTAGTGCGAGTGGGACTTTTCTCAAGGTGCAGTCGTGGAGAGAAGTTGCTGTCGAGTCTCGACACAGCTGGCTGCGCCTCCTGCGGTCGAGGGATCTAGTGCGGTAGATGCATCACATCGCCTACACCTTAACACACAGATTGCAGAGATCTGCTGCCCAGAAATAGAAGTGATCTGTTGGAATGATTGGTTTGAGCTGCGCAGGCTTGTTAGCTTGAACTGTCGGCAGACTCGGCACCGATCGGTCAATTCGATCGATACAGCATCGAGATGAGCGACATTGATACGAGACATAACGACGTTCTCAAAGGTCTGAAGAGAGGGATCCTCGTGGACGAACGCCAACCAACCTTTACCTGGTCCAGATGTTTTGGTGATCAAGGGCGGGCTACACTGCGACCCATGCAGCCCGAGGGACTCTTGATCACATTGAAACACGGGTCCTCAGGTACCTTCAAGATCTCTTGAAAGGCTGAACCTGCTCGCTGGGTCGATCTGCGAGGCTGCGCAAGTTGGCGACGGACTATCGGATGCATACAGGACACGAATCCCAGACTCTAACAGGTGACAGCTGCATCTAGCCGCATAAGAGGGCTTTTGATAGTTTTTGTCTCCACAGTCTTTCGGTTTGAACCGGGAGAATTGTCCAGACAGTGCGGCCCATGCCGATAGACGTTTCTCTACCAGTGGCCGGAAAGTCAATGTGTCTTACCTGGATTCCAACGCGTCCGTGACATCAGGATTTTGGAACGAGATTACCAGTGTGTGATTCCACGAACAGCTGATGTGACAGCCGCGCAAGAGCGAGATGAGCTAAGGGGACCTAGGTCGTTCAGGGCTTGGTTTCCTGCAGGATAGAAACCAACAACTTACCCCTCCTTTACCATTCCCCTCTTTTGGAAAACACAAGGAGAGAACCAAAGAGAGAAAAAGCATCAAAACCGGACTATCGAAACGGGATAGGAAGATGTTAGCGCCCTATCATAATTAGTGCTTCCAGTGCTGCATCATTGCAGGTCGCAGCAGCCGATTCACCTGTGAACGAGACTCGTCGAAAAGCAGCCGATGTCAGGAAGTTAGCTCCAACTGCACGGCTCTATCATCCGCCACAGTTATGGCTTGCACCGTAAGTTGATGGTGACCAGAGTGCTCTAGCGCAGAGCATATGGTTATGCCACGTTCCGGTGGAGAGCGGGCCTGAGACTGCGCATTCAAAATCCATACATCAGGCACACCGTACGAGGAAAGGAAACCAGAAGGGAAGAAAAGAGGGCGAGAACCATTCGCTGATCGACAGCCGCCAGCGCGGTTCATAAGGAGAACATTGCGCAGGGCACTCTCCTGTCAGGATCAAGCTAATTTGCGCCAAACCAACACCGAGACCAGCTGTGTGGGTTCGCCAGCAGAATCAGTCAATTCCCCATCAAACGGCCTCGAAATCGCTACATCAGCTGTCGCTAATGACAAGAGCTACTTGTTTAGCAAGCAATATGTCTTAATTATGGACATGTTCCAAAAGCCACCAACTTGTTTCTGAAACACAGTACGGCGAAGAGATGCTCTGTGGCAGCTCACCTAGGTTGTGCGGGTCGAGAAAATGCACGATGAAGTGTTTGCGGGACTAGCGGTTGCCTGTCCCTCCAATCTCGTCAGCAGACAAACAAAATTCTTTAGCATTATTGCAACGAGAAATCATTGGGACCATCCTGATATGATGCGAAAAGTCCAGCCCAAGAGCGATCGCCGAGCAACTCCATGATGAACCAGAGTTGCAAAGGGCGCTTAATTACGCTTCCGTTATGCTTAATCTGGCTCTCGGGATCGTACCAAACTTCCTGTGACAGCGCTAAGCGAGACCCAGCCAATATAGAACCGCCGACCGACAAAGCCTTATTATTAGTAAGTATCTACTTGCTGCGAAAGATGCGAAGAAATCTATCTACCTTTAGAAGAACCGTATTTCTTCTGACCACCAAGGAGTCCCGTCAGTGCGATGAAACTACCCCCGTACTTAACTCCCTAGTATCAGACCTCAAGTATCGACCGAGAATTCCGTGCGCGACAGATCCAAGATCACCACCTCTGCTTAGCTGTACAGTACTTTAAACAAGATGCATCCTCTCGATGAGCAAAACAGCAGTATCTCATAGGTAGAACCCCACCCAATAGCCAACGCCATCTGCATATACCTCAATTTAGACTCCAGAACTACCGAAGCGCGCATTCCTGGATATCTCACATCACAGCCCAACTGTACTTTTGCATGCATCCGTCGGACCTGTCTCCGGACCCGCGCGCGCCGCCTTGCATCTACGATTCCAATGCACAGGCCCAGCCGCCCAGGGTGTCAGGGATTCAGGGATTCTCGCCTCGCCCGGGCCTCGCCGTCTCAGCGATCAACATCTCCCGGGCCCGGGATGGGGCAAAAGTGATAGGTCACAGATCTCCCAATCTCACTGCGTCGTGGATGCAGCGCTGGCATCCTTGGCGCCGGGGGTGAGATTCCTGGTTTTCTGCTCTATCGATTCTGCCTGTTTATTTGCTGCGGTTGCTTTTTCCGATTTATGCATGGTGCTGAGAGCGGATGGTTGTGTGGAGTTCAGGGATTTGGGGGAGGGTTGTGTGAGAGGGCGGGTTTGGGGTTTGGAAGGGCCCGAAGGGGAGTTACTAGTTTGCCTACGTTGGTAGGAGTGACAAATTCTTGATTCAGAGCGTTCGGAAACGGTGCCTAGGATGAAGGTACAAGTGTGCTTGAAGGCAGCAGTGAGCTGCTGCTAGGTGTATTAACGGTAGAGATGAATATCTAGATATATACAACACTCCGCTCCGAAACAATAGTAGTACATCGTATAGGTAACATGAGGGTAAAAGTACATGGCCGAAACTCCGTCCAATTGAGCATCTTATTCTTCTTTCTCTTTCTTCACGACGGGACTCATTCCAAGCGGGACACGCAGGAAGGTCTCCATGAGGAGCGCTGCGGCAACACTGACGTTAAGGCTGTCGACGCGGGCCGGGTCCGGCGAGATTCCAGGGATTATTCGTGCGCCGGGGATGCTGACGATGGAGTCGGCATGTGATAGAATGTGTCGACTGAGTCCCGAGCCCTCGTTGCCCATCATAATCACACTGGGAGCATTGCCGATGAGGCCTTGAGCAGGCTTTCCCTCGCCTCCAGGCACTAAATTGCGGGCGTGGAGGGTAGCGGGGTCGTAGAAGGATGACTCCATGTTGGGCGCATCGGCGGCGTAGAATCGCCAGCCATTAGCCTTGGATTTCTGAATAAACTCTACCTCATTCTTGACGGTGAGCAGAGTCATGTTCTCGGCGGCGCCGGCGGAGGCTTTGATTGTGATTGGGGTGAGAGGCGCCGAGTTTCGTCCGGCGAAGACCACGGCATCAACCCCGAGATAGTAGGCAGAGCGGATAATGGCTCCGAGGTTTCCTGTATCGACCACGCCGTCAAGTAGCAGGACAACCGGATACCTTGGCTCCTGTTGAACAAGAGAGATGGTCATGGGTATCTGGTCGTTAGTGCCATTGACCAACGCTTCTTCGCGAGTTTGCGGTGAAAGTTCGAGGCGGAAATGGTCTTGCTCGAATTCAAAGGGCTTGAGGGCCCTGACTGGTGTTTGTGGAAGAGGCGATGCTTCGAGGATGCAGCCATTGTGGGGTCTACCTGAACTCATCTTGTCCAGTAATCGACTCCATTCGTTAAAAACTATTTTGACTTTGACATTCTTTGCAAGTGCGAGTTTGTGCAAGACAACCCTTGTGTAATCCAATGTCTCTTCGTCGGCCTGGAACAGATAGAGCTTATATAACTGGCGCTTGCTGCAGCGCAAAGCAGCTTCAACGGCTGCTGTTCCATAGATAAACTCTGACGCCGGAGTAGTATAAGGGATTGTGTCTGGGGCTTTGACGTGCTCCTTCGCACGTTCGGCCCTTCCAAGCTTCTTGTCGGATGCCTTGCGGGATGTTGGTGTCGTATCTCGTTCTGATCGGCCTGAACTGCGCTGCGGTGATGGCCGGCGTTCTTCCGTAGCACGAAGGTCACGGCCGGCACGCGACCTCGTTTCGTTCGATTCGCGGTCTGCACGCCCCTTGAAATCACGATCAGCACGCGGTTTGAACTCGTTATCGATTCGTTGTCTCGATTCCTGAGGCTTTGCGCGGAAGCTACCCGTTCTAATAAATTCCGCCTCGTCAATCTCGCCCGTGGCAGCCTGCTCACTGTCGTGCTTGGCTTTCCATTCTAGTCGCCTTTTCTGGCGATCTGTGAGAGGTTTCGGGGGCAAGTCATATCGTGACGAGCGACCTTTCCCAGCTGGTGAGCCATGCCCCTGGCGCGATCTTTGATGTTCTCGAGGCAGTCCTCGAAAGCTTCCCCTTTGGACAAACTTGTCATTTTCAAAGCCAGAGTCTGCAGACCCAGAGAAGTCTTCGGTCTCCTTGCGTCGTTGTCTTGCGCTCCGGAAGTTTCGCGTCTCTGGCGGGTCGTCTGTCGCCCGCGAACGATCCCGGTTCTTCTCAGCCAGAATTCGGGGGTCTCTGAGCCTCTGGGACCTGCGAATGCCACGGCCGATGGCAGTATTGAGCGAGGCGTATCTGAACGTCGTCCGCGGAATTCCTACTGCGACTGGCATCCGCAGCGACGTCCGTAACGTCCTGAATGGAGATTGAAGAGACATGATTGTCTCTATACTCCGTAGTTTCTCCAGAAGCTTGCGGAAAATCTGAGGCTGTCCTTAGCATATTTTCTCTTATCGCCGATAAGATAACAGTCCGCTTCAACATTGATCCGTGTCCGCCATCGCGTCCGGGCTCGCGTCTCCAACACCAAAAGATTGCTCGTTGACCTCGGGAGTAAATTGGCGATACCAGCTTTAATGTTTTACTTTTCCTTATCTCTCTCTTTTCTTTGTTCTTCATTTGCCCCTTAATCAATTTTGCTCCATTGCTACTCACTCAATAATCACTCTCGATTTTACCCCGGCTTCAGCACAAAATGGAGAACTTCGCTTTCTCAACATGTGCCGGCAGTTGGGGAAACCTTTTTGCTTACTCGACGAAGAAAGAGAAGGATGAGCCCGAACTGAACGGTCCTGAGATAGCTGCTGTGGAAATCCCGTTCATTGCTGGCCTTAGCGAATACGAGTGGCTCCCTGGACACTTCCAGGTTCGATACATCATCCAAGAAGTTTCACTGGAGGACAGCTATGAACCCTCATATCTGGTCAAGCTAGAGAGTCGCGAAAACGAAATTGTTAGTTTTACGTGGTCAGACCCCAGCACCCCTTGAGTAACCCATAAATTTCTATCTAGATCAGCTCATCGCGGCTTCAGACGCTCGGAAACGGTATAGAAGCACTTTCCACTTTCCAGAACTCACGAGTTAAGTATCGCGCACCTTCTACTGAATCGGAATCGGAGACCGAGCCGGAGGTTGTTGGGCACGAAGAAGAGGAGGAAGATGAGGTGGAGTCCAGCTCTCCCGAGCCAACGTTAGAACACGGCAGGCCGTCGCGACGAGCCAAGAAAACCAAATTCCTGGAGTTTTTTGGCGCCATTAGCAGCGATGACGAAAAGGCAAAGAAGTCGGATTCGAGTGACGATATAATTGTTACCACAAGGTCGAGACGACATGGGGCCAAGAAACGTCCACAGTACCGAGACATCATGGATAGCGACTCCGATTCAGGTCCGCGCAAAGGCACAAGAGTCTCAACAAGAGACCGCAAAGCTCTGCGGCATAACCTGCGCGAAGTGTACGAAGATGATATATCCGAATACGAAGCTGTCTTGTCGAAACACCAGAAATATGTGGGGGCTAAAGAGAAGTTTGAGAAGATGCCATCAAGTGATCCATTTCGACAAAAGCACCGAACGACCTGCGAAGTGTGCTCTATCAAAGGAGACCATCCCGACAAAGGGCCGCTTGTTTTCTGTCAAGGATGTACTGATGCGTACCATCAGGTCTGCCTGGGCCCACGTACGGCGCGAGATCATCTTGTCACCAAAGTCGCAAGCGATAAATTCATCCTTCAGTGCCGTCGCTGTCTAGGAGCGGCTCATGCAAAAGATCCAAAATACCCGCATCAAGGATACTGTACTGGTTGCAATAAGAAAGGGAAGATGTCGGATCCTCTGAGAAAACGCCTCTCATCTAAAAAAGAGCAGCAACTACGACAAGAGAATGGTGGCGAAGATCCTATCACCACAGTTGGCTCATATCTCGTCAACAATCCAGAAAACCTTTTCTTTCGTTGCAGGGCTTGCCACAGGCCTTTCCACTTTGATCATCTCCCAACCTCAGGCAACTCTTCCTGGAAGTGCCAGGATTGTCTTTTGTTACCAGGGGAGGTTAATGCCCTCGTCGCTTGGCGGCCAATAAGTTCTATAACCAAGAAACCGCACAAGGCTTTAGAGACAGAGAAGGAGTATCTTATCAAGTGGAAAGAAAAATCCTATGCTCATTGTACCTGGATGCCTGGCAGCTGGGTCTGGGGTTATGTTAATCCAGTAATGCGGCGCGCCTTCCTCAGATCAGACAAGAGCCAGTTACCACGTATGACGGCAGAAGAGGCTATTCCAGACGATTATCTGCGGGTCGATATCGTTTTTGATGTGAAGTTTGGCGATGATGACCTACATATGTACGGTCAAGACCTCGAAGAGGACCTTGAGCGGGTGGACTACGTCTCTCAGGCATATGTCAAGTTTAAGGGGTTGCCTTACGAAGACGCAGTTTGGGAGGTGCCACCAGAGCGCAGCGACTCAGAAGCGTGGAATGATTTCAAGGCCGCGTACGCCGATTGGGCTAAGAAGCCAATCATTGGTACGCCCAACCAAGGGTCTTTGCGGAAACACCTTAGCAACGTCAGGAAGCAGAAGTTCAAGTCAAAGGACACCCAGCCAAAGATCATGACCGGTGGCGAGATCATGGATTACCAGCGAGATGGCTTAAACTGGTTATACTACCGCTGGTTCAAGCAGCAGAATGCTATTCTCGCTGATGAAATGGGTCTCGGGAAAACTATTCAGGTAATAGGTTTGCTGGCAACCCTCATTCAAGATCACAAATGCTGGCCGTTCCTCATCGTTGTACCGAACTCGACATGTCCCAATTGGAGGAAGGAAATCAAGACATGGGTTCCCTCACTCCGAGCAGTTACATACTACGGTTCTTCTTTGGCCCGCAAGCTAGCACAAGAACACGAAATGTTCATAAGGGGTGATCCTAACCTCAGGTGCCATGTGGTCATAACATCATATGAAACTATGGTCGATGACTCTTCTCGACGTGTGTTGTCAAAGATTCCATGGGCCGGACTTATTGTTGACGAAGGGCAGCGACTGAAAAGTGACAAAAGTCAACTTTACGAGGGACTATCAAAGATGAACTTCCCGTTCAAGGTCTTGATGACTGGTACCCCATTGCAAAATAACGTCAGGGAGCTTTTCAATCTCTTGCAATTCTGCGACAAGGCTAATGACGCCGAGAAGCTGGAGGAGAAGTATGGGACCTTGTCGAAGGAAAACATCCCGGAACTTCACGAGCTGATTAGGCCCTTCTTTCTGCGTCGGACAAAGGCTCAAGTTCTCACTTTTCTCCCTCCAATTGCACAGATCATTGTTCCCGTCACGATGTCTGTTGTTCAGAAGAAGCTGTACAAGTCGATTCTCGCAAAGAATCCCCTGCTTATCAAGGCCATCTTCCAAAAATCTGATGAGGGCGATTCCCGACTGAAACAGACGGAACGTTCGAATCTGAACAATATTCTCATGCAGCTGCGAAAGTGCTTATGCCACCCTTTTATCTACAGCAAAGCGATTGAAGAACGTACTACTGACCCTGACATTGCTCACCGAAATCTAGTGGACGCTGCTGGAAAACTTCAATTGTTAGAGTTGATGTTGCCAAAACTTCAAACTCGTGGCCACCGAGTTCTAATCTTCAGTCAATTCCTGGAAAATCTAGATGTTATGGAGGATTTCCTTGATGGGCTTGGTCTTCTTCACCGGCGCCTTGACGGCAGAATGACCTCCTTGGAAAAACAGAAGATGATCGACGATTACAATGCCGAGAACTCGCCATATTTTGCCTTCCTACTCTCCACTCGATCGGGAGGAGTGGGAATCAACCTTGCTACTGCAGACACAGTCATCATCATGGATCCAGATTTCAACCCGCACCAGGATATGCAGGCCCTGTCTCGTGCTCATCGGATAGGGCAGAAAAACAAGGTCCTTGTCTTCCAGCTCATGGTTCGAGGCAGCGCCGAGGAGAAAATAATGCAGATCGGCAAGAAGAAGATGGTATTGGATCATGTCTTGATTGACCGTATGAACGCCGAGGATGATGACGGAAAGGACCTAGAATCCATCATTCGCCACGGTGCGAAGGCTTTGCTTGATGATGATGACTCTGGCGACGTTATTTATACAGCCGAATCTGTCGACAAACTTCTCGACCGCAGTCAGGCGGAGCAGGCTCAAACTCCGGATGAGAACGCCTCTACCTCTGAGTTTAGCTTTGCTCGAGTTTGGGCGAACGAGGCCGGAGGCCTGGAGGATCAGCTTCATGTCACAGAAGAAGATCCCGCCATGAGCACACACACTTGGGAAAAGATCCTTCAGGAGCGTGAGCGCGCTGCAGCTAAAGAGGCACGAAAAAAGGCAGAGATCCTCGGTCGTGGTAAACGTAAACGGACAGCTGTTGACTATAGCACCACTGAACCTGATCCGTCACCTGCGAAGCCGAACGCCAGTCGCGAGGCTGAGAGTGATGCTAGTTTCGATGAAGATGTGGAGGCAGCGTCAAATTCTGACTACAGCATGGACGAAGCAGTTAGTGACCTTGAGGGCCCTGTAAAGAAACCCAGGGGTGAGTTCTATCCGACTTCCAGCCGGCTCTTTATTCCTAATTTGTCACAGTCCAAGGTTTCAAGCGGGTGGTGTTTCCAGAACTCAACACGCCTCCTCAACCACCAACAAATAATAGCACGGCGCTAAATGGTAAGGTAGACCGAAATGAGAGCCCTTGCATGGCCTGTAGCCGTGTTCACGCTCTTGGTTCATGCCATTTGAAAGTGGCGGGAGTTGAACACTGTGGCCTCTGCGGGATTGCGCACTTTGGTTTCGCTCGCACCTGTCCGCATCTGAAATCGGACACCCAAGTTACCAGGATGCTCGAGGCTTTGAAGCAGAGCACTGAGGATCGACATTTGGTTGCCCTGGCCAAAAAATACTGCTATGGAATCAAAGGCGACCTGGCACAGCGCAAGAGGAGAGTCTCTAGTAAAGCTGCAGGAGGCGCAGGGGATAATACCGCAGCTCCCACACCCCCTGCACCAAATAACGCTGCTGTTGGGGTCAATATACCTCCCGCCAAACAACCGGTCATAGATCTTACTGGACATCCAAACAGCCAGGGACAGCTTGGTCCCACAGCACCCGTCGGGGATCTTGAGATGTACAGTGCCTTGAACAAATATTTATCTACGAAGAAGTGATTGTTTCGTTTTAGACGGACACTTCGTTCCACATTGGCGAATACTCGGGTCAGAAGGCGTTTCTACATCTGGTGTCAAGGCACTGGGGCGGCAGCATTTTTATTGTAGATAGATACCACGATACCATTGAAGTCGTTTGGATTACAGAATCATTCAATTGCAAGCCAAATAATAAACCAACAGCAAGCTTCGCGATATCTCCTGCATTTGAACCTCATATGGTCACATGGGCCAAGCTATATATACCATTTATCTACTACCCGTACCCTCCTTTTGCGACTCCATCTTTCCTTCTTGTTGTTCACCTTTCTTGGCTCAATCGTCAGCGAACAAGGTTTCCGTTTGATTGCATCATCTACTATTTACTGACGAGGCTCGCCGCATGGCGTTTGAAGAAGATCAGGGTATCCTAACTTTTGCGTTGCCAACAGCGAGGAAACGCCACCGTATCCACGTTAATATCGAGGTACCTTTGCCCCCAATTGCTGGGAGTGTATCAGCATAATACTGCAATTTTGACAAGCCGGTTGTACTACCTTGCTTTTAGTCAGAAATCACACCGATCATTCGAGAAGCCTTCGACAGAGACCTGAAGAGAGGTAAAGCACGAAATTGGACTGAGCTCGAGGACCTGCTTTCCAGAAGAATGGATACATACGCAGAACAGAAGGAAACAACTAGGGAAACAGCAGTTAGGATGGCGAAAGGAGAGAAGGCTTCCTGCAGCCAGCCGGGGAGATGGTTGTACTGGCCAGCTAATCAACCCATCGACAAACACTGCCAGCAGAAGTGGACCACTTCCTCTTTTCTCTTCTCTTGAACGTGGTTTTTTCTCTTCTTTCTCTACTCTGTTTGATTTTCTGGTGGTGAAATCTCCACCTTTTTCTTAGATTGTTTTGTGAATTGCTTTCTTTTTACTCTTTCAATCAGACTGTATAAATCCTCTGCGCTAGAGGATGCCTGTGAAGACTTCTGCTTTTACTATATATCCCTATTATTTGCTTCATCCTGCTGATTATAGGCAGAAAGAGAGAGAGATAGAAAATCCCCGCATACTTGGTGCTGGCTACTACCGCAACCGCCACTGTGAGAGTGAATCTATCATTAATGCGCGCATTCTCTGTTCAGTGCCCTGCTTTAACGAATGGCATATTGCTATTGTGCGGACCAGAATTCATTTATCAGACAACCGCAGATTTGCTCATTGCTTGACCTTATATTTCTTTCTGCCATCATATTCTTCGTCCCCTTCATTTTCCTTCTCCTCCCCAACTCTTGAGGCCTCTATATCAACATCGTTCTTCAACTACTTATCAAAACTGATATACCTGCTTTTCATTCTTCACTCTACCAGCACTCTTTCTACGTCTTTTAGCATAGCGTCATCATGTCTAATGTCCTACGTGCCCAGTTCTTCTGTTCTCGCCCCGACGGCACTCTCACCCCCCTCGTTGCAGTGGACGAACTCCCCGCCAACATAACTATCCGTGGCGTCCCTCGTGTCTTATCCCCGGGCGAGACTCAGGGAATGACTAGCCTGGGCTCTCTTAGCTCACGCGGTCAGTGTTTCACTGTTGAAGGTGCTGCAGCACCAGCGAGCCGCCCTCCTTCCACCGGCGCCGGCGCCACAGGACACCGTACTCGGGGCCACGACTTGCACGCTTCCCTTCTGAGGATGATTGCCGACGAGAACATACCTGCAAACCAGCGCATGGCCCTGAGCTCCATGATGCAGCAGAGTGTCTCTTCCACCTGGCATGGGAATAACCCTTCGACTGCTGGTTGGTTAGTACCAAACAACGGTGGCAGCCCTAACACTAGCAGCGGCCAGCAGGTAAGTTATGCTTTAGGGTAGGGATGTCTAATCGTGTTTCTAACACATGGCTTAGACACCTCATTTTCGTAATATCAAAAAGGAGTACTGCTCTTACTGGATACGCCACGGGGAATGTGACTACCAGCAGCAAGGTCAGTGTGAAACACCACTCATGTAGCTCCTCAGACTAACTAGATGGCAATGCAGGATGTCTCTACAAGCACGAAATGCCTCATGATCGATCGATGCTGGAGAAGCTCGGCTTACGCGACATCCCCCGCTGGTATCGCGAGAAGTACAATATTGCGAGTATCTTGCCTAACGGACATGGTCATCCTCGCTCTGCTTCCGTAACCACTCAGCCTTGGAAGGATGATGGAAATTTCAAGTCAATACAGTATCCTCCTCAGCTCGGACCTAACACAGTGAGCGAGCATTCCGAGCTCGAGAAAGCGGCGAAGCAAAGGTCTACTTCTTACCTTCCTGCCCAGCAGTACCAGCAAGCAGCTGTGATCCCAGGAGCTTCCCAAATGGCTTTCCATTCTATTGCTTCTCCCACTGCTCCAGTTCCCCAGTCACAGACGCCTATCCCCTCACCTGGACCAATCAGCGCTGGTAACAAAAAGATTGACCTTCTCTCTTTTGATCATGGGGACTACTTGTCAAACAACAACTTCCTCCGCCGTCCCTCCAACGAGATCAGCTTCGAAGCACCCGGAAACCCCCACCAGGAGAGCCTAGTTCGTAACCTCCATTCTCTCTCCCTTAGCTCCAATCCTGTTGGCCCCGGCCATGCAAACATAGACTTTCCCCACAGCCCTTTTGACTCTACGGTGGGAGCTGGCCGTTTCAAGAAGTCGAGTAGGGCTCCTCGTCTGTACCAACCTCGTCCCCAGGATGCTGTTCCGGACTCTGGAACTGAACTAGCCGATAATGACTCTATTCGTGTGTTCCATAACCAGGCCACAACATCTTCCAGCGGCGCGTCAGCTACCTCCAAAACCACCAACTCTCATCTGGCCAGCCCGGTAGCAGATGCTGCCCGCGGAAGCATTACCTCGGAGCCTCCTACTCGTGGCTCCTCTCCTGCCGCCTTGTCCTTCGGCGCCAGCCCTGGCATCTTTCGCGGCCGTGGGAAAGACAAAACCCACCGAAAGCCCCCCGGTGTCATCGGCTCTAAAAAGACCTTCAGAAAAAGGTCCACTGAATCATTCGAGGACGACATGTTCTGTCACGGAAAAAAATAACTGCCTCTCTCTCACCGCTTATCTTCCAATAAGTGCTCACCACAGGCTTCGATATAGTTTCTTTCAAACGAGCGAACGTGAATCTGTTTTTCCTTCGTCTCTGCAGCAAACACATTTAGGGTACCAATCGTTTCGACCAACCCAACGATGATCTGCAATGACACAGCATGATACCATACGGTGGCCACCTCTCGCTTAAATATACTGTATCTACGACGTTGCGGTGCATATGCTGTATATGAGAACAGTGCAATGTGGGCAGTTTGGAGCCGGAGTGCGACATGATCCACGACGAGACGAACGTTTCTTTTCTTCTCTTTTTTATCTACTGGAGCGAGACGGCCGATGTATGTTCTTGGGATACAACACGAGGTTTGCATGCACCCGTGGTTGGGCTATCTCGTTCGACATCTAGTTACATGTTTCGGATTTTCCTGTGATTTTTCTTCCGCTTACCTATTTTCCTGTTTCCTAATTAATTACAATAAGCCCCAATTGTCTGTCGAATCGTTCTTTTTTTGTTCCCTTTGCGTTCTCCTCTCTTTTCCATTTTGTTTTTCCGGTTACGTGGGTGTGAATGTGTACTTAACCGGAGGTTTTCGTTTATATCGTGTTCGGCTGGGGATGGATATCTAAATGTTAGAAACTGGGAAAAAAAAAAAGAGGAATGCGCCGACTGGAAATTTATGGGTCTATCAGAGTTGTTCTGTCATTAACATCACGAATACAAGGATGGTTTAGTATACTGCGAGCCGATGTAAACTCAATGTAAGTAGATTGCTGGCTATTGTAGCAAGGCAAAGCAGGGGAGGTATGTAGGGAGCCAAAAAAAATAGTAGTATAGTACATTGACATGAAATAAGTCTAAACAACCCTGCGCCATCCTCGATACTTCGAATATCCAGCAGAAATGCAAGAATATAGAGATTGTACAATGGCCATGTTCATCGACCTGCGGGTAGATCTGCAACTTCTAGCCCCTCCCCTAACGCTTAGCTCCAAGCTTTACGGCAACCTTCTCACGCTCCTCTGCAGCCTTGGCTTTCAAGGCCGGGTTCAGACTAGGGAGAATGTTGATAGCCTGCGAAACGACCTTATCACCACTGACGATGCTCTGCCTCTCCGCCTCGAGACGCGCCCGCTCCGCACGATTAGCCTCGAGCTGCTTCTTGCGCTGCTCCGTCATAATCCACTCCTCTGGGAACCGGAGCCTCTTCTTCGCCTTGTGGTAGCGGAGGTCGAGAGGCACGTCTGCGAAGGAGTCACCTTCTTTGGCCTCTTTAATCAAGGTGCCGATGATGTCGCCTAGGTAGCGTTTGTTCTGGGCGCGGGTATCAAATTTCTCGCATGACATGCGGACGATGTCTGTGTCAGGGTTGAAGCGGGTGTGGACAAGCTTGAGGAAGGTTTGGCGCTGTTCTTCGGAGAGGTATTTGGGGACGAGATCGCGGGAGCTGAGTTCGACCACGACTTTGCTTTCGCCGGGGTGGGACTCGCCCATATATGTGGTGTAACGGAAGCGGAGGATGTGGGATTCGGGAGGAAGGGTGAAGGGTTTAGCCAGTTCTATTAGCTGTTAGTTGCGCCGTCTTGTCCTGGGCACCATAGATAGGGGGCTATGCTTACTGCTCAACGATGGCATCTCCCAAGCAGCGATCCGAGCATACTCTCTCACTTCGCGGTGCAGCTCGACCTCCGCATGGGCCATGGAAGTAATATCATCGTCGTGATAGTCATCATTATCCTCCCACAGACCGAACTCGTCATCTTCGTCCTCCGCCCAAAACCCACGGACTTTCTTTTGCTGCTGGAACCAAACCGGCGGTGGATCCCGTCTGTGCATCTGCTGGAATTGCTTGTCAATCTCCGAAAACTTGGCCGCCCGCGACCCAGGGTCGTTGAAGTGTGCCACGGCCCTGCGGTTTTCCGAGTGGAACGCCTCCTGTTCTTCCGGAGACATCAGATCATACATCTGGCGCTCCTCCTTGGTTAGAATATCGAGCGAATACTCCGGCGCTGGCGGCAGATCGTCCGGGCGAGGGTCTCGCGAAGGAGGAGGAGGCACGGGGTCCTCGGGCATGCGTGTCGGGGCTGTGAGGGAGAATTGACGGAGTGGTTGTTGAGTAATTGGGCCTCTCCGGGCCATTAGGCGGGTGGAACGGCCCAGAGACCTTGCTAATGAGGCCATTGTGTGTGGGAATTGGCGCTGTCCTGCTGCTTGTCTGGAGAGATTTCGGCCATGTTTTTTTGCGGGAGGTGAATTTGGCTTGGCGGCGCTAGGCTGTTTTAAGATGTCTTATGATTTCCGGGTTACCGTTCCCCATCTACTGTCGCTTTCTCTAACTAGTTACTTATCTACCACTCTCTCCAACTGTTCTCTATGAGATGGTAGTGTTCTGTCAATCTTCTACCTGCTGATGGGTTAGAATACCTTTTTGGACAGCATTCTTGGGAATGTTCTGATCTCGCATCTCGCCAGTTGTGAAATTCTGTGAGAAGCAACAGCAACCATCGCCATGGCACAACAGCCCCGAAAGCTGTGCTTTGTTACTGTTGGGGCCACAGCCTCCTTCCATCTTCTTCTGCAGTCTATCCTGAGCCCAGGCTTCTTGAAAGCTTTGCATAGGCATGGATACACTGATCTATTCATACAATATGGTAAAGACGGGCACCAAATCTTCGACCAATTTGTCGCAAACTATCCTCCTGGAGACCCCAGTCGACATGGCGTTAGAGTAGAAGGCTTCGACTTCAACCCTGCAGGCCTGGACAAGGAGATGCGCCTGGCCAAGGCCAAGCCATCAGAGAAACGAAGCAGCGGACTTGTTATTAGCCATGCCGGTATGATTCCAGTCCTCCGGAAACACTCCGGATTCAACTGACTGGTATTAATACAGGCTCTGGTAGTATTCTAGCGGCACTGAGGTTCGGCGTCCCGCTCGTCGTCGTACCCAACCCCACGCTTCAGGATAACCACCAGGAGGAGCTTGCCGAGGTTCTCCAGGACGAAGGCTATGCCATTTGGAGCCATTATAGGTGCGTTAACGGCTTCCTGATTGCACCCTCGACGTAATACTGACATTGCATAGAGAGCTGTCTGCTGCACTTGACAGAGCCGAGACCCTGAGGAATAGGATGCTTGATTGGCCCCCCGTGTACGCCACTCACGAGAAGCAGCCCCAGAGCCTGGAAGGCGTGGTCTCAGAGGAGATGGGGTATTTGGATTGAAACCATTGGCATGATTTTGGTTGTTCTGACTGGTCGGCACATGGAATCTCATTTGCACTTGTTATTTGACGTATTACAAGAAGCTTATATGCAGTATCTGGTATCTAGAATACTTTGAATTAGTTGAAAAATGCCGAATATAGAACGTCATCGAGTGTGTGCAGTGGTGCCTGGCGAGTACCTATACTCCGGCAGAGTGGCCCAAGCTTCTGAGGCTATCTCCCGATTTGGTTGGTCCCAATCAACGCCCGCGCAGAAAAGCCTCCTGTTCCCTTCACAAATAGCCCAATTCTCACTTCCTACTCTATCTCTTGAAAACATCTCGACTACTGAGGTGTATTGCCGCCCCTTCTCCCTTCCTCCGCCTTACGTGTTCCCCGAATCACCCTCCCAGGCCGCGGGGCCCGCCGCCTCACAAACAAAGCCGCGCTCCTCCCAAAACACCTCCCCGATCCTAATCCGAACTTCCTACGCATTCTCTCCCCGCAATGACTGAAGCAACTCTTCACAACGCCCCGATTGTCATCGACAATGGCAGCGGTACCATCCGCGCCGGTTTCGCCGGCGAGGAGATCCCCTCATGTTACTTCCCATCGTTTGTCGGTCGGCCAAAACACCCGCGGGTCATGGCCGGCGGTCTAGAAGGCGACGTCTTCATCGGACAACGGGCACAAGAACTACGCGGTCTCATGAAGATCAGATACCCTCTAGAACACGGCATCGTGACGGACTGGGACGACATGGAGAAAATCTGGCACTACGTGTACGAAAACGAGCTCAAGACACTCCCCGAAGAGCACCCGGTTCTCCTAACCGAGCCGCCGCTCAACCCGCGCAAGAACCGCGATATAGCCGCCCAGATCATGTTCGAGACGTTCAATGTGCCGGCCTTGCATATGTCTATCCAGGCTGTCCTGTCGCTCTATGCTTCTGGGCGGACGACCGGTGTGGTGCTGGATTCAGGGGATGGTGTCTCGCATGCGGTTCCGGTGTTTGAGGGGTTTGCGATCCCAAATAGTATCAGGCGAATTGATGTTGCGGGGCGAGACGTGACGGAGCAATTACAGCTGCTGCTTCGGAAGACGGGGAATGTGCTGCATACCAGTGCGGAAAAGGAGGTGGTGCGGATGATCAAGGAGAAGGTCTGCTATGTGTCTCTGGATCCGAAGCGGGAGGAGAAGGACTGGGTGAACAGCTATCACAAGTCGGACTCGAAGTACGCGGACTACGTCTTGCCGGACGGGCATAAGATCAAGGTACGTTCAAAAGTCGGAAGAAAGAAGCACAAGCTGATAGGTTGCAGATTGGAACGGAACGCTTCCGCGCCCCTGAAATTCTCTTCGAGCCGGAGCTCATTGGCCTCGAATACCCCGGTGTGCACCAGATTGTCCAAGAAGCCATTATTCGTACGGATCTCGACCTGCGAAAGTCGCTGTACCTCAATATTGTCCTCTCCGGCGGTTCAACACTTTGCAAGAACTTCCCTGATCGATTGATGCGCGAGATTAAGCGACTTGCCGTGGAAGACATGAAGATTCGTATATCTGCACCTGCAGAGCGCAAGTACACTACCTGGATTGGTGGCGGCATTCTCGCCGGATTGAGCACGTTCCGAAAGGTAACGTCCACGCTGAGTTCAACGAATGTGCGTACTAACGGTATACAGATGTGGGTTAGCGCCGACGAGTGGCATGAGGACCCTGAGATCATTCACCGGAGATTCGCCTAAGCTGCTTCGCTAGTGCGACGCCGAACCTAGCTTAGCTATGCGCCTTGAGCGAACTAACCATGCCACAGCAAGCAAACAAAAAACAATCCCCGAGGACACCCATGGATACTTCAGTAGAAGACCGATCCACTTGGCTTTATCGCGGCAGATGGAATACCGCCGCCTTTGATACCCCATCTCGTTTCAAGTTAGCCCTTTGCGCCGCTAGATCAGCGATTCCTGTCAAGAAACAGGGGTCAATCACCTGCACAAGCAATATAAATGCAATTGCGATTGCAACATACATGCATAACATATCAAACAACTCCTACACCAATACACTTTAGCCCTTGGTTACGCATGCGGACGATTCCATCATCGACTCGCGGCATTTTCTCATTTTCATCCTGGCAGATGATCCCTATCTTCTTTTTCCTGGTAACTTATTCTTGTCAGTTGGTCGTGTTATGTGCAGCAGCTGGATACCATAGACCTACAGTAACCCACCTTACCCTGGCTACATACGTAGAAGCGAAGCCTGTATGTAAATAAAGGAATCTGAATTGGGATAGAGAATATTGTCCACAGGTCCTTCCTACCTTACAGTCGTATACTAGTCTTCAAGTGTATATAACCATCAAGCTCGTCGTTTGATACGGACTGACCCTTTGGGTAGTCCCTCCTTCGGGGCCTGGTTGTAACTCGTAAGTAGCTACCTACCTGCCTCTCGTGAATAACCCTAAGTAACCTGTATACTCTTACTACAGAGTACATAGGTATCAATGTTCCACAACCCAGACATACAGTCAAGTCTATTATATATTTACTATACTATATAGTACATACTAATAATCAGCGAGCAGAGTATCAGTACCCTGTCTTGTATTATCCCCTCTACACCGATATACCAAGTCCGCCATTCTTGTTGGGCGGCAGGCCCTATCCACCTCCAGCTCAAGTGGACCCTCCACGATCATGGTTCGTGTGTGCGTGTTTTTTTCTGACTTTTCACCTGATCTAGTTAAAGACTGTCACTGACTTCCTTCTTGATGACGAGGTTGTAATCAACAGTAGGTAAATAGGCAGACGCAATACAGCTATTTCCTTGAGGCTTGCAGTCTTGTCTCTTTTCTTTTCTTTTTTTTTTTTTTTCGAGGCTGTGTCCACCCATTGCCTGCGCATGTCCGGTGATCAGCTAAACAACGGTCGGTACCTATGAGGTGGCGTCATTGATGATCGACGTCTGTCCAGTGCCCAGTGCCCACTCACTGCCCAGGAACGATCTCAATCTGTCACAGGGTTTCTTTATATAGAAGCTAGTAGCAAAAAGAAAACAACAGACTCTATAGTCTTCGAGAAAGGGTTAGGTGAAGAGATTGGTTCTGGAGGAAATGGTTTGTTTGGGTGGGTTTGATATTGGATGCAAAGATGCCAGCTAGCTAGATACATGGATGGAGTGTGGAATAGGTTGAATTCCGATATGCAATGCAAATTCAAATGCCGACTCCGTCACGCAAGGGTAGACTTGCAGAGTGAGATTTCAGTGTACAGTGATGTTCCCGGATTATCATCAGGTAACAGAGCAGAAACAGGAGAAAGTGTCCAGGAACTGGGGTATCATTTTTTGGTGAGGTGGTTTGGTGGGCTGAAGACGGAGTGGTAGTGTCGAATAGATGAAGTATCGAGTTGGATTAAAGACGTAGTGGATGGTTAGGTTGAAAAGGAAATTGGAGAGTGTCGACAGAGGAAAAGAAGCGAGAGAGATCAAGAACTTTTTTGGGGGGTCGTGAGTCATGTAGTCGTAATGTTGAATCCAAACGCCGCTAGATGCGTGGGAATGTTGAAAGTCGCTGAAAGAAAGGGTGTCAAGACAGACAGGTATTCAGAAGCAGATGCATGCAACGCTGTCTATGCCATGCCCTTGATCTTTTCCCAGCCCTTCTCAAGGCCGCGACGAGCCATGTCGCGCGCGCGGTCACTGGTCGAGGAGAGGTTGCTCTTGGCCGAGTTCTGGCTGGTCGAGGAGTACTTGCGGCTCAGGACGGACTCGTGGTCGCTGTCGCGGTGGATCATGTTGCCGGCGCCACCGCGGCCAACGTGGTAGACGGGCGCGGCGCGGCGCATCTCGCGCTCGAGTTCCTCGTCAAAGCTGAAGATGGCACGCTCGCCGCTGCTGTGGACATTGCCGGCACCGCCACGGCCGGTGGTGAAGGTAGTAGGGGTGCGCGAGTCCAGACGAGTGAGAGATGCAGGGCCGGTGGCAGTGCGCGAGTCGGTGGTCTTGGTGTTCTTCAGGCTGATGATGTTACCTGCGCCTCCTCGAGCCGTGTGCAGGGCAGGACGGCCGGTGTGAGGGACGGATGGGTGTGGTTCGACGACACGGTAGTTGACGGACGGCATGATGAATGTGTGTGTGTGTGTGTGTGAGTATGCCGGTATGCAGGATGCAGGATGCAGTTGAAATGCAAAGCAAAAAGTCAAGTCAAGAAGGATGACGAGGTATGAAGGAGGTGATATAGAAAGAAAACTCTTCGTGTTTGTCTTTGTCTTGAGCTGGGAAGTGAACCAGACATTGCGGCGGGGACAGGACTATATACTCGAGGGCGACTGGGTCAGGCTGGCAGCAAGGTCCCAGAAGGTCCCAGCAGTTCCGGGGAAAGCATGGCCAAGATGGGCACGCCATAGGCCTCAGCGGCCTCTCTCCGTCCAGGCACAGAGCACCGGTCACACGCTGTGCCCGCTGTGGAGTTTCTTCCTTGTTGGATTTCGACCATCTTGCTCATCATTTTTCATCCCAGATCCATCTGGATTCCAGGAGCCCCCTTACCATACCGTATCGTTACAGCTGTTCCTGCCAGCGCTTAAAACAGCACCAGCCGACACCATCCAATAGACGCCAGGAGTGAGCGCCAAATGATGGATTGTCGGGTCATAATTGGTGTTGCTGGGCAGGAGTGGGGGCAGCTCATGGCAGACCCCCTGCTGCTTTAACCGTCATCTGACATGCAACGCGCCAGTCAGGGTTGTGGCGAAACGTAACAGAAACTGGCCCTGCAGCCAATGGAAGGAGCGGTCGGCGCACACCTGCCGAGCGGAGGGGGTTTCGTGAGGGTAATGGAAACTGCCCTTTCTCTGTTTTCAGGTCAACCACCCTGACGATGATTTCTGGGCGCCCTCTTTATTATTATTGACTGCACTACAGCCTTGGTCACCACCATGAACACGTTCATCGCAGACAGTCATCGACTGGTAGTAACTCCGTAGCCCCGTTACCTGAGATTCTCAACATCAACATTAGGGATCGGTATACTCCGATCTGGCCTGTGGCGGTTATGGTAAGCGCTCCCGCGGCCAACCGAGAGCAATGACTCGACCAGATGAAAAAATTTTCCTCCCCGCATGATCGAGTCAAGGTGTCAAGATTTCGCTCAGGTACAATTGCATCATCGTGAGCGGTTTCTATTTCGGTAAAGCAGCCGAGGGACCGTCGCCATCAGCTTTCTTTGCCTTCGCAATTTGGCGCCATCAGCTGAGGGAATTTTCTCAGACGTTGCGTGTTTCCACCAGGCAAGGACGTGATCTTACTAGATGCTACTACGCACTTGGCAGGAGATCATTCTGCACCAGACAGGAACCCCCTCAATGGATCACCGTCCCCCTGTCGCTGCATGTCAGGAGAGGAAGGTTGCCCAAGCTGTAATGAAGACGGAGCACAAAGAGAGGCATAAGCTGCAGATAGATTCCGTAATGAATACAACCGAGAGAGCACTGAGCAATGGTATGAGGCATGAGAGTGAGGATTACCCCAGATCTGCCAGGGCTGGCGGCCACGAAAGAGGAAGGTCTTGGGCCTCCTAGTCCTGGCTCGGTGGCTCCTGCTCAGACTTCAAAACTTGGCCCGCCAAGTGGGCTCGACTGAAAATTCTTCATCTCCACCGCAACCTGGACTCGAGTCCAGCTCACGATGATGACTTGTTCTTTCGAGTCGGTGCTCGATTCAGTCAGGAGGTCAATTTGCCTCTGCGAAAGCAAAGGAGTCAGTCACCTGCGCATGATCAGAATTTCCAGAAGGTAGGTCGTGGCTAAAAATTGTGACGGCATGGCCATGCCGGCTCTGGCAAATTGCGATAGGTCCCCTTCCCCGGATTTTCCCCCCAGAAAATCCGAAAATCCGAAAATCCTGGTGACATTCTTTCACGTTGGAGATTTGGAGTACCTAATCACCTGACTAGGTTGACCCCTTCTCAAGACCTTGCTCCCCCGCATTCTCCTCTCGGTCTGGATATCTTCACCTTGAATGGTCAGATTGCACTGAATCATGTGTCGTCCTCATGGTCGAGTCTCGACAATAAGTTAGATCTCCACCTCTCCAACCTTAGCACAAAGACTGAGAGTATCTACTATCCAGCCATGTCAATCTCCACATCGCTACCAACATGCTCCAAAAAAAAATGGGCTGTACAAGGTTAATCACATTGACACAGTGACATAGTCTCCATGAAGGCGGACCCAGCAAATCCTCGTTTTCGTTTGATTCTCATCAAAGTGCATGGGCTGCCAGCTGTCAGGAACACGAACTCATACTTAAATAGACATACTTCCTTGTTACTGGCCACGAGATAGCCAGGATAGTCCGCACAAACCCCGCTCATTCATGGTCCTATTCTCCAAGCGACTCTCATCATCGGTTCAATTCCAATAGGGCTCAGCCTGGATATTCCCCGCTTCTAGTACCCGTTGTGAGTGACTTCGACACAGGCCGTTTGGGCTGAATAAGATGCGATAGGAGCTATGCATCTGCGCGAGGAGAGTTTCAGGGGGAGCGAAGCTATGAGGACGCCGAAGTAAATGAGCTGTAGATCGTGATGCTTGGCCCTCACGAGCAATCCTAGATTGTATCCTTCATTATTGACCACCTGCAGTGCCTTGTCAACCATACATTGACACCTTGTCGCCTGATAAATCAGGTACGATTCTGCTCTCACACACCGCCCTGATATAGCATCGCGAATATCTTCAGCGGCTTCTCCTCATGCGGCATTAGCCTCCCCGCCACTACAAACACAGTTTGTACCGCTACTACTCAGTATAGATATTGTATAACTGGCTGCAATTCTATCAATACACCTGAGCTTCATTCTGACTGCCTGGAACAAAGAGTGCAGCTCTGGCACTCAAACGGACTTACGATGCCGAAATATAAGTGACCCTCTTCCCGGACTTCGCTCGTCAGCTAACATTCGCAGCACTCTTCTGTAGGTTCTATCATTGCACAACCGCCTTTCTCGTTGAGCCAACTGCGTGACGCGATCTCGCTCAATTACTTCAAATTCGCCGCAAGCCACCACCCACTTCGACTAATCTATGATCTTTATAGGCGACTACTGCGATGTCTACCTGACACACGACTCGATGAGCGTGCGTAAGGCACATAACTCTGGACGAAACCATCTGAGGAATGTTGTGGAATACTACCAACGTGCGCGGGCTCTTCTCTATCTCCAAAGAAACAATGCATAGGCCGTTGTCGCTGACAAGCGCAGAAATCGGACAGGAAAAGGCACAATCGGTCATCGACTCAATCACCTCCTCATACGCTGCCGAAGGACAAGCCGTGCCTAACCCTGCAATGGCTCCCCCCGGTGCTTTTCCACCCCCATTCGGATTTCCCGGTGCGTACTATATGACTCCGTTCACAATATCATCAAGATCAAGAAGCTAACATTTCAGTCCCAATCAGGCCAATTCCCTCCTCCTCCTCCCTTCGCAATGCCTCCCGGACCAGGCGGCGCCCCTGCCATGCCACCACGTACGTACCTCCCCCACCCCACCCTCGTAACAAAACTCCACTGACATTGCTACTTTAGCCCCCGGCGCCCGAGGCCTTCCCTTCCCGCCACCCTTCCCCCCAACCTCCGGCCCTCTCCCCGGCAACCTCCCACCCCTTCCCAACATGCCCATGGGCGGGCCCCCTGGTCCCTCCGGCCCCGGCCAATTCCCTCCTCCCCCAGGTGGTTTCCCAATCCCGCCTCCAAACTTCCAGGGTGGTGCGCCGGGCGGATTCCCGCCCATACCTGGTGCTGGGTTCAGTCCTAGCCCTGGACCCGGAATGGGTGGGCCGCCGCCACCTGGGGACGGGTTTGGTGGTCCCGGGGGGTTCTCAGGCCCGCCGCCGGGGTTAGGTGAGAAGCGGTGATTCCAGTCCGAGTCTAGCTTATTTGATGGGTTGGGGACTGTTCTGTGTGATTGTCATGTAATATTCTGTCGAGGTGTTACGGGTTGTTTTTGTTCTTCGGTTCATACCTCATATCGACGCTTGGTTCTCGGTTTCTTATGTTAATGGGAAAAGCTGGAAATGCATATCAAGTCAACTACTAGGTAGACGATAAATGATTCATCGTTGATGATGAGCGCCAAGTAACTTGCGCCAATGATTGATTTACCATTACTGTTCGAAGAAATACCGGAGCAGTCAGGTCTGATAACTGGTCCACCGAACCAGGCATCTGTTCTGCCGTACCAGGTAGCACTGCAGTCACGAGGCACGGAGGAACATACAGCAAATGGAGGGTTGTACGGAACGTAAAAGGTTCGTGGTGACTCTCCTGCCGACAACCGTCACATGTTTGAGTTGAGTCTTTACAGATTACTTGGTAGATATGAATGAGAAACCGGCATCATAGATGCGGCACTAACATTATGGTAGTCCATAACATAACAGCAATAAGGCAGGGGCATCGGATAAACCCCGCAGGAAAATATAGCACAAAGTCCGCAAACCCAAGTCCTGATCTCCAGATCCAATGCTTCGGAACGCCGTGAAAAAGAAAAATGAGCAAGAATAGATATAAGGAAACCCTGGTTAGGGAGATGATGAGTGTGTGTTGTGCGAGGTGGAAGGGATAGGCTACCCAGTATATCACAGTATACGCAAGGAATATCAGATAGAGAAAGGCGGTAAGAAAAAAAAAGGGGGATACTAAGTACCAACGAAAATAAGTGAAAAAGCACGGGTCGAGCGGTCAGTCCCTTCCCGTACTCGGCCATAACTTCATCTCTGAGCAAAGCTAAATAGCAATCATTGGAAGAACAAAACGAGCAACTCTTTTAGTGGTCATAACCCGCCCCCCGTTGCCATGGGCTTTGATTGTTTTGTGCCCGGTATGAGCCCTGGAAAGGTGATGATGTGAAGCTTCGGGGAACTGGTGACTGGGACCGTTGAATGTTGTCGGTGCTACCGGGGCCACGCGGGCTGTTGTCGCTAGGGAACAATGGTAGTGACGGGTCGACAGGGGAATGAGGAGCTGGAGGGGCAGCACCCGCGTTCGGATCGAGATTCTGGCGGCTAACACTCGCGCCATTGCCACTAGAGAAGGAGGCGCTCTCGTCGTCAAAAGGATTGGCCTTGTAAGGAGTGGTCTTCATATCACCCCGAGCGGTGGCACCCAATGCATCCAACTCGGTGGTCAGTTGGGTTTGCGACTTGATGAATGAGCCACGGTCATCCCTCATGGGCTGATAGCGAGTGTCGGGGTTCTTGGAAACGATAGCATAGATCGAAGCGATGAGTACCAGAATCAAGAGCACAAGGGCAGCGGCGGCGTTGATAACGAAGAAGACGACACCCATCACACCAGTAACAAGTCCGGGTTGGTTGAAGACGTTAGAGAAGAAGAGGAGGAAGATGGCGTTCAAGAATTGAATAGCGGCGATGGTGATGTTGTAGATGTTGGTTTTCTTGTCCATCCAGGGTCGCAAGACACTAACAGCAATCAACATGCCAGCTTCGATGATGACGTAGGCGACGGTCTGCACAACGGGGGCTGGCTGGCTGAGCCCAATGAACATGCCCTTGACGAAAAGATAACCTAGGGTGGGAATCACAAAGTAGTAGGCGGTTGCGCGGTACTGCACATAAAGGAAACCCCACTTGTTCAGGCAGGTCGGGTCGGAGTAAAGGATATATGCCGGGTTTTTATGCAGAGCGATCGATCGCTTGGCGAGACTGATGACTTTAAACGAAGCCCAGCCCAAAGCTGCGAGAATGGACACGAGCATGACGACAGCAAGAACAATTTCAGCTGGGGAGTCATTGCGGGTAAACTCCCACAGGCAAAGAATGCACATCTGAGGAAAGCCAATCTGAGCCAAACGGTATAGAATACCACGAGCGACAACTCTCCAGCCGTTGCGGAAGTCCTGGAACTTGTCGCTCTTCATTTTCCCATGTTTGGCAAGAAGTTCACAAACGGCCTTAAAGAGGACGACCAGAAGCATAACCAAAGCCACGAAGACGACAAAGATTATGAAACCAGTCAAGAAGATATTGGTCTCCTCAATCCTAGCAATAAATCCAACACGCTCAATTCCGCGCACTTCTTTGCTCTCGGAAGTAGCCCTCTCAGACTCTGTACCATCACGTTTGACCAGAGATCCCATGGCACTACCAACCAAATCGGCAGCAACATCAAACGAACGTTTCTTGAGAGCCTGAACGGAAACAGTCGAAAGTTCGGAAAGAATTGTCGTAGCAGTACCTCCTGTCGATCGCTGGTACCAGGTGCAGATGTCCTGAAGGAAGCCGACACGGATGATCCCCATACTCCATTGGAAGTTCTGGGTCCAGGACTGAACGATAGGTGGCATATGAATTGAAAGCATACCGATCATGGCCTGCGATTGCATGAAGCTGAAGAACGAAAGAGCATTGGCGGCAACATGGGCAGCAGTATTCGAGTGACCGAGGCCGGAGGTGATAGCAGAGGCTGTTAGACCCAAGCCGGCGATGATAGCCGTAGCCCAGCCGACACCCTTCTGGTAAACTGTCTTCCCGTTCGAAAGAGTAGCTTCGAGACATGTTATAGCCTCGTGTGTTTCCGTAGAATTGATGTAGATGCGGACAGATGCATCGAGATCTGGAACAGTAAAAGCAATACCTATTGTTGTGTTAACCCAGAAAACAATCAGTTTGCCGCTCGAAACATACCTGGGATTTGATCGTTGATGTCGTCCGAAAGCTTTAGGGGAATATCGCGAATATCAATGGGACCAGTGTTCATTGGGCAAAGACCCTCAAGATCCATTTCACATGGGTTGAAGGTCTGCCTCAGAGCAGTATAACCATAGGCATCAAGAATAATTGTAGCTTCGACATATCCAGAAATGGCAGAAACACCATCAAAACCGATCAGGAGCGAAGAATTATCTGGTGTATATTGGACGTGGAAGAAAGTGGCCGTAAAATTCGTGCTATCCTGGCAAAGGGTAAGGGCATTAGACTCGATGAGTCTGATAGCGCCTACGAGAGGAGTGTATAGGAACGCGAGCAGAAAACTGAGTGCAACCGATATTGACCGCATTTTTGCAAATGTGAAATCCGAATATCAGCGCTTGCGATCACGAACGACGAGACAAATCGGGGTAACAACCACTGTCGTAACAATGGAGTGAGTCGAAGAACGTAATGTGGTAGTAGTGCTGTGGTGAAAGTTGAGCTTGGCGCCGCCGGATGCGGAAGGCGTAGGAAACCAGTTCGCTGCGAAGATATAGGGCTGCGGCCCAAAGATTTGACGGAGATAGAGTCCGGTGTTCGGTGGATTGACGATGGGAAGATTGGTAGTTGGATAATGGATGACAAGTTCACAACGTCATCGAGCGTGGATCAAAAATGAGTGAGTGGGTAGCACAAGGCGAATCTTGAATATAGTTATGGAAATTGGTAGAGTAGCGAGAGTTGCGAAGAGTATCGAGCAGCGAAAGTCGAGGGGTTGGACGGGTGAGGAAAGCGAGCGTGGTGGCGACACACAGTGTGGCCGGAGAAGAGGGAGGTTGGATGGTGGTAAGGGTGTCTTGTCTCCTCAGCCGGGGGGTCCGCTGTAAAGTTCTCTAGCCAGACGAGGAGGCCGTGCGGTAGTCGGGGGAGGATGGAGAGGTGAAGGATGGGAGGGGATCAGGAAAACAAGACAAGCCAGAAAGAGGAGGGGAAAGAAAAGAAAAAGAGATGACGGCAGGTGGAATGCAGAGGAGACCGAGATGGTTCTTCAGGGGATCTCGTCGCGGTTGGAGGAGAGACGGTCGGAATGCTCGCTGCAATGGAGAATGGAGATGGGGCTGACTCAGCGGGGGGTCCAGCGAGTGGCAGCGACTGTGGTTTAAAGAGAGTGGACTCGACCCGAGAGAAAAGCTCCAATCAGTCCGGGCAAATCGCTTCTATAATTACTCGAATCCAGGTCCTTCAGGGCGGTTAACGGGTGTCCCCCAGTCTTCTGTCAGAAATCAGCATCTCCTTTTAAGAGTGTTACAATAATCAGCAGGGTAGCGCTCAGTTAACTGCAACTCTGCCGCCCGTGGCCCGGGAAGACGAGGCAAATAATTGAACCAAGAGTCTTGTGGTCTTGATTTTTCTCTCAGCGTCAGCGTCGACGGTCCTGAGTGGTGCACGCGCGTCCTCAGGGGATCTTGGTTCTAGGCTCGCTGGCGCATGATTCTCATACGCTTAATGCTCTGGATCTGCCGCTGATTTGTTCCCACTGATAATCCCCCTCCAATTCCTTTGACTGCCCTTCCAATCTTCAATTTTCCAATCGTTGACATGCTCTTCATGACGACGACGCTGTCCATACTCTGCTGAAAGCCAAGCCTGTTCCCAGCAAACCATTATTGTTCTGCCTATTTCCGCAACTGTCATGTTTCGTATACTATTAATAAATGATTTCCTTAGTCTGAAACCTTGTCTCAAGTTCCTATGCACTTGCTGAACTACATCAAAAACAGGTTCCTCGCATCGCAGCTCAACCTTGCCACCACCAGAGCCAGATATCAAACTTGATATCCTAGATTCTAGTCTGTACCCTTGCTCATGTAGTCGGGTAGCACATCCAAACGCATCAGAACTTGTCTCCTTTGTGTTCGATTAGCGCCCAGTCCAGCGCCAGGGGATTTTACGTTCACCCGCTCTGCACAGCCCCCTCCTTAAAGAGCCATAGAGGTACGAGTACGGAGAACGGGGTTCTTGGTGAGATTTCGCAAATTAATATATCTCGAGAAACGAGAAGATGAAGAGAACCAAAAACAGTTTGTCTGAAAGCGCCACTTTTACCTTGATAGATTCCTGTCTCAGAGTCTGTCGGTCTTGAGTCGTATCAAACCTATGCCTCTTCTTGCACGTGGGAGGTGACAGTTGACGTCCTAGGGAATACCTACTCTGTACATCTGCCCGACTACCCTAGTCTTGACAGGCACTGAAGATCTTCGAATAACAAACCATTATTCAAGTTGAATTGTCGCCTTGCGCGCCGGCATTCTACGGAGCAGGCCCATCTCAATGGGGTGGGTTCTCAAGACATCCATCTGCCAGTCTCCTTTCTTCCAATTTTGCATCGGGTTTCTTTTCCTACCGAGCATCCAGAGCGCAGCCACTCATGTTTCAACGACCGCACAGCCTCTCTTCTAAAATGCTTGTGTTACTTTTAGCTCCAGGATCACCAACCTGCAGGCAACATCGTTCTTTCAAATATTCCATAGGCGGAGCATCGGCCATCGAGAAACGAGAGTCAATACGGAGCACTCGCCAACGTAGGCCTAACTTACTACTTCTTCCTGACTGGGAGACCCTGATCATCCATTCCCGCATCCCACACAAAATAATGGGTCCCCGTCCGACTGTCTTCTTTCCCACCACCTGCTCTGAGCCTCTGAGTCTCTGGAGTCCGGCTGCAGCTTGCCATCACCCCAATCCCACAGGATCCCATCATATCCTTTCAGAGTGGAGATCTAGGGAGCACTGAGCCATGAACGGCAAGATTTCGATCTACATGGCACCCTAGGAGCGTCGCAGATCAGTCTTTGAAACCGCAATTTTTACCAAACAGCGGAGAACAGCACTCTTTGACTGTCTCACATCCTCAACAGTCAGCCTTCAGTCACGCTGGGGATCTACTTACTTCAGGTACCGGGTTACTCTAAGTCTCCTGGCTGCCGGTGCAGTCAAAACCCGCCCCCAAAGTCGCACAATTTAGAGATCTGATTTTGAGCTACGGAATGCTTCTTACTTACAGTTTACACGTCAGCAAGAGATGAGCTCAGATCTTTGTTGATCAGCGCTGACGTCGTGTTAATCGCTACCGTACGTCAAACGGGAATGCCACCTGCAGGTAGGTCTACCGGGCCAATCTCATCGGTAGAAGAGAACCAAGTCCGGAGCACAAACTGTCAGCTCTGATCAGGTACCTGGAACCTCACGAGTCACTGTCTCTCCCTGTCTCCTACGTCCGTACCTCTCACACTCACCATGATGACAGAATCATCGCAGAATTTAAGATAGGCAAGCTAAGGAGTAAGCTTGCGATACAACAAGGCTGATTTTCTGCGGTGAGAACGCCTGTCGAGCCAGGTCTTCGAGTTTCAAAGCTCTTTCATTGATGAGGAAAACGGCACAGCATTATTGGCGTACCTGCATCAAGGAGCTATCCATGGATCATTTATTTGTCGTGCTATCCTGGTTTGCAGTATTCAGGCAGACTCTCGAGTTGGGTCACAGCAATTGCTAAATAAGAGAACGTATTTCAGTGCATGACATTGCTGTCATAATGCGAGGCTGTCTTTTTGTGATGGTAATAAAAGCAAAATATTAGAACCATCAGAGTTTACAGCATACTGTAGGAATGCTCCTTATTAAACAAACACCTGCCGGTAAGTTCAGGCAAAGTTTGCCAATCATACATTCCCATGTTATTACGTAGTTTCATTGATCGTGGGTGTTAACTTCCTCTATAACCACCACCACCAACATTGATCAATGAGCCGCAACTTCGGAAATGTGATTGAGGCTCTATGGGAGTGGCTCCCTTGAGTTCAATTTTGCGAACATGCCGTGCGCTATGCTGAGCCTTGAGAAATCAATCACTGTAGCCTCCGTCCGCCAAAGCGTTTAAGTAGAAACCTATCGTACGAAGCATGTCGAGTTAAAAATTCGAAGATTTCTCTCAGATGAGCAATCCGTAAGGTTTCCATCGCTGCATATAGTAGGTTATATTAACTATGCCTAAGGCATTAGATAAGCACTATCTTATCCTCACGTGATGCGGAGATGGAAGAAAAAAAAGAAAAGCGCTTTAAGCAAAAAATTCAAGTTCCCGCTGATCCCCAACAACCAATTTCTCTCCACGGAGTTTCAAGGACAACCTCGATCCTCATAGGCAAGATGCCGGCCGCCGTGGATACCGCAAAGTCAATTACGAAGAAGCGCAAGAGAAAACACGCCTCGACCGCTCGCGAAGCCACCGAGAACGGCGATGTCCCTTCCCCAAAGCCGACCGCTGAAAATGGAGTCTCCGCCAAGTCATCGAAGGAAAAAGATCTCAAGCTTGCGAAGAAGGCTGTGAAGGAGGAGGTGCAGAAGAAGCGGAAGGTTAGCCACTCGCCTAGCGATGAGGAGAGTGGAAGTGAGGTGGAAGAGGAGGAGGAGGCTGTTCAGCAGGAGAAGGACGACGGAGATGACTCCGATGTTGAGGATGTGCCAGAGCTTCCCTCTGTGGACGCTGTCAGCCTCCCGCAGCCTGATGGAGGACCGAAGAAATTTACAGAGCTGAATCTATCCGAGAAGACGCTTGCGGGTATCAAGGAGATGGGATTCGAGACCATGACCGAGATTCAACAACGGACGATTCCACCGCTTCTTGCTGGTCGTGATGTTCTCGGTGCTGCAAAGACGGGTTCCGGAAAGACATTGGCGTTCTTGATCCCCGCCATTGAGATGCTGAGCGCGTTGCGGTTCAAGCCTAGAAACGGTACCGGTGTTCTTGTGGTTTCCCCCACGCGCGAGTTGGCCCTGCAGATTTTTGGAGTCGCTAGGGAACTTCTCACTTCCCACAGCCAGACATATGGCATAGTTATCGGAGGTGCGAACCGACGAGCAGAGGCGGAGAAGCTCACCAAGGGTGTCAACCTCCTCATTGCCACACCCGGTCGCCTTCTCGATCACCTGCAGAATACCCCCGGCTTTGTGTTCAAGAACCTGAAGACTCTTGTTATTGACGAAGCGGACCGTATCTTGGAAGTTGGTTTCGAGGATGAAATGCGCCAAATCATTAAGATCCTTCCCTCCGAAGAAAGACAAACGATGCTGTTCTCCGCTACACAGACCACCAAGGTCGAGGATCTCGCGCGGATATCGCTTCGACCGGGACCTCTATATATCAACGTCGATCACCGGAAGGAGCACAGCACAGTCGAGGGATTAGAGCAGGGATATGTTGTATGTGAGGCTGACAAGCGGTTCCTTCTGCTCTTCTCTTTCTTGAAGCGGAACCTCAAGAAGAAGATTATTGTTTTCTTCTCCAGTTGCAACTGCGTGAAGTACCACGCCGAACTCCTTAACTACATCGACCTCCCAGTTTTGGATCTACACGGAAAGCAGAAACAGCAAAAGCGTACCAACACGTTCTTTGAGTTCTGTAACGCCAAGCAGGGTGTCTTGATCTGTACAGATGTTGCCGCCCGTGGTTTAGATGTATGTGCTTTCTCCCCCTCGCTTTGAAACCCCGATCTAACGGATTCTAGATTCCTGCTGTTGACTGGATCATTCAGTTTGACCCCCCTGATGACACCCGAGACTACATTCACCGAGTCGGACGTACCGCCCGTGGTGCGAACGGCAAGGGCCGCAGTTTGATGTTCCTGCAGCCATCAGAAGTCGGGTTCCTGAAGTACCTGAAGGAGGCGCGCGTTCCCGTCGTGGAATTCGACTTCCCAGCCAAGAAGATCGTTAACGTGCAGTCTCAGCTCGAGAAGCTGATCAGCCAAAACTACTACCTCAACAAGGTATTTATCCAATTTTCTAAGTGGGTGACATACATGGCTAATCCCTTATAGTCCGCCAAAGAAGGTTACCGCTCCTATCTGCAGGCCTACGCCTCTCATTCCCTTCGCTCCGTCTTCGACGTGCACAAGCTGGATCTTGTCAAAGTGGCAAAGGGATTCGGGTTCTCAGCACCACCACGCATCGACATCCAACTCGGATCCAGCCTAAGCAGGGATAAGAAGCAGCAGCAGCAGGGACGGCGGAATTATGGGAGCCAGCCGAAGGGGCTGAAGTTTAAGAGGAAGCACGATGAAGATTAATTCTATCCAAGTACATATGTCGGCCAGGTATGCTTTGTGGCTTAGCATAAGGTTCGGAGTTAATGAGTTCGTTTGCTTTGTTTTCTTTGTTATGTTTTCCATAGCTCTGCGCTATCATGCCGGGATGTTGAGTTTATATATCCAAAAGTTCTGTGATCCTAGCACCGTAAAAACAGTTCTAGAAGCCGACATTACGCACTATCCAGGTCGAACTACCCCAGTGTAAACAAGGACCTATTACCCAATTAATGCATCAGAGCAATCAATGTTCCACGATGAAACGGCGCAGCATGGCGGAATGCAAGGGCAGACAAAGGGAGAAGCTAAAAAAAGCTAGATCGAAGTATGGAAAAACGATCGATCGGACTCCCTTCATTCCAACGTGATAACTTAATTTGAACTTTACCATCGTCTGCCTGAGGTTAGCTAGCGGAACTAGGGTCGGATTCAGGGACAGGTCAATGGTTCCACGGTTCTTGCGATGTGATGGAGTATACGGAGTAAAGATCTAGAGAAAAGGAGTGGCTGGTGTTTTCTTTTTAGTATGGTGGCGGGAGACTATAGCCAAGTCACAGTGACAGAACACCGAACAGACTCCCCACTCTAGGGCTCCCCAGTGGAAGACCTGGAATTGAACAGATTGAAAAAAAAATAAACCTCCAAGTTCCAACTCGTGTGTGATAACTCGGCTGATGCAGCCAGGAATATCCCTACCAATCACCTTACAAAAGTGGGCAAAGAACGAGGATGAGCGATGTGATGGCTGATGAGTTGGCAGCAGGATCGCCAATGGATGCTCTAGTCGTCCGGGAGACCCTAGTTTAGTCTCTTCCTGTCCCTGTGGCCTTCGCTGCCATGGCACACCGACGGGAGCTTTTCCTGCTCTGCCGACCGCTGAGGTACATGTACGACTTGACGAGTTTGCGGTTGACGGATTTGCTGCAGAGATGATTGCATCTAGCAGTAGTGAAGGATAGGGTAGTAAGTTGTAGATTGGCCTGTTTCGGGTATACTTGCGGGAGCGGGAGGATGAGGTCAGTTTGAACTTTGGTGACATCTACGGAACTACAACGGAGATTGTCTGGCTCTTTGGAAGAGGAGTAGGAGGAAATCCCCGCGCTCCTTGCTTTACCCGGTTGGGTTGGAAAATGGCTGGGAGATGGTTCGGGATCAGCGGGTTGTTGCTGGTTTACTGATGCAATTGATTGATAGAGACCGTCGGAGTATACGGAACAGTTGAAGAGGCATCTTTATACAGCTTCTGGAGTTACAGAGATGGCAATGGCCGGATAGTATGTGCAAGATTGTAGGTACCCAATGTAGTCAGTTGGAAGGCGATATCCACGTAAGAAGCATGGAGTAGTTACGGAGTATGCCTTGCGTGGTGATAGTTTCTGTTATGATTAGGTAGAGGCGGGAATGGGATAGTCGTCTCTATTTATTCTTCGATAACTGAGTTAAAGAAGAGAAGAAACAATCCACCAGAACTTGATTCTATCGGAGACTGCGTTTGCTCAACTAGCCGCCAGAGTCTCGGGCCATCTGAAGTCCAGCGCATCGCTCGATTGTTCGTCCGCCGTCGAACGACTTTTTGCACCTCCCCAGCCTTCTCTTTTTCTCGCTCACCTAGCTCCAGCTCCAGCTCCAGCTCCAGTTCCAGTCTCAGTTCCAGTTCCAGTTCCTTTTTCTCTTCTCGCCGTCTCCATCGTTCCTCATCGTTCCTCATCGTTCCTCATCGTCTGGAATTCTGTTTCTATTTTCTCCCCCCTGCCAGATGTCCCCTTTTTGACCCTGTGCAGCGACTTCTTCCATTGCTTGGGTGTTGCTGATGGTGTTGGGATTATGAGCGGCTGAACCCTCCCTCCATCCAACTCCTAGCAAGCCTCCATTCACCTCCCTCCCTCCTCCTTCGTCCCTCTACCTCTCCTCCGATCAGCTGCTTCACTGTCCCTCCTTCATTCCATCCAGTCTCCCTCCTTCAACCGTTCGCCTGCGCTGGTACGCTTGACTCTCTTTTCCTTTTCTTCCTTACACTTGACAGCCTCAGCCTCACCTAACATTCCTTACCTCCCCACACCCCGCCTCTGCCACACTCCCCATTCCACACGCCCTGACCGACCCTTGTCCTGAAGGCTGCACTCCGATCTTTGTGATCGGTAGTAACACTTCCAATTTGTTAACGTCGGGGCTCAGGTCTCCCCCATACATTCCCTGTTCCTGTTCCTTTCCCTCTTCCAGAAACCCAATTCCTACCCATTGCCCCTCAAGAGCTGCATACCCTACCCTCCCCCTCACTTGGGATGAAGAGAGAAAAAACAGTAGGAGCTCGGGAAAGGAAAGCCGACAGACTATGACCTGCTTGGCTGCCTGAAAGCAAGCTATACAAAAAAGAATACCTCTCCCACTCTTCTCTTCCCTTCCGCCATGGGCGTCAACTCCCGAAGGCCGCTTCTGCCAGCCCCCACAGAGTCCCTTGTCGACACCACCGTTAGCGGCAGCGTCACTGGTACTGATTTGGGAACTGACATCTCTCGCCGCACAGACAAAACATCTTACTCGATTCCCGACGACGGGAGTCCCGTCATCATTCCGACCCGACGGAAGCACCGCTCGCGCGGTGAGGACGACTCCAAACTGTCTCGCTCAGCGCATCACTCCCAGACCTCCCTGCTCATCGAGTACTTCGAGGGCGGGAAGGGGTCTGGTGCGATCGTCTCTCGACCTAGTGTTCGTGTTCGAGTCACCCCTTCGTCTGGGAAGAAGTCGAAGGAACCGAGTGTCCACATCACCGACTCTGCTGGAAATCGGAGGCCGTCATATTCCCGCCGCATCTCTTTTGGCTCCCCTTCAAAACAAAAGTCAGGTGGCGAGGGCGCTGGTGATGATCTAAGCTATACGTCGTCCGCAGATGAAAATCAGCAATCGGGGCCTGTCGAGATTGAATTGGTGAATCGCGACCAGGGCAGCGAGCTTTCGAGCCTTTCCCGCGACCGCAAGTATCTGCCGACTTCGGATATTTCGTCTATGCCCGCGGATAGCATGCTCGAAGCCCCATCATCTGGCCCCCGACGAAAGCGCAGCCAAAGCCTAGAAAGAGATCTTGAGGAGCCCGAAACTAAGGACTATCTTAAAACCCCGAGACACCAGAGAAGCCGGAGCCTAAGTACAGAGCGGATTGCCCAACGTGCCGCGGAAAAGGTCAGCAACTACTCTCGCGACGCTTCAAGCAAACGTCGGGCGGATAAAAGCCGAGGCATCGCCGCCGACTACCACGAAGTAGAGTCCAAGTCTCCCCGCCGCAAAGGTTACTCGAAAGACGACGATATGGCGAGCCCGGAGTCCAGCCTGCTAAGCGCATCCGCTGTTTCCTCCCATCGCCGCTCTGGGGATCAATACTCTTTCCGGTCCAATACCTCCAAATCTTCATTGAACAACCCAAAGCTCCTCGAAACCGTTGAAGACGCTATTCGAAGGTTGATTCTTCCTGAACTCAAGGAGCTAAAGAAGGACCAGAAAGTGATATCCAACACTTCAAAATTTGAGCGCGATGTGAACTCATCCTACTCGCCAGCGAGCTCAGAATCCCGCGACGGACTGGTCAGGCGGCTGTCCAAACATGCAAGTGCACCAAATGTTAGGAAGCCCAAGGTCGTCTTAAACAAGGATAGCCGAGACGATGGCATTGTCCTTGCTGATGGCTCAGTTTCGTCACAAAAAGAGCGCCGTGCTAGCCGAGACAGTGAGATGGCTACGGACACGGGATACATCAAAGGTCTTCGACCGGATCTCTCTGAACAAGACATGGTACGGCGGCAAAAAAGCAAGGGTTTGCGCGACGCTGAGAAAGCGGCTATTGTTGGTAGCCGTCTAACGGCAGCCAACCTCCAGCATCACGAATCGCGTTCAAGTCTCGACAAGTACTACGACGAGAAAGAAAACCAGCCCAAAGGCATCAATGAGACGGAGCTCGTGTTCCAGAAGCACAATGTTGCTCCAATGCCACTCCGTAGTGCTATCGAATCAGATATGACAAGAGCCTCTCTTCTCTCCGAACAAACCTTAGAGCCGGAGACTCCCCACGACAATGTTATGCGGGCCTCTCCTGCCCACAGCTCACCACGAGGCTCACAATACAACTTGGGTCTCAAGCACAGCAACATGTCAAGTCACAATTTGTCTGGCCACACTCTTTCTGACCACGGGCGGGACTGGAGTCCTTCACCTTCTGGCGAAGCTGCTGCCGGCGCAATTGCCGCCGCTGCCGCAGCGAACCTTTTGGACACCCACTCCGACCATCGCGAGCTCAGTTATGGTGACCACCTAAATGCTAGACGCGCCCTCAGCCCCATTCAGAGTGTCGCCAGCAACCAAAGCGAATCTCATGTCAGGCAAGGCTCAACCCAGCATGTTCCGCAAGAGTACTCTGGAGATGAGAAAGAGATGGAGCCGCGCCTCTCGATAGAGTCGCTCTCTTCTGCTCCTAGCACAAGCCTCGCAAGATCCCAACGGCCAGATCGCATTAGTGCTGAAAGCCAGGACGAAATCCTACGGAACCGGAACGAAGCCGGTCCGGAGCTAGGCTATGAGGGCTCGTCTGTACTTTCTGTTCAATCACTTAGAGACAAGCATTGGCTGGAACAATCAGAAGATGGTGACGACTACCGGTACTCGGTGGCGGAAACCGCAAGCACTGAAGCCAAGCACTTGAGTGGTTACAATGAAGATAGTGAGGTTGATTTCATTGGGAAGGCTAACCAAGGCCGACCAGTCGCTGAGGGTGTTGGTATCAGCCCTCGGTTTGTCCACCCTACAGCTGTTGAGTCGGCTGTAGCATCGGTGCTTGATCCATCTATCTTGGACACCAAGTCCAATCAATCTGGAGGAAGTCACTCGCACTCCAACACATTTGTCCAGCAGGACTCCCCCAGCACAAGGTCCCTTCGCGAGGTAAACCAGACTTCTCGCCAGGGAAGCCCTCTTAAGCAGCGACAGGACGCCTCAAGTCCGGACGCGACTTCCTTCCCTAGGCGTATGGGCGTCACTTCCCCACCTCAAAGTGTCACACAGTCACTTGACGACCTGACTGAACCGATTCAGCTGCCTCTTGACCACCATGGCTCGTCCCCCCTCCCACAAGACCGTGATCTGAGCCCGGAGACGGAATCCGAGATCAACACAAACCCATCAATCATCCAAGGCCCCATTGGAGGTGTCGCTCACGATACTGCTTGGCCTTACAACCCGTCGTCTGCACAGGGTGCTGGTCAGTCGCCTCTCTTTGACAAAGGTGCCACCAGTGCCGGTCTTGGCTTGGCTCCTGCACAGGATGAATACGAAGACTACTATCCTGAAGATGATTATAACGTCAATGCCTACCATGACGAGCAGTACGCAGCTGGGCCTGAGTATGGCACCCCGCCTGGAGCTAAGGATGAAGGCTATGTGTCGGCTGCCAACCCTATCTCCCCAAGCCCTCAGCCAGGGACCAAGGGATTTGGTGGTATCGACACCAACGGGCTTGGTCTGTTTGACAGCCCTACCGGAGCCGATGATCCACTCGAATCAGGACACCAACGACACTTCAGCGGCTACTCTCATGGCGTTGGATCGCCTCTGTATGATGGTGCAACAGGACGAGGCATCGACCGGATTCAGTCTAAAGATATTGTGGCACTTATGGACCATGTAGGTTATGCATTTTCTTACGAAATGGGATTTTGCTAATGCTTCCAGCTTACTGTTCGCGATGCTCAGCGGAACGCCCGAGATACAGAGATCCTGGTGACTCTGGTTCGGAGCGCTGCTGAAATGCGCAATTCTTTTGAGGAGATGAAGAAGTTCATTGCCCAGCAGGATGGCATGATCTTGGAGAACAACGAGCGACAGCATGAAAGGACAGTCAAAGCTATCGGCGGGCCGCGCCCACTGCCGGCTAGTGGCAGCAGGAGCACCCGTCAAGCCTCTTTTGATGACGTGGACGACTCGCCTGCAAAGCGAAAGAACCTGTTCAAGCGTGCCCTAAAGGGGCTGAGCCTCAAATCTTCTAACGATTTGACACGGATCGAAGAGATGCTTGAACAGCTTCTCGATGAGATGGATGCCCTACGCTCTAGTCAGCATGATATGCTGCGTAGCGGCAACCGTGGCCCAGCTAGCGTCGATCCTGAGGGATATGAGCCTGAGGGCATTGCTGGGACATCCTCACCCGGCGATCAATCTGGATACCTTTCCAGTTCCTCTCGGGCTGCCCCTGAGCCACGAGGCACGGGCTTGCGACGCGACGTCGACACGCGTGTCAGCACGGTGCCAGAAGCGGATGAGGACGAGGATTTTGACGAACGCGGAGAGTTTCTCAGCCCTCAATTACCTCTACAGGAGACTGCGCAAAACCAGCGTTCTGCGCCAGGCCCACTCTCGACTCCTCCAAGGGGAACAGTTGCCTCTGGCGCTCTAAGCAACAGCAATGAGACAACGCCAAAGGCAAGCGACAAGGCGCGAAAGCACAAGTCCAGTAGCTCGTCATTTTTCCCGAAGATCTCTCGCTGGTCCAAGACCACAGCATCATCTATGGGAGACAACATCCGCAACAGCATGCAACCCGCCCGCAAGGACCGTGTGTCCTTTGAGGCCTCACGCTCTGGATCCGACATCGGGCATGCTTACAAGGCGCCTGACTATTATGATCCTCAGGGTGATGACAGGATTAGGTCCAACTATACGCTTGATGAGGGATCCCCACAACAAGAGAACCGCCCTCCCTCGCCGTTGGTTCCATCGCAGGTCTCGGAAGCTCCAAAGTACCGTGCCCACCGGGACAGCCTCGACATGCAGCACCCCCAGCCACGCCAGGGTCCTACTGGGCGCTACCAGTCTCAGTTGGAGTCGCAGGCACAGATATATGGCGCGCCTACCAACCATTCCGACCAGTGGGGTTCAAACCCTAGCTTTTCCGCTCTCAATGGAAACCGCCGATTCAGCGGTGGGAGCCGCCTCTCTCCTATTTCCGATGCAGGCTACTCGGAAACGAGCGCGCGGTCAAGCCGCCAGGGGCCTCCGCGGCCGCCCAAAGTCAAGGACGATGGTCCGTTGTTCCCAGAGAGACCTCCTAAGATCAAAGAAGGCGAAGAACAGTCATATGCGGACCGTGCAGTTTCACGAGTAAGTTTCATCATCCCTGACCTACAAATAGAGCAACACTAACCCTCTGAACAGAGCTCCGCCATGCAATCCCCACGCAGCACACCACCTCCGCGAAAGCCCACTGGGCCTCGTCCTTTAAACTCCGGCAGCCAGTACAACAGCCCCAGCAGAAGAAGAAAGAACTACCGTGACAGCCCTGAACAGGTTGACGACGAGCACGACTACTAAAGCTCGAGTTTGACACTCGAGCATCTCTAATGACACGATTTATGAGCAGTAACTTCTCTTGGTTTCATGACTGGCGTCTTTGCATATTGCCAATATCATTTTCCCCTCCATATACATTTGCCGACAGCGGCTGATGAAGATGTAAACTTTTATCACTTTACTTTCTGATGTACCTAGCGATTCCCTTCTGCTGCATATTCTCTTGTCTATGGGCATGTAATGGCAAAAGCATGCGTACATTGCACTCAATAACACGTTCTCTTGTACACTTCACGGCCTTTCTTCGTACCCCCCCACTCCTGATGCGGGGTCACCAGATGCACATGGCGTCAGCGCGCTAAGGTTCCGTATCTAGACCTCTTTAACAATTGCATACTCCTGCCCACCACCATACTTCTCCTACGTAAATACTCAAAATGCCAACCGATCCTCTGGACTTGACCATCTGCGCCACGTGCGGAACCCAGTTCTCAACCCCCTCTCCACCCCCCTTATGCAAGATCTGCGATGACCCAAGGCAATACGTCCCGCCAACAGGGTCAGTAGCTCTTCTACTTGATGTATACCCGAAGAGATTTGACTGACCTGTAGACGATCCTCTGAAACAGCCAAGCCTGGACAACCCTCCGCACCCTCCAACAATCCAACCCAACCTACAGAAACATCTTCACCCCAGACCCCATCCACGGCGAGAAACTGATCGCCATCCAGACGGAGCCCAAACACGCCATCGGCCAGAGAGCCTATCTCTGCCGAACACAGACACCCATCCCACTCTCATCCCAACAACCTCCCAGCACCGGGCAACCCCCCAAGGAAGAACCCACATTCAACATCCTTTGGGACTGCCTCACCTACATCGACGAGAAGACCATCTCTCGAATAAATGAGCTCGGCGGGATCCACGCGATTGTGATCTCTCACCCGCATTATTACACAACACATTTGATCTGGGCGGAGACCTTCAACTGTCCCGTTTATCTTTCTGCGGAGGATGAGGAGTGGGTTTGTATCCGCGGGGATCGGCAGAGGTTCTTTACGGAGGGGGAATTGGGTCTCTCGCCTGCATTACTTTCAGTTTCGGGGAGTCAAGAAGGGCTTGAGGGTCGAGCGGAGACGGAGCTAGATATATTGGTGATCAAAACTGGGGGCCATTTTCCAGGGAGTACGGTGTTGCTGTGGAAGTCGTTGAGGACGTTGCTGATTGCGGATACGATTGCTGTGGTGCCGAGTGGGCGTTATTGGGTTGGGAGGCCGGAGGGGACGGCGTCGTTTACGTTTATGTGGTCTTATCCGAATATGGTGAGCTTCTTGGCTCTCTTTCTTGAATGGACTAGATGGTTAACGGATTTTAGATACCCCTCAGTGCTGACGACGTGCTTGGGATCTGGAAAGCTATCCAGCATACGGACTTTGAAATCACCCGTGGGGCCTTTGCCGGGATGGATACAGATACCGACAGCAAGAAGCGTCTCCTGGACAGTGCTAAGATCTTTGTCAAGGCGATGGGATATCTGGATCATGCTATTCATCAGGAAGAATGTCTTTGATGTGCGTGATAAAGTTGTGTACACAATGAAGCCACCTGCATAACCACAACCCCAATAAGACTGGTAATGATGATACATCAAGGTAAGAGACAGGTTACAAGTCAGAAAAAGGACGCACAGAAGTCCTGATTGAAGGCATGCGCGTATGATGTTTTGCTGTCGCCAGTGCACTATAGTCCATCCCTTCACTAATGGGGAACTTGCCCGGGAAGCTGTCGGCCGACTTCATCGGTTGATGTTCGGCAGCTGGCTCGTTGATTTCGAGTGCGGATCGATCAAGCCGGGTGCTTTCTGCCACGAGGGAATCAATTGAGTACGGTTGGCCGACAAGACTGAACTGCGGTTCTCCTCCGGAGACGATCTTGGTATACTGAGCTGCCGAAATAACCTTGCACTGTCGCGGAATTGACGTGTGAGCATGCAAGTTGTTCGCTGATAGACTCCTCCCAACTGACGAGTAGACCGAGTCACTGCGAGACGACGGCGTAGACGAAGAAACATCACTAGGGACTCTCTTTGCAGCATCAACCGGACCGGCCTCCACCTCTCGCACATTCTCGTCCACCATCGTAGGCTCGGGTTCTTCCTCACTAAGCAACGTATTCAGTTTGGGTATACTCATAGCCGAAACCGACGACGACACGTCCCGGAAGATTTGCTCTGCCTGCCGCCCAACATCCTCGCCAGTATTCAGTGCCTCGATCATCTCTGACGGAGAAAGCTCCCACCGAGGCAATGACTGCGCGGCAACCTGAACCCGCGAGGCAAGCTGAGTCTGGCCCTCAATCTCACGAAGACTCTTTTCAAAGTCATCTCTCACCATGGAGTCGACAATGTGTGCAATGCGTTGTTCGCGACGGTCTATCGCGCGGCGGATACTTGAGTTAGGGTCATGGATGGAGACCGGATTGGTTCTTGTAATGCGGAGGATGGACGTTGTAGTTTGCAGGACCCGAAGCTCGACAACGGCTCTCATCAGGGCGAAGGTGTTGGAGACATTGACATTGCGGGGGACATGCTCGCGGTCGTGTTCATGATCTGTTCGGTCTTCTGCGCTGGGGGCATGCTGGCCTTGGGTTTGGTGACCTTGGGCTTGATTGAGGTCTGGCTCCGAGGGAATGCCTGAGGCCGGACTGGAGAAGCCGCTCATTGTTAGGGTGGACAAGAGTAGTGGCCTCGAGCCATGAGGAGGAGTTGGTCATCACGAAGAAAGTGAAGAAGCGGGCAACACCGACGAGTGATGGTGGTGACAGCGGTGGCTTGGGAAGGAGCGACCAAGAGCAGCTGCCACGGTAATCTTGCAACTCAACCAGTGTAGGATGACAAGATTTTGGGGGTAAAGTGGTATGATGTGCAGGACAGTAGACCGGAGCATATCTCCCAGCTGGGTAATGATGAAGCTGTAGCTCCCGACTATCTCCACACGACCCTCCCCACCTTCATCCATCACCTTCAGGTTCCTCCTCACCCCCGCTACCTTCATCCTCTTTCAGATCATCACAAAGAATCTTTATATCATTTTCTTCAGAAACAAGCTGGCGCACAGAGCAGCGCTCGGCGCATCCACCCGCTTCATGGCCTCCCTACAGGACTATTCCCTCCGTCAACGCCGCTTCGCCCCCCTCAACCCATCCACCACTAACGCCGACGCATCGAACGCGCCACAACTGAAAGGCATTGTGTTCGACGTCGACGGCACACTATGGTGAGTCCTCTGTCTAGCTTGAGAGCTGAATTAATCGATGATCTCAGCCTCCCTCAAAACTACATGTTCGGCGAAATGCGGTACGCTAGCCATGAGTCAGATGGTCTGGACACCACTAAGAATGACCAGAGCAGCACTGGGAATCAGCAAATCAGTCGATATTCTGCACCACATTCGTAGCCTGCCCACGGCAGAGGAGCAGCTCGAGGCCAGCAACAAGATTAAGGCCATTGAGCGCGAAGCCATGGACCACCAGGAGCCACAGCCTGGGCTTGTAGAGTTGATGGATTATCTAGAGAAGAAGGGAGTGAAGAGGGCTTTGTGTACGAGGAATTTCGAGTATGTCATTTCTCCTCTCTTTCAAGCCTCAAGGATAGGCGGAGTGAGGCTAAAAGGTCAGGATGCCCGTCATGAATCTTCTCCAGAATCACCTTCCGGAGCATGTCTTCCTGCCTATCATTACCAGAGAGACGCCAGGATTGCTTCCCAAGCCCGATCCAGCTGGTATTCTGCATATTGCAGGCGAATGGGGGCTAAAGAATCGGGCTGAGAGCCTGATCATGGTACTACTCCTACCCTTCTTATCCCACCCTTCGATGGCAGATGATTTGACAATGCGCTAGGTCGGTGATAGCATAGATGACATGGCCGCTGGTCATAGTGCGGGTGCCGCAACGGTGCTACTGCTCAATGGCCACAATGGCCATCTGAAAGAGCACTTGCACACAGACCTGTGCATTGAGAAGCTGAACGAGCTTATTGACATTCTGGAAAACGGATTCGTCGGGAGCAAAACCCGCGCCGAGCTCCCGTCTAGCGATCAGCAAGCATGATCAATGCAACTGATTCATATAGAAGGTGGATAGGGCTCCTCGTTGCCCACGCTGGAAATGTTGATATCACATATATGACGCCTAGTAATCGTACAGGATAGAGCCTTGGGTATTCGCATAAACTTCGATCCATCCAACTTCAAATCAATCAACCACCGAACGTTCAAGTGTACATGGCAGACGTATAGTCACGGGCCTGCGGCTCATTAGCATCATAAGCTTAGCAATATCTTAAAGTCGATATCTATCCCAGGCTTTCTTCCCCGCGCTAGGCATCGGACGGTAGGCATCTCCACCTCCGCCGCGTTTACCTCCACGTCCCCCACGACCATTACCTCCACCTCTACCTCCCCTCGGTGGGCCGGAAGGACGACCATGACGAGGTGGCGACCTCGGCGGTGGTGGCTGCTGCTGCCAACCTCCTCGCCCGCGTCCCGGCCTACCTCGGTCCCGACCAGGGGACATGGAGCGCTGTCGGGGGTCATAGCTCCTAGTATAAGAATCCTCGCGATCACGGTAGTCTCGAGATGGAGGTGGCGGAGGTCCGTTAGGGCCCCTGTTATTTTTCCCAGCCATGCCTCCAATTCGGATGTTGATATTCCCTCTATTTGCGTTGCGGTTGCCATTTATCGGACCACCTCTTCGGTCATCACTTCGAGACATGAGCATCATATCATCACTTTCCGGTGACGGGGACCGGGCCTGGTCTGCTCGGCCGCGGATTTTCAGACCGCGCTGCCCACCTGTTGGTGGAGGGGCTCTGCCGTGTGAAGCATTGAGAACTGAATTGAGATTCGTGATTACGCCGGGGTCGATTCCGCGGGTTGTGAATGATGAGAAGGGAAAGTGCCGGTTGAGATTGGGGCAGTCGCCAACAAGGTGACTGTTACTTGTGCAGTGGCAGCAAGAGATAGAGACGATGGCTGGGGAAGCGGTCGTATCCTGACGCGGAAACCTCCAGAGGTAGTCGCATTCGGTCTCGATGTGCGTCGTGGACCCGCACAGATCACAGGGGATTTCTGTCGCAGTATTTTTGAGTGCAGAGGGACATTGTTTTTGGTCATGACCACGTTCACGACACCTTTGACATCTTCGCCACTGTGGACAGAGGCTACTTTGGTGTCTATTCCAGGCACCGCAATGTGCGCACTGTTCTTGTTAGTGGGATTCTCGAACACTTGAAGGTTGTCTAAACCTACCTCCTTCAGGGGACAGACGTCAGCGAGGTGACCCTCGCGCAAGCACTCCAAACACGTGATCGGCATTTGTAGGTTAATATCGTTGACGTCCCGGTCGTAGAACACCATCTTGGCTTGTAAGTCCATATCGTCCTGGTCCAAGTCCGCAAGGGTCAAAGGCGCGGCAGGGTATTTCTGCGCGAAGCGGAGAAGCGCACTCTCTTTCGAGTCGGTCGCAGAGCCATTCATCGCCCCATCCTGTCCTTCAAAAATATCGATTGTAGCCGGTGTTCTTGAAACAGACAGTGATTCGGGATCATAAGCATCATCCCCACTAGAATCCTCGTCGGAAATGGTTATAACATCGTTTTGACTTCGACTTTGCCCCTCTGAACCAACATTCAATATGATAGAGTCGTCAGCTTCCGAGTCCAAGGATTCAGAGTCATCCGACTCTGCAGATGCAATTGACTGAGATTCTTCGTGCACCTCGCCCTCTTCCATCTCGACGTCATTGAAATCGTTCGCTTCTTCCTTGTCTTGATCCTCAGCTCTCGTTGGCGAGCCAGACGCACTCCGGCCCCGCCAGTATGTCCCATTCACAGCTTCGAAGTTCTTCGCGGCGGCAGACTCCGGTCCTGTACTCGCAGTCGCATTCGCATTCGCATTCGCACTAGAAGCACCACGCAACGACGTCCTGATCACGCTTTTTCCCGTCTTATTCCAGTTCGGCGCCGGTGCACTTGTAGTTCCCACAATCGAAGTTACACCCTTTGCAGTTTCATCTTTGTCCTCACTTTCGCTCTCGCTCTCGTTTTGGCTGTCACTTTCACTCTCACTTTCACTCAAACTATCACTTCCAGACGAAGACTCCGACGACGTCTCATCATCCGAACCCGCTGTGTTCACCGGATCAACCTCTAACGTAGTCGCACTGAAACTCGCGCCGCGGGGAACAAAGTCCTGAACATCGGTATCCTGTGTGTTTCGAGACCGTCGTTGCCTTTTGCTCGGTGGTTCGCGGGAGGTGTGTCGCGACGATCGGTTGCTGCCGCTTGCGCTTGCGGTTCCGCGGGCGCGCTGAGCGCCGAGAGAGGCGATTCTTGAGTCTTGGTCGTCGTTTGATATGTCCGACATGATTTGGAAGAGAAGGCGTGGAGGATTGGTGAAGGAACAAAGTTGGATTTTGTTGTTGTCAGTGCGCGGGTGGGTGGATCTAAATGGGGAGGGAAATTTTACGGATGGGGGAAGGGGCCAAGTGCGCCCGCTATACTTACACAGGTAGTAGGTAGGTAGATACCAGCCCACGTCATTTCACCGAATACCTAGGTAGATGTCTTGCTCAAGATGAACTTAAGGATAAATGCTTGAACTCGCTTCATATAGACCCATAAATGCTAATCATACCAAGGAAATGCGGAAAGGGTATCTGATGAAACATGACAAGATCAGCGACGCCGAACAACTCCTACAACTGTCAACACTCCTTCTCCGACTTCGACTCTCCAGCCTTCGCGAGCCAACATTTTCCCAACAGCTGGGCCAAGACGCGAAGTTCCATCACGACTATGACGCCCAAGACCAGTGATAATGCGGTAGCCACCTCGAGCAGCCTCTCCGTCCCCTCCTCTCATGTACTTGGAATCTCCAAGGGAATCCCACCACCGAGCAACACGTTGACTGCTGATACGGACAGCATCTTGGACAGAAACACCATGCAGGTCGAGGCTATTCCACGACGATTGCTGATCGACAAAGGCATCGGCAGCGGCAGCAGCATCTTTCTTTGCACGCTCAAGATGATCGCGAGCCACAGAGGAGTAATACGCCGCAGCCCCTCCCATCAGCTTATCTGATTTGCCGCGTCTATAGGCTGCGGATGCCTTGGAGAATGCCTCCGACCCAGCAGAAAAGTGATATCCTGCGGACGCGGTGACTTCATCGTAGCCTCGAGAAGATCTTGCTCCAGCCCGTTGCTTGGGCGCTTCTTGCTCAACATCGACTGGTGGAGGTGAGGTTGTAATCTTGATCAATTCAGCCACCGACAATGGTGCCGGGCTTGCCATTAGCGCAGTTGCTAGTTCGTGTGCGGCAGAGATTGACCTTCTCGTGATGTTCAGCAAACCGGCAAGAAGATCTGGTGTGTGAGTCGGAAACTCCTGTAAGAGTTCTGCAACTTGTGTGACCATGACGGGGTCTTCGGTAATAGCCTTTTCATCTTTTGGAGCGTGCGAATCTGCCAAAGATCGGATGGTAGCAGGTAAAGATGCTCCATTCGCGTGATAAGTTGACGTGACGGTTTCTCTTTTCAAGTCGGGAGAGACTCGAGAACAGATGAACTCAATGTCTTTCTGCGCAACCTCCCATTTGTTCACAGCATTGCTTGCATCAGACGAAACTTCAGAGTTGAGGGGTGACGCGGGGTCTTTGTTTTTGCCATTCTTATTCTTGCCCCCGCGCTTGCGATTCTTCTTCCTACCAGCCGTGTCATCTCCAAAGCCGTCCACGCCCTTAGGGAGAACGACTTTTGCCCCATCTTCCTCTGACGGCTGCCCATCAAAAAATGCGAGGTTTAACAGAACGTCCATGGACCGGTCGACATCACCGTTTGACTTGCTCAGTGTGTGCTGAATCGTGAAGCGATCGGTATTCGGGAACATCTCAGTCAGATATAAGATCTTATTTTCTTCACTTGCTCCAGCTAGCGAAAGTGACCCATCAGGGCCGTGAGTGTAGGACACGCGAGAGCATGTTGAGCGGCTCTTGTCGCTGAAACTCAATGACGAGAACTCGCTTGTAGTATCGGTTCCTCGCGAAGGGTTTGTGTCAGCCTGGGAAAGGCTCGGATCTGACTCGAGTCCGCTGTTTGAGTTCAAGCCGCTCGTACCAGAGGGATCGAAAGGCAGATCCTCTTGCTCCCAAGCAGATAATCTTAGGGCGTCAAGAGTCTCGCGCAATTGCTGAAGCTGCACGAGATCGGTGAGGTCATAGTCGAACACAATGGCCGTAAACAACGCAGGGTCGAGAGGCGGGCAGTAGCTTTTCTCCAACTCCTGTAACAAACACAAGTCAGTTGTTGTCAAGCAAGCAAACGGCAGCCTCGGCGCAGGTTGTCCCCAGAGGGAATGGGAGTAGGACTGACTTTCAAGGTGTCTTCATTGTTATCAACCATCGTCTGTGTCGCTTGCTGTCTGGCGTAAATATCGAATAACTCTTACGGGCATGCCTTCAATGAGAGAATGTTTGTGGTGGGTTGGAAAGACGAGAAGCAAGCAGTCGTGGGGAAATTCAAGTGGGGGGAGATGAGCGATCTTAGACAGCGTCGCATTCTACACATGACATAACCAACAACCCAACAATCAGTTTTACCACTGCTATCATGATTTGGCAAGCTGACGCTGTTCTCAGGTGTGACTCATCTTTTTACGGCTAAGCAAAGCCGGAATATTTTCTCTTGATGTTAGGGAAAGACAATAGCCCTCCTGATACAAAAATGCCTGGAGGCAGGCGACTCTCAGATGCCGAACAGACCACCTTGAAAATCCAGGCCGGGCTTCTCAGTGATATCGTCAAGAAAAATTCCCGGTACCCCCCTGACCACCTTCCCCTGCAAGGACACTCTCGTTCGCGTCTTCCATCATGATACCTCCAGACTCTCCATCCTCTTGATCCGAACCAGACTGGCCCCAAGGAAGCTGTTCCCTGAGCTCAGAGAGCGACTCTATGGGAGACTCTCCGCAACTGCTGCCCGCGAACGGACGCGGCGGCCATGGTCGAGGAAACTCGCTGTGTTCACTTGATTCTCCAGACTCGTTCGGGAACGGAAACCGTAGGGCTGGGGTTGATGGCTCTGGACCTGGCTCGATGCCCTCATGGGGGAATGGAATGGGCCAGAAGCGCTTTTCGCTCAAAGGCTTATGCGCGGGAGCTGCAAGGGCAGCGCCGCAGAGGGTGACGATTAGGGCGGCGAACTGAAGCTTCATACTGAAGGACTGCGACTGGAAATTTGCAGTGCGGAGATGACACGGCTGAATATACTTGAGGCCGACTGGAGGGAAGGATTGATCAAGGATAACTGCTGCCGAACAGAGGAGACCTCCACGGAGAGAGATGAGGTCAATTTATGTACGCTCGAGGAACGTTCATTCAATGCCTTTGGCGGAGGCAACCTATGTTCCTCCTTGTACGAATACACACCATTCTGTCGTGTTCTCTATCCTGGGCATGTAAACATTTCCAGATGGTACATGGCAGGGGTATATGTCGGACATAGACCAGATAACCTGGCTTCTCGAGTTTCTCGGGCTCTTGCTTGACGGTCATCTCAAGGCGACATATAGGAACATTCGAGCAACATGTCGCCTGCTGAGGTAGCATCTAGGGTTCATCGCCATCGCAATTTGGCCGGTGTTTGCTGCGGGTGTTCCGTACGCGATACATCTCTCTGACAGCAGAACATACTTCCGACATGCAGTGTTTGAAGTGCAATTTGTCTTTGAATGAATGATGCTTCTAGCCGAATTTCTTCCGAGCTTTGACAAACCTGGTTCCACTCTGCTCAACATTATCAACAACTCTGTCGCACATCCTCATACTCGAGCACCGCGATGAACACTCGTTTACTCTTTAGAGGATGACTGGATAACGCAATATTGTCTTTGACTCGGCTGTACTAGATTATTGCAGGGCAGTTTTTCATGACTGAACCCAATCCATTTGGGATGAATTCTCGTTGAGTGTAGGAGTAACGAAACTGCTCTTGTAGGCAATCCCGTGTGTTTACTTGAGGTAGAAATACACGGCCTCGAGGTAGTAACCCACGCTGGGTTGTGCTGCAACATATACAGCCTTGTACTCTTCTGTTCCGTGATCAGGATTTCGAGGTTGACTCGAATCCACCTGGGTGAGGAGAGACTATGAATTCCGAGCTTCGTCAAGGATAGTCTCTTTCCTTCATCTTGTTCTGGGGAAAGCTCACTATTATCCAATATCCCAGGCCTCCGCATCACAAAGCTACGCTGGAGTCTATCACATTAGTTGATGTCGGCGTCTGCAGGTGAGTAAGAGGCGCTTTCCAATCAGACTGACACCGGTCACATCCGCATAGATGAGGCTAGTATGGAAATGAACTTTGCATGCCTTTGATCGCCGCCGCAATTATCAGAAACCAAAACTTACCAACACCCACCTCTCATCACAAACTGAACTTTTGATATCTGACAGCACAAGCCAGTGTAGAATGCTAACCATGCCCG